>NC_022013.1:38644040-38673287 GCF_000317375.1 Microtus ochrogaster | reverse complement strand
AGGACCACAAGGGGTGCACCCACCCACTGAGACAGTGGGGCTGATCTATTGGGAGCTCACCAAGGCCAGCTGGACTGTGACTGAAAAAGCATGGGTTAAATGTAGATCTTGATTTACAACCAATACCACTGGATTACACTAAATATTGTAAATATTCACAGAGATAATAAACAGAAAACAAACAAAAAAACATGGAAGAGTAAACATTCTAAGTACTGTAATTATGGAAAAAAAAACCAAAAAAATGAAAAAGAAGTGCCATTGTTATTGACATAGGCTACTGCATATACTCCTTGGGCCCTATTGAGCAGCCAAAAAGAGCAACTAAGGACCCTAGTATAAAATGGCTATATACTGAGTGATTTGTAATGTGACTACCAAGAACTGAAGGCAGGAGGATTGTAAATTCAAAGCCTACTTATCCTACAAAGCAAAGACAAACTTCACCTAGATGCTGAGAATTTGTCTCAACACAGTAAGTGAAAGGAGGTTTGAGTATTTATCTTTTTAGTAAGAATTTCAAATAATATATGAATCGTACAAATTTCAATCTCTATAACACAAATGAACAAAAATAAAAATAAACAAAAACCCAACTTTTCAAAGAAGAACTTTATTATTAAAAAAATCTCATGCTGGGTGGGGCAGTGCATCTCTTTAATCTGAGCACTTGGGAGTCAGAGACAGGTGGATATCTATGAGTTTAAGACCAATCTTTTCTACAGAGCAAGTTCCAGAACAGGCTCCAAAAGCTGCAGAGAAACCATGTCTCAAAAAACAAACAAATAAACAAAAAATCTCGTAAAGGAAACTGTAACTCCTACTATGTATTTGCATATATACATATGTGTTTGTATACATGTCTACAATATAAAATTATATATTCAGAAAATGTAGTGCTAGACTTATTATGTATCGTTTTATGAAAAGAAAAGCTAAGTTGTCAGGACTCTCTTATTCAAGAGCACAAGTAGAATATTTTAAAAGTCATTGTCTTTCAAAGATACTCATTATACATGTATTAATGAAAATTAATCCCACTGTGTCTTATACTCTATAGTTCTTGTAGGAAACTCTATAAATTTTCTTCTTCAATAAATTCAGTGTTTGTATCTGTGAAGAGCAACAAACTATTAACAAATGATACTTTTAAAAACCCTCTTAGTCTACCAAGATGGCTCAGTGGGTTAAGGTAATTGTTATCTAATCTAACGGCATGAGTAAGTTCCCCAGGACTTACATGATGGAAGGAGAAAAACAATTCTTGGAAGTAACCATTTGGCTTCCATTTGTATTGTGAACACCAAAACACATACATATCCAATAGTAATATATTTAATTTAATTTAAAAGTATATTTTGTTTCAGATGCTTTGACTCTATCTTATGATGTTTCCTGGAGTTTTAAACAGTGAGAAATATTCATTTATTGTCTTAGGGTGTCTGCTGCCAACTATTGTTTCTTATGACTATATACTATATCCTACTAAAATAAAATCTTATAAGAAACAAAAACAAATGTGCTATAAACCACAACATTATACAATAAGTCACTTTTCAAGAGTGACTCATCAGAACCACGGGATATGGCAATCTTTTAGGTTTGGCCTTTACCAGATCTATTGGTTCTGATAAGTTGTTCATGAAAAGATGACTGAGAGAAATTACGGTATAATGTTGTGTTTTGAAACATAAATGTGTTGTTAATGTACCAAGATTCATTGGGGAACCATGAAAGCTGATAGTGTGCACCTCCATTACTATCTTTTTAACTTTGGATCATGGACAATAAAAAATATGGCTATGGAAGCTTAATAAGAGAGCATGGTGTGGAACCTCTCTTCTCTCAGAAAGGGGTGACTTCTTTTGTTCACAATTCCACATCAGAGGCTGGAGATTTGCAAGCATTGTCCTCTTCCTGGACTCCTAGGAAACAATTAACTTAACCAACAAAATGGGATTTTCTTGGTTGTATCAGAGACAATGGTAAAATTCATATATTGTTGAACTTAGAGAAGTGCAGTTATTTTCCATCTCTTAACCAGATTTTCACAACACAGAAAAGAGCTCAAAATTATACATTTGCCTAAACTTCATATGGTTCTCCTATACTTTGAACTCTTCCATGATTTCAGGAAAAGGATACAATGTCTGGTGTCTTTTCTTGCTGGGGCACTTCAGATTTTTAGCATGGTCCTTACTCTTTTATTTCTTAGGAACCAAAAAGCATTACCTTTTTTTTCTTAGTCAATTGATTGCCACCTCCCGAACTTTAGTGTCTTTATGCATTTGGTTTGGTGCTGAAGCACACCCTAGATTGTAATGAATTCTATTACCATGCTGTCTGTGCACACACTTTTAGTATATTTATTTGGTGAGCCACAAATAGTGGGCTAAATAAAAAACAAAAGTAGCATGTCCTCTAACTATTTGTTTTCAAATTCCAATGCAATATGTGCATTTCTCACAGCAGTTGTGTACATCAGTCACTCTTGACAATGTTCCCAGTTTTCTAGCGCATTTAAAAAAAAACGGAGACTTTGCCCCTAGCCAAGAATGCCCAAGTACATCCTCCCACCAGTCAGACCCAGTTTTCCACACCCCTATAGTTTCTCCTTCAGTTAGATGAATCACTAAGTAAGTTATCTATCTGAACTGTCTTCCTCAACACCACTATTCATGAAACATTCTTTGTGTCTCTCACTGACTCTTCAGTATTGCCTTTTGTGACTTAGGGCAGAAGACTCTTTTCCCAATAGTTAAGCAAGTTTCACTCAGAAGCATTAAGTAAAGAACTTCGAGTTTGAGCCTGGTTATTATTATTATTATTATTATTATTATTATTATTATTATTACTATTACTATTACTATATTTAATTTTACTTCCTATGTAAAGAATTGTAAACTAGTTAGCATAAGCTTTGCTTTCCCCCAAGCACTAAAAATTAAACAAAGAAGATTCCCATCATAAAAACAATGATCAGTCAGCTATGAACAAAACACAATGCCATCTGTTAGTGAGAATACATAAATTGTCTGTTGGCTAAAGCCTTGTTTTCAGGTGTGAGAGGCTAAAATCAGGCTGTCTTAGGGTAGTGAACTACCAAGATGTAAAGTTTTCATTCATTTCAGTCCCTACTTATGTCTCCATTAGGGAAACTTTGCTGGTTCATCTAGTACTAGAAAGACAAATATCTGAAGCTATTAAACATGATTATCCTACATCAGTGACCAAAGCACTAAAATTATATTTAAAAGATGCCATTGTATACCCAAGTTAATTGTGAACAGTAAAATTGGTACAAATTTTAATGGCATAATTGTATGTAGTTATACTCTTTCTAGTGAAAGCAGGATTTGTAAATTTATCTGCCTATTGATTAATGCCTTTAATGAGAAAAACACAACATTTTTTTTACTGTGATTGATTCTACACTAAAATGATTATCCAATTTTTCAAAAGAAAAAATTACAATGTTTTCTACATCTGTTTTAATCAGACACGATTCACTTTTTTGCTACATAGATGGGATCAGTTACTCGTAAAATGTTGGGAAAGTGACATGAAAAGTGCATTTTATTTTTACTTGACTGAAGGCAATTAATATATTCAAATATTTTAGGAGGAGCTTTCCCGTTCTCAGTGAAATTCTTTTATCATGCTACTTATACAACATATTAGTTCAAGATACCGAGGCATCACTGAATGCCAGCCTGCACTGTTGAGCTTAGAAGAAAGACACTTAAAAGAAATCCCACGCTAGCTCAGAACTGAGAATAATAGAAGGTTTTTATTTGGAAGTAGACTCAAAAAACACGATCCTCTGCTGAAACAGAGAACAGCAGCTGAATCACACAGCCAGGAAAGAGACCAGTTGTTCACTTTACATCAGCATAAATAGTATAAGAGGCCATGCCCAAGTGGGTGGGTAACTTCAAGGCTACTGCCAGTAGGGATTCCTACCGTTTGTTTGTCAAGATAAAACTCATATTTAAAGCTTCTACTTAGAAAAAAGTAATTATGTGCCAGATAACAAAATGTATTGATGCTCTTTGCTTTGCATTCAGTTAGTGCCAGTTTCAGGATGGAAATGTAAAGGACTGTGAAAAACTCCCTTTTCCTTCAGAAAAGCACTGTTGTATGTATGTATGCATCTATCTATTTATCTATCTTCTATCTATCTATCTATCTATCTATCTATCTATCTATCTATCTATCTATCTATCATCTATCTATCTATCTATCTATCATCTAATCATCTATTGTTTACAGAAGAGTCTGTCCTATAGCTGTTTAGTCCCAAAGAAACACACAAAGGGCTACATTAATTACAAACTGGTTGGCCTATTAGCTCAGGCTTCTTATTAATTAATTCTTACATCTTACATTAACCCTTAATTCTTACCTGTGTTAGCCACATGGCTTGGTACCTTTTATCAGTGAGGCATTCTCATCTTGTGTCTTCTATATCTGGGTGATGACTGCTAACTGAGCCTACTCTTTCCAGAATTCCCCTATTCTAGTCATTCTACCTATACTTTCTGCCTCACTACTGAACAATCAGCATTTTAGTAAACCAATACCAGTGACAAATCTTTATAGGGTACAAGACCATTGCCCCACTTTTTCTGAAAACAAGAACTCAGAATATAATTTACTTTGTTTAGCTTTTTTTCCTGAGAATTATCCATTACAACTTATAACCAGCACTTTCAACAAAGACAAACTTCCATAGTCCAAATTTTGGCAATGTGGGCATAGTTTTCTAAGCTACTTCCCGATGATTGGGGGCACTGATAACCTTATGGGGACCTAAGGAAAATTTAGGATTATAGTCAAGTCCTAAATGGAATATTCTGTGAGGCTTGATCATCTCAACCATCAGTCTTGTGGCTGTTCTGGATGTAGAACTCAGAGAAAAAGCCAAAAGAGGTCCTCTGAAATATTGGATCATCTGGGTCATCCACTCATATTAGAAATTTTTCAAGGGGTCTTAGTTCATCAAACCACATTAGTCTGGAAGGAATCCATAATTTATCATCTTCTGTGGAAAAAACAAAACAAAACAGAACCTCTTTTTCAAAGCAACATATCCTTAGACCCAAAATTTGAAGTCAAAATACCTTTAATATATATATATATATATAGGTTTAGCTTAGTAGCTTATATAATAAAATGTCATTCTTTACTTAGCTCATTCACAGTCAAAAATTAAAAGAAAACACAATAATAAACATAATCAGTACTCTCTGTTTATATCCCATCTTTACACAGTTTAATTTTCTTTACTCCTTTAATCTATGACTGTCTATACTCTGTCTCTTTAAAGACTTTGCTTGTTTTTAAACCATTTACTTCTTTTTATAATTATTTCTTCTCTCTCCCAAGCCTATGTAGGTTTATTTAGCATTATGAACCATTTAGAGGTCTTTTTCACTTGAATCGTTCTTTACTGTGTACCTGTAATAATTTTAAATTGGCAAAGAGCCGGGTTTCAGGTGGATATTGGCTCTGCCTCTTTTGGGGTTTCAATATGGGGGTAGTTCACTGCCTGTTCTAGGCCTGCTGGGTGGGAGCCATCCTCACCACCTCAACTCTGGGCATATAGCACATAATTCCTTTTTTTCTGAGTAAAAGCTAAATTTCCCTGATCAGGAAGGGAGTGTTGAGCCATGGACATGGTCTCAGCTACTTTTGTCCTGACCCTGAATGGGCACATAAGCATCTGAATCTGAAAAGGATGATAGACATCAACCCCCCCCCCAAAAAAAAAAAAGAGCAAGAGTTGTTCCTGTAGCTAGCATGAACCAGGAAGCCTTCCGTTAAAGAAACCATGCAGTCCTTTCCACTAAAGCTGAGTAAGGAAATCTCTTAAAGGACCCATGTCTCTTATTGCTGCCAGCAAACAGAGCAAGAAGCTGCATTAAACTCTGATTTTTGTGTGTGTGTGTCCAGAATCCCTTCCCAAATTCTCTCAGGTTTTAATTGGATTTAGTAGGCCACATTGACATCAATTGTTTACAGATAGTTCTGTCCCACCCTGTCCCAAAGAAACAGAGGCCAACATTAATTATAAACTGTTTGGCCTACTAGCTCAGGCCATGTTGGACACCAGATGAAGACAGATGCTATAAAGTAATCCAATGCTAGCTAAGAACTGAGTATAATAAAGGGTTATTTATTTAGGGGTAGACTCACAGGTCACAGTTCTCTGCATGAATGTGAAACAGGAACTAAATCTAGCAGACAGGAGAGAGTATACATGCAAACTTTATGGCTGCATTCATACTATAAGAGACCATGCCCTAATGGACTGGTTTATTAAAGGCTATTGTCTGAAGGAGTTCCCACAGCAATTTATATAGAATATATATTTGACCTCCAAATGAAAAGAAGCTATTTATTATTTTCAATCTTTTAATTGTTTGTGTTCATAATCCCAATATGTGATAATATGTTCTACTTAAACTCATGGAGCATTTCTTAAAAAGCTTCTTTCAATGTTTTTTAAAACATTATATAATTCAATATATTTATTTTAAAAATGTAATTTTGAACATGTGTCAGTTACTTTGGGGTATAAATCAGTTTTGTTATATTGCTCCATTTTGTGAACTGTGGAAGTATATCCGAAAAGAATCAAAACAACTAAGGGTGCACACTGGCTCCTTTCCTTGTCTTACAGACATCCAGAGCTTCAATTTGCTCTCTTTTGAGCACTACTTTGTTTTACTAAAAAGTCACAATTCAGTTGCTTGACATTTTTGCAGGAGAAATGTAATTTATTTAATTATATTTTTTCATTACACTGATCTAAAGTCAGTGAAAGAATTGCAAGCAGTATAATATGAATAAATTCACCATTACCTATAAAAATCATGATCTGTATATTTCTCTTTTGTGTTTAAATGCTACTGTTTAATCACAAGTAATAAACATGTAATAGTGCAAAAAATGTAGATTTCTCCCTTCAATTTGTAACTGAAAGAATTAGATCCTAGAAGCAAGATTTATTGATGATTCGTGGAAATCAATTTCACTAAAAGGCATTTTAAGGACATCAGCAAGCAATGTGGTTACCCAGGGCAAAATTAAGCATAAAAACATATTGCCTCTGAGGCAGAACAAAATCATTTCTTGCAGGGAACAATATTGCAGAGTCTCAGCATGAGACTTGAATTCTATTTCAGGGAAGAGACGAGAAAAGAAAAACACATTAATAATAATCTTCCATCTACAATCATGGAAATTTTTGGATGTCTGCTAGAGTAATAACACTACATTTCGAACCTGTTTGCCTGAAATTGAATTATCATTATTATTATTATATTAAGTTACTATGTATATTAATTTTACTTTAAACAAAATTGGTTATCAAAATCATATTTGACTATTTTTCATTTTCCTTATTAAGATGTCATAGAGAAAGTTCTTTTTTTCCATTTTGAAGGTTATAGAGGAAAATAATATTTCTTGCAAAACTTTCTTTAGAGGATGTAGTGAAGGCACAGAAGTTAAGAACACTTTTTGTTTTTAGAGATGTCTCAGGTTCAGTTTTTCAACAACCATATGTTAGCCACAGCCATATGTAAATCTAGTTTCATGAGTTTTTACAACCCTTCTGGGCACCAGGCATGCACAATGTACAAAGACATAGATGCACACAAAATTCTCATACACCTAAGTTCAAGTAAATGAATCCTCAAAATAATGTTTGTGCAGTAGGTTTGAATTAATAGGAAGTTGCACTGTGAAGTAACATGCTTAGGAAGTATCAGGTTCACTTTCTTGTTGTTTGGTTTTCTGGAACACAATGAGAACACAAACCTGTGATGTTTCTTTGCCTTCCAACTGGCTTCAATGTGGATTTGGGCTGTTGTTCTCTGTTCAGTTGTGCAGGGCCTCCTCATACGACTGAAGTGGTAAATGGCAGACTTGGACTTCACCTCAGACCTAGTAATGTCCTTCTGTGGAGTGTTTAGTTTTCCTACAAAATGAACTCTTCAGGGTCAGAAAACAAGCCATTTTGCAATATAGAACTTCTCATTTTGTCTTATTATTGTGCCACCAAGACTACTCTACTTTATAAAAAAAAAAAAACTAGTTCCTCAAAAGCACAACTTTCTTTTCTGAGATAATAAAAAATGCAAAGAAATAGCAAGATTCAGAACAAGCCAGCTGAATACACACAATCATCATGCAACTTCGTACTGAGATATATTATCCCTGATGCCACAGAGTTGAAGTACTATATTTAGTTTTAATATCATAGAAACAGCAAGGATTCAAAATCGTACATTTTTCAGTCCTGATAGGAAACTATTTCATTTCTTATAATTTTCTCTTTCAGCGTTACAAAGAACATATTCTCTCTTTTCATTTCCTATTCACCTCTCTGCTATGTTTTTTGTAGTTACTGAAAAGTATCCACTGAAATCATTCTGAACTTCTAGATTTATTCAACATTTTCTTTTCATAAGATTATTCTGTCTTAAAGCTTTAAGGATGTTATTCAGTCTCAAAATGATTTGACTCACTAAAAGCAAAATAACAATCTTTCTGTACTCAGTTTAATTTGTCATCTATACATCATCAGCACTTCATCTTTAATTACCTTCTTTCATGCTGAGATACTTACATAGATGACTAAGTCCAACTAATCTCCCTCTACACATCTGTAAGTGTGATTATTACCTTCTACTCATCAGCTTTTGATTATTACCTCTACTACATTATATTTTGAAAAGATCAGATCCACAAAGCTTCTTGATGTGAAGTTACTAATGAAAGTACCCAGCATGACTCAGGATGGATACTGTCTATTGACCCATATAAATCCATTTGTATCTGTGTGAAGGAAACATACACACTGAACAGTAGGAATCTCTATAGTACCTATTCAGCATCTTGTTCTCTACTTCATTTGTAAGAATGTATCATTGGTTTTGTAGAAAAGTGTTCGTACAGATAGTTTTTGACATATAAATGCTTCAAATGGTTAATGATCTTTATCATCCTCATTACAAGACAAAGATGCTCTTTAATACCACCACATTTTATTCTGGAAAGAGAGCTTTGATTTGGAAATTGGCACATTTAAACACGGATAATAGATGCAATTTAAGTAGAAATTTCATCATGCACAACCTGACATTCATAATTATCCTAAACTGTCAATTTGGCTTTGTACAATGAATAAATCATGGCAAATCTAAACATCTAATAAGGCTGGAGGAGATATGCAAATATTTATTGATAAGGTGCAGAAAAATAATTCCAAACTTTCATTAATGTTTCATGCATGATATTTTTTATTCTATATGTGATCAATTTCATGATAGTTAATGAAACATAGACTCTTATGTACCATAGAAAAATAATGAAAAAGTGACCAACCAAAGCCTAATCACATTGTAATCAAAACCTTTGTTCAAATCTGGAAGGTAGGAAATAAGTTGCCAGAAGAGAACTAAGTAAATGGTTTTATTATATCAAGTTCATGACAGAACAACTATGCTATTAATGTATTTATAGGTGTCTCATTGTATTTACACATATGATGTTGCAAGTGCAAATGTATGAATCTGAACATGGAAGTTCCTCCTCCCAAAATATTCAGATTTTGTTCCTCGGGCACCTGAGTTTGCATTTTTCACTGTTCAAAAATATGATAATAATCTACATACCAAATAAGGTATGCTGGCTTCTCAGTGAGTTCCAGAGATCTAAATATCTCTGCCTTTCTGCACTAGGATTACAAGGCACAGAATGAAATGTAGGTCATCATGTTTTATAGAGTAAGCCTGGGGTGAAGCTCTGAAACATTGATAATATTATGTTCTATTTGATACAGACACACATACACTATCAATAAATTACTCACTCAAATTGGGTAAAAGTGATTTTCACAGACATCTAACTCTCAGAGCCCTATATCCAGAACCCATAGTAGAGAGAGACAACATACTCTCAATAGATACTGTTTGACCGTCAAACGACCACATTGGTATGAATACACATGTATTGTCAGAGGCTACCCATTCATTTTCCAGCTACCCAGACCAAACATAACCACATAGAAACTGTATTATTCCCGAAAGAACATCCCCATTGTCTCAGTGTGTGGGTGTCCCCCTCGTGGTCCTGAGTTCCTTGCTCGTGCTCCCCTTCCTTCTGCTCCTGATTTGGACCTTGAGATTTCTGTCCAGTGCTCCAATGTGGGTCTCTGTCTCTGTCTCCTTTCATCGCCTGATGAAGGTTAATATTCAGGAGGATGCCTATATGTTTGTCTTTGGATTCACCTTCTTATTTAGCTTCTCTAGGATCGTGAATCGGGAATTCACCAAGGCCAGCTGGCCTGGGCCTGAAAAAGCATGGGATAAAACCGGACTTGCTGAACATAGCAGACAATGAGGACTACTGAGAACTCAAGAACAAGGGCAATGGGTTTTTGATCCTACTGCACACACTGGCTTTGGGGGAGCCTAGGCAGTTTGGATGTTCAACTTACTAGACCTGAATGGAGGTGGGCGGTCCTTGGACTTCCCACAGGTCAAGGAACCCTGATTGCTCTTCAAGCTGATGAGGGAGAGGAACTTGATGGGGGAGGGAGAGGGAAAGGGGAGGCGGTGGTGGGGAGGAGGCAGAAACCCTTAATAAATAAATAAATTAAAAAGAAAAAAATGTGAAAAAAAGGAAACTGTATTATTACAACACTGCTAAACCTGTTAGCTCATGCTTCCTATTGACTAGCTCTTATATGTTAAATTAACCTATTTTTATTATTCTGTGTATTGCCACATGGTTGTGGCCTACTGATAAGGTTACCTCTAGTGTTTACCTAATGATAAAGGAACAATGATAGCATAAAGGTATTGAATAATAGAAAAAAACTTCTGAATTAAATCAGCCAATATATTTCAAGGGTGTTTTGACCTCAGAATGGAAAACAGGAGATGTGCTCTTTTGGGAAAGGAATTTTGCTCTTGTTTCCACAGGAGAAGAAAAGCTATGGATTCCATCAAAATTAATAAAAAAATGATTTGAAAAGAAGAAACCTCTCTTCTTGAGGAAGAGAAATGACAGCTCATCTACAGAGGTGACAATCATACAGGTGGCAGGTTATAAATTCTCATAAGGGTTGGAGTAGGATTCTATTCTTCTCTTCAAAGGAAAATACTCATCTTCAAAAACTCAAGAGACCCTAAATGTTTGGATACATAAAGAGGAAAAGATAACTATCTAGAAAGGATATAAGAGGAATATGCCTTATGGGACAGGTAATCTGCAGGGTAAAATCTAATTCTCTGTACATATATATTTATATCTACTATCCAGTAGAATTATAGACTCACTTAAAAATCAAAGAAAGCTTTGGAGATGGACAATTGGCTATCCTTCACTAAACCAAGTATGCTGTTAAAAGAAAAATTCAGAGTTTCTGTCTCATGTTAGGAGCCATCTGGTATGAGAAAGAAAGAAGAAAGAATTTAGTAAAAAAAATTACTTTTCTCCATACCTATTTTATCTATATCATATCCTTTATTGAATATATGACTACATGAATGATATTTAAGTTTTCCACAATGAAAAATAGATTTTCCTACAGTAATCCTTTACATTTCCAGGATGAAGATGGGGCCCCTAAACAATGACTCTACCTGGTTGATATGATGTCATGATGTTAATAGCTCTACTTTAAGACAAGTTTTGGGTATCAGCTGCTCAAGATTGTTTCAACTTGGTTAGCTGAAATGGTGCGCCTTCTTATAACGTTCTGGACAGAATTCGAAATATGAGCCCCAGAAACCCTATCGACTACTCAGAAACTGTGTATATTATACCAGACAATAATCTTGACACTTAACTATCATTTTAACTTTACAGGTTCCCATAGAAAGAACATGGCTCCCATGATAGTTGGAAGCAATTCCAGAAGATGACGGTTCTCCCAACACTGTTAATCCTCAGGGTTAGGGACATCATTTAGGGGTTGATTATAAAGGATATAGGGTTGGTGGTTGTGGTGAAAAATTTGTAGGCTCAGGGATCTCAAAAACAAAAGGAAACTGAAAGGGATAATAGCTAGATTAATATGAACTTACTCACACTAATAATAATAGTGAGCAATAGAGTAAATGCTTGTGAGATGTTATTTATAGACATTTTACATTGGTATAGATTCTTGTATATTGATACAAATTTAAATTATATTTGTTATATTGAATTTATTGAACATATATTGAGTATGTTCCTATTTCTGTTTATGATATTTGTATACCTATGCACTTATTTTGTCATATTGTATGAATACATTTTGTATATTGATATAATTAGAATATATTTATTATATTATATTATACATTTCTACCTATGATCAAGATACTTATACATTGTTTACATTTTAAGGTCATTGTCCTCATTTGCTGCACTACTGTTTAAAGACTAACATTTTAATATGAAGTCTTAGTCTTAAGTTATACAGGTATTAAGTATTATAGATCAATAGTCATTCCTGTTTGTGATACTTATAGTTAGAATGATCAGGTTCTTTAGATACACAAAGATTGTATTTTGCATAGATAGGTAATCTTCAACCACTTCAAAGAACTGTAGAATATTGCATTTAAATAACCTAGGGTTTTGTTGATGTGAGATACCAATTGTTCTTGGCAGCACGAATCTATTTACAAAAGAATGTTGAGCACAGAAGACACTCCATTTGGAGCTTGTTTTTTTCTTGGCAAAACTGGTCTTTGTGCAAGGAACTGCCCATGCCTTGACAACTGACAAAATGCACCATTATTGGACTGAACAAGCAGAATATATGAAAAAAGACTGCCAAATCTTACCAAGACAGGGTAAAACGGTTTTGAAAAATTTCTTGAAATTTGAAAGTGGTCTGTCAGTTACTCTGGGCCTTAGCTAAAGTTGGTTGCTTCAACATTGTGCTTGATTGCATTTCCTGCCTACTCAAGTAATGTTATCTACCTCTCAGGCCTTCGATGGGGTTGAAGACTAGATACTTTCTTCTTATGACTTAGCCAAGCTATTTCTAATAAAAGACTTTGACTCCTTAAGATAGAATAATTGTTGAATGTGTTTCTTGCTTAAAATTATTTATGCTGGTTGAAATTCCAATTTTTATACTTGATATCTGTTCTTATTGTATATAGTTTTGTATTTGGAACTCTGTTATTTAGAAATAAGGTGGAGGTGAGGGGAATCTCCTTCAGCCAATGGCCTTTGAGAGGCTATATCAGCTTAGGTGTGTCCTGGGGTACCAAAGAGCACACAGGTCTGCCTGCTCACTCTCTTTCTCTAGCCCCTCTCACCACACGTGGATGTTGGAATTCATTCCTGTTCCTCGTTGTGATCTGTGAGTTTCTCTTTAATAAAGAACCACTTCTTATACTCTATTTGAGGCTAGTGTGGGATACCTTTATAAGTGTTCCCCCATCTGACACATTCCTCTTCACACTAATGTATACGCACACACACACACACACACACACACACACACACACACACACACACACACAAATAGACACGCACACACTTTAAAATAATGTCAGGCTTCCCAGGCATATAAGCCAAACATGGCATATAGAGTTGCAATAAGATTAGGCACATTGACCCCTCCCTAAGCTATACTGTCTTACTTGATAATAGTAATGATAGCCTATACAGAGTTTTGATGAATAAAAATAAATACAAGGATATGTTTCATGGTCAAGCCTATGAGTTTTACCTAAGGAGCTATATAGATTGTAGCCCAAGATAATAACAAACAGTTGAGTATCAGTAGCCCATCTAGTTTAAATTCTTTTAACCTTAATGTTGGGGGTTGTGTTAATACATTTCAAAGTGCATCACACCTGAAACAAAGCTTTGAAAATAGCAAAGTTAGACAAAGATGTTTTTGCTAAATAGCATTGATGTTAAAAAACAAAACAAAGCAAAACAAAACCAAGAAGATAATCTAAAGCATCAGAAAGCCATATAGTTGAATGCATAACTCGTTAAGGTCAGGGAACAAGAACAAAGCTGCCCAATTATCATGGGATGATGTTCCTTTCTTGTTAGGATTGGTTGATGAGAAAAGGTGGTGATTAGTTCCTTATACCCATTTCTGCTCTCAATCTCCCGATAAAAACAAAAAACAACAACAACAACAAAAAACTATTGATGAGTGGGTATATACCATAAAGATTTATAAAGTAGATATGATTGATTCTTTTTTGTATATAAGTTTAGGTTTGTGATTCTTTTAAGACTCCTTATAAAATTACCTTTCAAGATGAGGGCTAAAAAAAAAATTAATCCTTTCTTTGTAACTGCAAAATGCAGCCTACCAGTAAAAGACCTGCAGAGGATATCTTGCTTGCCCACATGGTTAATCTATAATAAGTTGTTTTTGTATGAATGTACAGGGTTCTTGGATAATTTTTTTGTAGTACATAAAATGTTTAATCATGTATGGTATATGGAAAACATGGTGTTTATTACTGTTTATTTTGCATTCATTGTAATCATTCATTTGAAAGACAGAATGTTGTCACATTGTAATTTCTATATTGCCTGAAATACTTCGTTGGCACATATAAACTGGAGAAAAAAAAGTATACAGTAAAATGAACACTGAAAGAAAAAGAGCATAGAAATAACGTGAGAGGATGGAGAATAAAGAGGGAAATCATCAAGATAGTATTGCGTGTTTCTTTTCCTAAATGCCCTTCAGACAGAAATGTCTAGTTTACACTGACTCCATGGATTCCTCTCAGAGTCCTTTGCTGCTGGAGGCTGGTCCCTGAGACAGCAGTAGGCACATACATGCCCTGATTCATTGATTCTGTGATGGGGAATCTCAATCACCTTGTTTGTGAGGTGTGTTCCCCCCGCCAGGGCCCCCTAATAGCCTATAAAACCATCGATGTGCACTTGTTTTTCCTCTGTTTTCCTGTGCTCCGCTGGAACCCTGGCTTTGTAAGCTCCCCTTCTTCCTTTATTAAAGCTGAATATTTTATATTAAAGCTAGTCTGGTTAATTCTAATAGCCGGCCATTTATGCCCTTTCAATTCTGTGTGTTTTCTTGTAGTGTCCCTAACCCTCCACTGGAAATCTTGCCTGATTTCAAGAGGTGGCTGTTTTAGGTTCCCCATACCCCATTTTAGCTATTTTACTTTTCATAAAGAAAGTTTTATTTAAGTAGTCTACACATGTTTAATGAATACAGTTATTATTTACTAAAATTCCTGAATAACTTTCACTTTAAAACTCAAAAGTTATATTTCATCTTCTCATATATGTATAAGAGAAATGTAAGCAAACTTAAAATACTGATTTCTTAATTAAATTAAATTTGGATATTTCTTATTTGTTCTTGTATAGCCATTTTCCTTGGCTTATTCCCTATTTTCTTGCCTCCCCAATACAAGGTGCATAAGGATGTACCATGAAAATCAGCAAGAGTTAAATATGCATAAATTAGATATGAAAGTTATGAAATATATTATCTTGATAAGTATATAAGTAAAAGGGTAATTTTAATTATTAAAACATTTTTACTTATAGTTACAAGCACAGAATTTGAACACTGAGACACTTATTCTAAATATAAATAAATTGTTAACATGATTTTTATTGTAAGAAAAGATTTATGCTAGGCACAGTTTTTCCTGTCTTTATGCCCAGCATGTGGGAGATAGAAACAGGTAGAACTCTGGTGGAGAGAGATGAAAAGGTGTTGGAGAGAGGAAGAGAAGTAAAGAGGGAGTAAAGGAAGAAGGAAGGAAAGTAGGAAGATGCAAGAAAGAAACTGTAAGACCCAAAGGATCAGTGAGTCTTCGCTGAGATTGTGTCTCTTAGTAACATCAGAATCTCCATCAATAATATAGATAACTCATATTATATATTGCCATAAACACAATTGGATTATATATACAAGATCTATCTATATATACATATATTTTTTCTTACTTATATAGATTATCTTAATATATATACAAGATCTATAGATAGATAGATCTGTCTATATATACAAGATCTTACTATATATATACAAGATTGTATATTTTATATTGTATACTATATGTATATAGTAAGATCTTGTATATATATATATAGTAAGATAATTTATGTACATAGATTGATTTGGAGTTCAGAGAGATAGTTCAGAAGTTAAGAGCATTTGTTTATATTGCAGAGGACTAAATTTTAATTCCAATAACTCACATCGTGGATCACATCCATCTGTAACTCCAATTCCAAAAAATAAAGTGAAATAAATACGGTGATTAACTCGCATGCAAGGGAAACATTTATTCATGCACAAAAAGTTAACAAAATCAATAAAAATGTGCCTTTATGAAGATAAAAATCTCTCACATGTCTGTTTTAAAAGCTGATTTTGATTTAAATATTAAAGTTAATCAATCATACAGTTCTCTTTTTGAATCTATTAACTATGGTCTTTTAATACAATAATTTAATTGTTAGATATAAATGCTTCAATGGAAACGGTCAGCCTGATAGCTGGTATTAAGTTTAGCTTTATTACCTATGACTCATGCTTAGTTTTCTTTAAAAAATATCACTGTTAAAACATGTAAATTTAACTTACATGGTTCAAAAACAAAGTGGCCTTATTGAACTCCTAAACATTTGTCCTTCGGTGCATTTCACACATTTTAGAATGACAAATAATTATAAGTGGCTCATTGGTCTTCCCAATCTATAGGACGTTTAAGGGAATAAGTCACTTCAATAGGTATTACATATGGTTAATGATATGTAAATACAAAATGTGATTCTTTTTCAGCATCAAACAAAGAAAATTAAAAACCCTTTCAAGATAGTCATTGAAAGAAATGCAAATAAAAAATAGATTTGCTTCATGCACCAGAAATGTTTGCAACTTGTCCTTATGAATTATGCATATGGACTCTAATCACAGCCATTACAGTTTGCAGGTCTCCCTAAATAGCATCATCATCCTCTGATGTTATGGGAACAGAAATAGCAGAGCAGTGAATTGGAAGTCAATGAACTCTCTCTTGTTTCATCTACATTCAGTTTTAAATACTGTCCAATTGTTTAAATTCTATGCTCTTGGGAAAGACAGATATGTGAAGTCTTTATTTATAGACATAAATGTCTAAGAGCTGTTATCCATATTAACAGATGTCTATTACATATACAGTTCAATTTGAGCAGTTGAAATCTCACTCTATGTTATGTGTGTGTGTGTGTGTGCTTGAATCTATTATATGTAGTATACTATTATAATATTTCTTTATTTGTACTATAATATTATTTCTTTAACTCAATTCTGATATGACGAACATATATTGCTTAGTGTATGAATCAGAATTCTCTAAAGGACAAAATGATAAGGACCATAATATTGGCTCACATAGTACATTTAGGGTAGGCTAACAGTGGCTCACACAGGAAGCCAAAAACTGGTCCACAAAGCTACCTAAGTCACCAATCTAAATCTCTTTGAAGGCCTAGAGGATGCCTGGAAAGCTACTGGTGTTCAGTCTATCTTGGGAGTCCTTAGAAGCAGTTCAAGTATCAGCAAAAAACGCAGGATCAGCAACAATAGAATGGGTGAACTTTGCAACAAGAGTTAATCCAAACAGGTAATGAGCCAAACATTCCTCATTTTTTGTCTCTTTATGGTAAGTGCCTTAACAAAATGTTGCTCACATGTAAGATGTGTCTTCTACTTTCAAAATCTCCAATCAAGAAATCCCTAGGAGTCTCTACTCAGTTGTGTTTTAGTGAATTTCAGATCCATCTTAGTTGATAACCAAGATTAGCCATTGCCTTGTGTGTGCTAATTTTTAAAAGTATTTTTACTATTATGTATTCATTTTAGACCTTAATAGAATTCTGGCTTGCCCAAAGACAATATGCAATCAAGAAGAATGACCTTGATCTTTTGGTCCCTTTGTTTACAATTTCTGAGAACTGGAATAACAGGCACGCAGTTTATGCTGTACTGTGGCTCAAATTCAGGGTTTGGGGCATGCTAGGTTATCATTCATTCAGTTGACTTACATCTCCAGTCCACAGAAACAATTTTTTACCAAACATTTTTAAAATAAGTTCTAAGGGGAAAATCACCTTAATTTACCCCACATTTTATCAAAACTTTAAAAGACAAAATGCCATTTTGGGATGTAGAAGATGGCTCACAGGTGAAACAACTTGCTGCCTGAAACCGAACAGAATATCTGGCAGCAAATTCAAAGGAGAAGTGGATTAGTTTGTTTACAGTTTCAAAGAGTTCAACCTATTGCAGTGGGATTATGATAATCAAGAAGCTGAGAACAGGGGAATACAGGAAGAGGCTGTGCTCTCGGACTTTTTCTCCAGAAACATGCTCTTGACTTTCTATTTCCTCCCTTACCTTTCACCACCTCTAAGGACAGCAGAGTATTCCAAATCACCAAGAATTTATTCCATTAATCATTTTGGATCGCTCATTACCTAATCACCTCTAGAAACACAGTCATGAACATTGAGGCATGTTTTACTTCAAAATTGGAGCTTAATAATCCAGTCAAAATAACAATCAAGTCTAGCCATTACAGAGGGAAAATATTACAAGAATTGGGAAAAAAAAAGAAAAAAAATGAACAGATTCTTTGGGGCTCATCTAATCAAACTTTGCTGAAGTGGACAGAAATGGCTGGCGCAAACTCACACCTCATGTTTTGAGTAATAGTGGATTGAACTGAAGTGCACTTGCCTAAAGTAGTCTGGTAATAAACATGGCAGTTTTTCACTGTGTGTTCCTATGATTCTGGCAGCTTTATTAGAACAGATCAGCACTTCTGTTCTTAGAATCCTATGTTCTTATATGACTTTTCTTTCCAGTCACTGTGCTTGAAGGGAAATAGCACCACATTTCATCAGTGCTAATTACAGATGTTAACATATCAGATTTTCATCTGCTGTAAGTGACCTTGGCAATCTTTAGTTTTTCCTTATGTCTTCATGATGAAAAACTGCTGTATCATCATAAATGTAAACCCAATTGAAAAAATATTATGATAGTTTTAATTGTTGTTTTAAAATATCTAAAGTGACTTGATGATGAAAATATTAGTGCAGTGCAGACAAGGGACCCAAGAGATAAAGGATCAGCTTGAGAATAAAAGCCAAATGCTATTAAAAAAAATAAAGAGATACTCAAAGAAAACATAAGGATTTATATATGCACATTAACATGTCAGAAATGAATTCAGAACTGACAATACACACTTAACTAGACTAAAGATAGATGTAGTCACTGAGTCCTGAAGGACAACACAAACTTTTCTTTGTAGACTAAGTTTACTTCACATCTTATGAATATTTTCATCTCCAAAATTTAGCACTGTTTCTTAATCCATGTATTGCTCAGGCAAAGTGAATTATCTAAAATTCAGTATCTTACCCAATGCCATTCAGTAACAGATACAAAGCACATAATTTTGCCTTTATTATTATTTAATTTAACTGCAGTTGAACCCAGATCTTAACAAAATGTTAGAACTGTTACAACAATCAATCATACCCATTTCCTTAGATATAGTCAAGCTTATTTTTGAATATTTCTACATATTAACATGTAATACAATTTTTATTGTTTTATTTTTTAGTTTTAATGACTGAATGACATTAAATATACTGAATGGGATCAGTACCACCCAATCACTGTGCTACTATTTAATAATAATGTACTTCCTCAATATCTACTACTATTGTTATCCCCTAAATTACTTTTTTATCCTATAATTTTTATTTAAAAATTATTCTATGCAAGGAAAAATAGGACCTACAGCCATTTCAGACTGTTTTTTGTTTACAGCCTGTCAACAGTGTCATCCAGTCTTCATTTGTAATACTAGTGAATTTCCTTCTTCATTGCTGGACAGCTGAGAGGATGAGCACGTGACTCAGCTTACCTTCATGGGAACCTTTTGAAGTGTTGATAGGCTGATTCCAGGTTACAAATGTTTTGTTTTAATGATGATAAGTTCATGTGTGGAATTTGTTCAGATATAAGTGTTCATTTCTTTGGAATAAATGTTCACAAGTGTCTTTGATGGGCAATGTGATTATTCCCCTTTTGGTTTTATGAATAACAGCAAATTGTTTTCTCTTCTACTTGGACCATTTTGCTTTCCTTCATATAATTCATCAACGGCATTCATCTTCCCAAGATACTTCCCAGAATTCCATATTGTTGTTCTCTTCATTTGACCAAGTATTTTACTAACATCCATAGCTTAGTATTTCTTGCGTAGTAAGTACAGCTTTAAACAGTTTCCTTAACTATTCAGACTTTCCCCTATGTGGCAATGTGCATTATCCATCCTCCGGTAGAATTCGGTAGTCTCCATTGTTCAGGTAGTTGTAGGTAAAAGAGACAACATATGGGAATATGTTGTCTGTTAGAGAATACTCAGCTGAAGACATTGTACAAGGTCACATTTTTCCCTTGGTTGGAGGTGTGTAACCATCCTAGCGCTGTTACTCTGTGAGAGAATATGGTAAGACTATTTAAATTTTAAAGTTCTATTTGAAGTATCTAAGGTTGTTTGTATTTCAAGTTGATTTCTCTTCATTTTTTGTACTTTCTTCTAGTCCCTTGTTCACGTTTTATTCTGAAACATTATTTTTTCCTTTTTGGACAAAATTCTAACTCTAACTCACATTCCATGCATCCTAAATGACAGCCATGGTATGGCTACATTTCTCTTTTCATTTTATTCTTCCTTTTTGAACACACAGACATTACTTCACACATAACCTCCTAAATCTTTTCATTTTTGGTCATGTTGGCTTCTTCTAAGGGAGACCAGCTGAGGGTTCCAAAGGACAATAGAATACTACAGAAATGATATAGTCTTTCCACTTGTTTCCTGTTCTTTTCAGTGTTCTCCAAACAGAGTGGTGGTTATTCATCCTGCCAGGAACAGTTAATTACAGCAGATGCAACCCATTCTAGCTTGTGGTTTTGCCATCACCAGATCTAACTCTGTTATGCACCCAAAAATACATGTTAATCACATGATCTTCTTCTTAATAATCTCAATGTCAACCCAGGAGGCAGTCTTATTCATATTATACGATATTAATAATATGTAACACTTCTTTTTATTATTCATTGTTGAGTAACAGCTGATACTACATTAATAATGCCTCCATATTTCTCATTAGTCTTCCTGATTTGCAAATAGTTGGTTAAAACTTTGAATATTACATTATTCCTGTTATATTACATTATCTCCTGTCATATGGATTAGTAACTATATAAGACAGTTTGACTAATTTCTTACATAATAAAGTAAATTATTTTTTCAAGAAAAGAATTATTTTAGAAAAATATAAATGAAAAAAATATATAGTTGTCGAACAAAATTTCAATTTATTTTACTTTTGAGGTGTTATTTTTTGTTTTATTACACTATTCTTTGTTTTTATTCTTCTCTAATATATTTCATTCTGATCCCTGTTTTCCCTCCTTCCTCTTCTCCAAGTATATCCCTCCCACCTCTCCTCTCCCCCAGATTAACCCCTTATCCATTTCTCTTGAGAAAAGAACATGCCTCCTAAGTAGAGCAACCAGACATGGCATCTCAGGTTGCCAGTAGACTAGGAACTTTCCTTTATATTAAGGCTGGACAACGCAACCCAGTAGGAGAGAAAATGTTCTAAAATCAGACAAAAGAGTCAGAGAAAGTCCCCACTCTGACTGTTAATTTATTTTATTCTTAAAAATTTCATACATGTAGACAATAAAAATGAGCATAATTCACACTCATTTCCCTTTTCCTACTCTTCATGTACCTTCTCAACAGTTCTTTCTCCCATGTCTAATAATAACAAAGTCCAATTAGTGCTGCCTACATTTTTTGTTGCTTAATCAAAGAACCTTTTAAATTTCTAGTTTCTGATTTAATCATGTGACTGCTTTAATTTTTTATTCTACCCCAAATATGAAGACTATCTGCAGTTTTTAATGATTTACTGATAAATCTACAAAACAAGTCAGTGAAACAAAAGTAACATGCTTGATTACAAAGAAAGAGACTACAATAAAAAGAAAACAGCGAGATAAATATACATTTCAGAAAATAAGACCTTTACATAAATTTTATTGAAAGTAGAACTTGAAATTAATGACTAAATGTCTATCGCTTTTTAAAACAAGGGTTTTAGATGTATGTGAGAACCCAAGTTCTATGCAACTGGAACATACCACTGTTAATTCTTGAGTTGAATTAAATTGGCAGGACAATTCAAGATGTATGACTCTACTTTTGCATACAGATAGTAAAGAAAACTGCAAATGTCATGAAAAAATCACCAGCCAAAAGTAGTTAATTTTGTTTGACAATTGACCACATTCACACTTTTAAAAACAAGCTTTACAGAGGTAACTAAAGCGAGGAGAATTCTTAATTCAGACTGACTATGATATTTTCTTTTGGAATGTTTGAGAAGTAACATATTTTCAATGTTATTTATTCTGTATTAGCATCAGGTTTGGTATATTTATGACATGAAGTTGATTTTCTGAAATAGAAATCCAATTTATTTTACTAGTGTGCAAGAAGAATGCAATTAATTATTTTTCTGGAAACAACTCCCATATTGCCAACACATAAAACACAGTTGTGTGTGATATGCCAATTTAGAAGCAAAATAAGACAACATAAGTGGAAACCCAAACATATTTTGTTATAAATATTCTGGAAGTAGCTATAACACACATTTTTGTGAGGAATTATTTTACCTATGTAGAAGTAGTATTCTGAATAATACTATTCATTAAGAAGCCATGTGCATCACAGTGTCACATTTCACAAACTTTAATGGAACATAAAATTACAAATGTAAAAATATACTTGAAATATTTGTAAATAGCGGACTAAACCTCCAAACAAGCCAAATGCTATTGGAACATAATATTCCAAGCAAGATTAAGAAGGCATTTTAAGGAACAGTCATAAAAAAGCTAGCTACATTTCACATATATCCATGTATATATGTATAAATTACATGCATTGCATTTTAATATAACTCTGACAGAAATGTATGAAAATATAATAAATTTGAATATACAAACACATGATTACAAATTCAATTTGCCATGCTTATTTACTTAGATAAATAGATGACAGACAGATACCAGTTATATTGGTTTACATCAAGGTATTCTTGTTGAGATACCTCCATTATTCATAAATTTAGAATTACATTAGTAAATAATTTTATTTGTACCATATCAGATGAACCTCTAATATGTTTTTAACTGACTTTGCAAACCATTACTCCACTATAATTTAAATATTCCCATTAGCATATTATATGTGGTATGATATGATACTTTTTATTAGGAACTCCACAGTCCCAACTGACTATATCGAACTCTGTTGGAATTGTTCTTTACTAACACTGAACTCATGTAAATTTCCTCTGATTTCACATGAAATGTTCAGTAAATATAATAAACTCTGAATTCTATAGGATGCAGTGGGGTGGAACTGCCTGGAAAGCTGCATCCTTGTTATGTCTGTCATAGTAAATAAAACATCGTGAGCTAGTGAAAACTGACTATGCCATCCAATGTTTTGTGTCTCTATCGCTCAGAAGTAACTTTTCCTTGAAACATTGCCCAGTGAGCCAGGTGATCTCTGAGGTATATAATACAGAGAGAAAAAGTTGGGCAGAAACAGTGAACACTCCATCTTCCCTTGAACCTGAGGTTAGATTCAGAATGATTCAACACTTCTTTTGTCTCTTGATGTATCTATTTCTAAGCAATAAACTTGCCTTACACCACTGATGAATGAGTCACTACATCAGTTACTTTTCTGCTGTGATAGAAGACCATGGCCAAAGAAAACTTAAGAAAGAAAAAGTTTAGTTTAACTTAGGGATCTGGAAGGACAAAAGTCCTTTATGGCAAGATGATGAGTCATGAAAACAAGGGAGAGGCATTGGAGAAGGAACAGGAACAAAAAATTTAAAAAAAAAATCACATTTTTAACAGCAAGCCCTGAACAGAGAGAAAGAATCTGAACTCCCAAATACCTACAGCTTAAACACATTTTCTGACATTCTCAAAGCACTACCAACAATTGGGGGTTGGGGAACTTGGTCAAATGTCTAAATTTAAAGGGTTCATTTCTCATTCAAATGACTACATTCAGTTTTCATTGGATTCAAAACAACTAGTAATCAGTGCATAGTGAAGGAAGGGAGTAGTTAAGGATAAGGCACCTGCTGTGCTTAAATTCCTGCTCTGAGGCTGCATAGTGGTGGTCTCCACTGAGTGACAGTAAGAAGGGATCCTCTCTATATTGAAAAGCTGCTTCAGAATTTGGAATTTTAATGTTGAGTTAAGAAATAAGTTGTATCTGATCAATCCATAAATTAATTTATTTGTTCTTTCATTTTTCCTTTCTTAGGAATAGGTCATATTTATATATGACTCAAAATTTGAAAGACATAATAACATATTTGATTAAAGGTTTATTTTATATTTTCTTTTTCTGTTAGATTTTCAATTTATCTTTTCACTTTTCCTTTATTTATGAATTTGTAGTATTGTGTAGTATTGTGTATATGAAATTCTTTTTTGACAAGTAACATTTTAAAAAGGTAAGCAACTGTGGTCGCAGTGGCCCTGGATGCTGACTCTGCCTTTTGTGGCCTTTCTATATGGAGGAGGTACATTTACCGCATCTGTGAGCCATGCTTACTGCCCTAGCTCCAGGGATGATGTGAGTCTATGTTGCCATTAAGCAAGTTGCAGCACCCTTCTTACAAACCACATTAAGTACTCCATAACTGAACCTCCCAAAAGAGCTACAGCTGTTCTGCTTCCAGTAGGATCCAGGAATCTGTTTCTTAAAGGAGTCTCACCTCTGCTTGCAGCCAGCACACAGAGCCTATTTGAAAAACAACAACAACAAAATCTGCAACTACCAAGAAGCTGCACTTACCTTCTGTTTTTGTGGGTCTAGAATCCCACAGTTTTTTTCTTAAGTTTTTTGCAGGTCTTATGTAGAGCTGGAGCCCAGATAGTGGGCACCATTTTGTTAGTGGACAGTGTTCTTTCATTTCCAGGCCACCCAGACCCAAATAATCACACAGAAACTGCATTAATTGCAACATTGTTTTGCCAACAACTTAGGCATGTTTATAGCTTTTGCATCTCAAATTAATCCATTTGTATTATTTTGTATTTTACCATGAGACTCATGGATTATTATCTCTTTTTTCTTGGACAGCTTCTTTGCATCTGTCTCCTGTGGCAGCTACATGGCATCTCTTTGACTCTGTCTACAAGTTCTCTATATTTCATCCAGCCTTGCTATATTCTTCCCTGCCATAAGTCAAATCAGCTTTATTCATTAACCAATAAGAGCTACACATATACAAAAGAATATCCCACATCATTATATTTCAGGTATGTCATTTCTGTAAGAAAGTATCTTATATAGGTTTCCATAAGACTGTGTCAAAAGCCATGTTGGTAGACACATTCCTACATTCCTTAAACTCCTAAACTTTTCATTTTGAACTTGAGAGTCTTAATATATTTAATGTTGATTTACATTGGTATTTCCATTTTTTTTCTATCCATTTTTATCGGTATCCAATAACCAAACACAATGAAAACAGTTTACTCTAAAATAAAAACACAGTTTGGCAGAAGCTATGGTTTTGCAATATCCCATGGACATTGGTTTCAACAAGTTCCACAGAGTTACAAAGAATTTCATAAACCAAGGTAAGTCTGGTTCTAGGGACACCTCTCCAGAAATACTAAATTCTTGCAGGATATGATCCAGATATAGCTTTGTCATACTAGAGGCAGACCACCATAGAACTCTTTTAAGTCTCCATTTCCAAGCACAGGAAAGTTCAATGTAGGGTTAAGCCAGCCCCTTTAGGGGGTGGGTTTTGCCTCGAGCGATTGTGGACAGATAAATCGAGCACTCAGAGGCTGCGCCCTTCCCTTTTTCTTTCACACCTCCTGGGCTACGTTGGAATCTAGGTTCTGTAAGTTTACCATTAAAGTTGCAAATATTCCTTTATATCTGCATTGCAATTATTTACGCCGATACATTTGGCGCCCTCCCCGTGGGGCTTTGGAGACCTGGCCCAAATCAGAGTTTCTTGGGGCGCCGCTGCGGTAGGCTCCCTGGGCGCATAGACTATGGGTGGGGACACAGCTGAGATTCTGAGTGACTCGATCTTTCCCAGTGCCTGCTAAAAAGTCAAACGGGACGGGAATATTAGCAATCCCCTGCCCCGCCCTGCCTGACAGTGGCACAAGCACCTCTGTAACAGCATGATCAGTCTCTGTTCCTCTCCCACCTCCGCTGGTGCTCAGGTCACATGACGGTGGCTCTGCAAGCCGGCTCAAACAAGGTCCCAAAGTGATTTGTTCACTTTGGCGGCTTTCTCTCTGTTCCTTTTCCGGCCCAATTGCTATTAATCAGCCTGCTGTCTGCTCCAATTTTTCTTTCTTTTTTCTTTTTTTCTGGTGTCCTCTTCAATTTCTTTCTTCAAAGACTTAAAGTTCTTGTCAAATAGATCTTTCACTTCCTTGGTCAGAGTTACCCCAAGATATTTTATGCTATTTGTGGCTATCGTGAAAGGTGATGCTTCTCTGATTTCCCTCTCTGCTTCCTTATCCTTAGTGTATAGGAAGGCAACTGATTTTTTGGAGTTGATCTTGTATCCTGCCACCACTGGCAGGAACCGGTCATTGCAGGTAAAAGAATTTTTCTTTTATAAATAAAATGTCTGAGAACGTTACGGTCTTAAATTTCAATAGCCTTTTTGAGTGTACCATGTGGGAGATTTTACAAGAGGTGTCTATCACCCCACATCTATGGATATTTCTGGGATTAGTAGTTTTCCTTGGCAGTATATGTTTTGACAATAGAAATACGATCAAGTCTCTTAAGACAGAGGATGAACGTTTAAAAACTATTGAGAATGACAACAATCTTCTCAAGAATCAGTTTGAAGTTCTCCAGGAAGAAAACAGATCTTTGTTTAACATGACTCGGTTAACTGAGCACAATTTAGAAAAGGTACAGGCTGATGTTAAGGAGAAATTTATTACTATGGAAGAAGGAACAGCTGAATTAGATTGTAAGTTCCAGCAGTCCCTTTCTGTAGGAACTGAAACATTAACTGAGAGAATCAAAACTGATGAATGTGACAATCAAATTTTATCTAAAGCTTATGACAGATTGGCGGAAAGATTGTCAATACAAGAAGGCACGGTTTATGACATAAAAATTATGTCCAAAGATGACAAGTTATCTCTAATGGACAAACTTCATACTTTAGAATCCTCAATGAAGGCATTGGAACATAATTCTGGACAAGAGATTCAGACATTGAAGAAGGCAATGGTGAATAGAATTGAAAAGATTGAGGAATTTCTAAATTTTGATGATGAAGAAGAGCAAAGGGTACAAAGGCAAATTTTAACTACATCTGTGGATAAATCCCTCTGGGAAAATTTCCACAAAGCTCTACCTACAGCTCAACATGCCTTTCCAGTAATAACAACAGAAAAGGTGATTGGTTCCAGAAACCCTAGGGTCATCAAGGAAGATGGGAGCCTGTCCTTATGAATGATCTCAAAGAAATTAACCAGGCTGTCATGACTTTTGGGATGCATACCTCTTTTGTTAAAGAGATGCTAAAATCTTGGGCCACAACAAGCAGAGCAACCCCCTCGGACTGGCTCCAGCTGAGCTCCGCGGTCCTTGAGAGTGGACCTCAATTAAAATGGAAATGCTTATTCAGGCAAGAGGCTAGACTTTTAGAACAGCAGGAAAAGGCGAAGGGAATTAACATTTCTCTAGATAAAATTCTATCTATTTTATCTAGATGAAGGGCTCTTTTCCAACCCTCAGGAACAAGCTAATTTGGTTGAAAACATACTCTCCATGTGTACTACAGCAGCATTAAGGGTTTGGGACAGGGTACAAGACCCAGGACAGAGAATGGAATCATTTGTCATAGTTAAAAAGGGTCAGAGAGAACCCTTTAGTGACTTTTTACAAAGATTAACTAAGGCTGTACAAAAAGGGATATCTGACCCAGAAGCAAGACGTATAATAATTGAGTCTTTGGCTTACGAAAATGCAAATGTGGAATACAAAAAGATCTTGGGGCCTTTAAAGTTCAGATCAGCGTGCTTGGAAGAATGGGTCGTACATACACTGGATGTTGATACATTTGATTATGGCACTGAAGCATGGGTAAAAGAAGCAATTTCCAATGGTAAAAGAAGATACCAGAATACCAAATGTTTTAATTGTGGCAAAATGGGTCATATGAAAAGGAATTGTAAACAATGGATTTTCAGAAATAATAATAATGCATCTTCTAGAAATAACAGAAATAGAAGGACTCCGCCTTCAGGTTTATGTAGAAGATGTGGAAAAGGCAGACACTGGACGAATGAATGCAGGTCTACCAGAGATAGACACGGCAACCTGATACAGACGGGAAACGTGAGAGGGGGCGCCTCACAGGCCCCCATGGCAAACATGGTTCAGTCATTTCCAGTCTCTGCAGAGAACATGCCTCGTCAGGACAATTAGGAAGCCACATGCCTACTGTTACAAGCAATAGTAATCAGAAAGATGAGTTACGTGTGTTTTGGCAAACTTCTATAAATGATCAAAGACCTAAGATGAGAGTGTGTGTAAATGGCATTTTTATTACTGGCCTGCTGGACACAGGTGCTGATGTAAGTATCATTACCCTAGAATCTTGGCATCCTTATTGGCCTCTTCAGAATGTAAATGTTCAGCTCCTGGGAATTGGAACTCTATCTTGAGTAAGACAGAGCACGAGATGGGTTGAATGTATAGGGCCTGAAGGACAAATAGGAAAACTAAGGCCATATGTAGCCAATATTGCAATGAATTTATGGGGTCATGACCTATTACAACAATGGAATACCCAAATTAACATTCCTGCTACTTCTAGAGCCTATATTTCTGAAAATAATATTAAGAGATATTACAATCGGAGAAAACCGGCCATTAAGCTGTACAAGAACAAGCAATGGATGTCCCTTCAGAGATACCAACAGCCTTGTCTCTAAAATGGTTGACTGAGAAACCAATATGGACAAAGCAATGGCCTTTAGCTGAGGAAAAGTTACAGGCTTTAGAACAGCTGGTACAAGAACAA
>NC_022013.1:38626940-38639223 GCF_000317375.1 Microtus ochrogaster | reverse complement strand
AGTATAGATAGAATAATCTTCATCCTCTTTGAAGAGCTGTAGAAAATGGCCTTTTATCTAACCTAGAATTCTGTGCCAATGAGACACAATTACTCCTGGCAACACCACTCTATTCCCGAGAGAACGTTGAGTACCAAAGATACTCCACTGGGAGCTTGTCTTCCTGGCAGAACTGGCCTTTGGGTTAAGAAAAGCCCATACCTCAACTACTGACTAAGATATGAAACAGGATTATCTTATCTTGCCAAGACAGGGTAGGATAATTCTAAGAAAGTTCCTCACATTTGATAATGATATGTCAGTTATGTTAGGCCTTAGCCAAAGTTGGTTGACTCAACATTGCAAATGAGACTTTGGGTTTTTGCCCAGGTAGTCAGTTGTCTCTGTCATTTGCTGCACATTCTGGATATCTCTCATTTTGTTAAGTAATATTTATTCCTTTCTCAGATCTTTGACGGAGTTGAAGAGTATTTAATTGTAGTTACTTTCTACATTATTTAGACTCCTTGAGATAGAATGTCTACCAAAACTTTTGTTCTCAATATTGTTTGTTATAATTATCATTTGTTATTATTGTTTATAGTTGTTTGGTTTAGTTCTGGCTTATTTAGACAAAAGGGGGAGATGTAGGGTTAAGCCAGCCCCTTTAAGGGGCGGGTTTTGCCTCGGGTGATTGTGGATGGAGAAGTAGAGCACGCAGAGGCTGCACCCTTCCCTTTTTCTTTCCTACCTCCTGGGCTACGCGGGAACCTAGGTTCTGTAAGTTTACCATTAAAGTTGTAAATATTCCTTTATATCTGCATTGCAATTATTTACGCCAATACAGTTCAAGTTCACCAAAAAGAGGGGATCGCTAGGTCTCTGCATGTTAAAAGAGAAATTTTCTTGATGAAGGGAGATTATGCAGATACAAGAATAAATATTTATAATGTAGTTAGGTTTATTAAAATCTGTTGCTCATAGCTTTTCTTGTAAGATACCAGCCCTGGCCAGTATGTTAGATCTCCAGGACCAGGTATGTTGAATGTGCCTTATATCAAGTTAGAGAGCTGTTGGCTATTGTCAAACTGTGCATGCCAAAACTTCACCTTAGGGACATCATGCCATGCCAGCTATTGGTGTTCATAGGTATTATAACAAGGTAGGACTGATGGTTGCTTCCCTCATTTTGAAGCTTGCTTGGAACCACTTGGTATCATGAAAGCTAGTCCTCCAGGATGGAGGTATCTGTTCCTGTCAGAAACCATTGGGCCCTGTTGTGAAATACATGTGTCTTCAGCAAAAGGGACTTAACTTCTACTTCAGAAGGTAACTAAGGACAATAGCAATAGCATGTAATGTTTTGGAAATTTCTTCCACAACCAGAAACAATAACTCAAACAAGGATTTTTACATCTAGTGTCATTCTTTGAGGGAATCAAAGAGATTTTAAAAGACTAATTAAAAAATCAGATAGAGTTATCATATAAAAATGTTCACTTTCCATAAAATTTTCATGGGGAACTATTTTTTTTTATTTTAAGGTTTTTTAAATTGATTTTTGTTGAGCTCTACATTTTTCCCTGCTCCTCTCCCTGCTTATGCCCTCCCCTTCAACCCTTTCCCAAGGTCTCCATGCTCCTAATTTACTCAGGAGATCTTGTCTTTTTCTACTACCCATGTAGATTAGATCTATGTAAGTTTCTTTTAGGGTCCTCATTGTAGTCTAGGTTCTCTGGGATTGTGATTTGTAGGCTGACCTTCTTTGATATTTGTTTAAAAATCTCTTATGAGTGAGTACATGTGATAATTATTCTTCTGGGCCTGGGTTACCTTACTCAAAATGATGTTTTCTAGCTCCATCCATTTGCCTGAAAAATTCAAGCTGTAATCGTTTTTTTTCTGCTGTGTAGTACTTCATTATGTAAATGTACCACATTTTTTTTTATCTATTTTTTAATCGAATGGCATTTAGGTTGTTTCCAGGTTCTGACTATGACAAACAAAGCTGTTATGAACATAGTTGAGAGCATATCCATGTGGCAAATTGAGCATCCTTTGGATGTATACCCAAAAGTGGTATTACTGGGTCTTGAGGAAGGTTTTTTCCTAATTTTCTGAGAAATCACCACACTGACATCCAAAGGGGTTGTACCAGCTTGCATTCCCAACAGCAATGTATGAGTATTCCCTTTACCCTACAACCTCTGCATCATAAGTTGGCATCAGTGTTTTTGATCTTGGCCATTCTTACAGGTGTAAGATGGAATCTCAGAGTTGTTTTGATTTCCATTTCTCTGATGATTAAAGATGTTGAACATTTTCTTAAGTGTCTTTCAGTTATTTTAGATTCCTCTGTTGAAAGTTCTCTGTTTAGGTCTCTACTCCATTTTTTTATTGGAGTATTTGTTCTTTTGATGACCAATTTCTTGAGTTCTTTATATATTTTGGAGATCAGCCCTCTGTCTGTCAGCTGTTGTTTTGTCTTGTTGACAGTATCTTTTGCTTTACAGAAGCTTTTTGGTTTCAGATGGACCACTTTCTAAATATAACCGCAGTAGCACAGACACTGAGAGAAACAATAAGTGTCATTTTTTCTTTTCTTTTTTTTTTGTTTGCTTATTTTTTTGTTGTTGTTCATTTGTTTTATTTTTATCTTCTTTGGCTCTTGTAATGAACATTGTGAGATTGTGTCTTCTAGTAATGGCAGAAGCTACAACCATGAAATCTCACTAATATAACTGACTAAACATGAGCTAAAAAAAATAGAGTAGTAGACATGCTCAGGTAGATTAAGGAAAGGGCATGAAACCTCAGCTCTACACAAAGAAGTACAGGAGACTAAAGAATGCTGGGGGCGGGAGAAAATGTCTTCCTTAAGAAGAGCACACTGGTTAGTTATCTAATATCCAACAGTGGAATCTGAAATCTTGTGTACAAGTAACATATTGACTGAGTAGATTGTATTCATGTATTTAGGGATATACATTCATGTTATATTCAGTTTGTATATGTCGGTCTCCTGCTGGGGGATTAACTACAGCCTTCTCCTGTACCAGCTGAGCTATTGAAGGCTGTAGAGATGGCTCATTGCTTAATGAGTATAGCCTACTTTTCCAAAGCTCCTGAGTTCAAATCCTAGCAACCATATGGTGGCCTACAACCATCTGTAATAGATTTGGTGACCTCTTGAGGAAGAGACATGATCAGTCATCCTCACCAACTTAGACCATGACTCAATATAAACAAGTTCAACAGAACTGGCATATATGGGTTGCCTATGCATGTTTCATCATTGACAGGACAGAGACTTCATTTCATCCATTCATTTTAAATTTCATTTAATTTAAATGTATTTAAGTTCATTTAATTTCATTAAATTTAAATTTCATATATACATACATATATATACATATATATATATATATATATATATATATATATAAAATGAATTATTGAAAAGAGAGACCATAGATTTGAAGATTTTAAAGAGAGTAGGGAGGCATAGATGAAGGGGTTTAGGGCAGGGAAAAAAGATGTAGTTATATTATAGTTCCCCCAAACTAAAACAAGAAATAAAAACCCAAAATTAACTTTAAAATTTTTTAAATAGGAAAAGAGGAGTGTGAGATCATTTGCCCTAGTCTAGAAGAAGTAATCATTGCTAAGCAATTCACTAGCAGCTATGAAAAGGCAGCTGTCAAGAACTCCTCAAGTCTATTTCCCTTTCCTTAGTATATGTTTCCAGCCCAAAACTAAACAAACAAAAAAAAAGTTACCTTACACAGTAAAATTAATAAATTTTATAAACCACTATGTTACTTTCTATTTTTCATTGTATTAGCATTTCCTCATTGCACATATAATGGGTTTTATAATATATTTTATACATATATATATACATATATATATATATATATATATATATATATATATATATATAGCTATAGTGCTGGTCATCTTCAATCCCCTATTATCGTGTTCTGCTCCTCCACCCTGTTCTCCTTACCTCTGTCTTTAAGTCCTCCTTTTTACATGTATACATGCATTATTCAATTAATACCTTTTTCTGAAATTGATTTGTAGCTTTATTGTTAAATTTTTTCTTTTATTTTTCATACAATATAAGATCCATTGTTTTCAATGGAATCTCACTGTCTATATGCTCTTGCCTATGAGTGGTTGGGCAATACAAAATAAACTTAAATGAGATCTTTGGATGTTTTTATTTATTTATTTTGTGCCTCATTTTTCTTTTCTAGGATTTTTGTCTTATTATTCTTTTGCTTGTATGTTTTTGTTTACATTTTGTGTTTTGGTGTATGTGTTTGTTTCTTACTATTTTGTTTACTTTTTTAAAAAGAGAGACAGAGTGCAAACACATGGAGTTTTGCAGGTGGGAGTATCTGGAAGAAGCTTGGGAAATGATAAAAGCATAATCAAATAATATATTAACATCTCTTTTTCACCACATTAATTAACAATTTGATTTTTACTATGCATTTTCTTTTCTATTCACCTATACACACATATACATATACATCATATACACATACTAATACATATACATGTGTGAATATGTATGTAAGACTTTATACTACTAATATTAACAATGCTATATTACAAATGAATAAATATCTATTTCTCAGTAAATATCTGTCAAATGCTTATGTATTATTCTTTGAAAAAGGAATGTTAAATTTTAGATTTCTTTTATAGCTATAGTACCTTTAACATCACATAAATGGCTTAGGGTCTGGGATTAAACCCAGGACATTTTGCAACTGTGAAAATGCCGAACAGATAAAAGAAAAATTATATTTAACAGCAAAGAATCTGTTTCAAAATGCATAGTTTGAGGTTGGCATTTGTATCAATTTCTGGCCAGTAGACCAGCCTAAAAGGTACTGGGTGATGGAAAAGACAGGTGTGAGAATCTGTGATCATGAAAAGTATTCCTGGTTTTATAAAATTATGTATAAAAATCATTGTACTAAAAGTTGCTCACCAATAATGCTCAAGATATTGTGAGAGTCATACTTATTTAGTTGACTAATGGAGGTTAGCAGTTAAGAGATGTGGAGCAGGATGAAGAAACCATCATTTGTTTGAAGATTTGTTTGGAAAGAGTTACCCAACTCAGTATTAGTGTGAATCCAAAGAATGAAAATTTCTGTCAAATAAAACAAATAAAGCAAAACTTACAGAAAGAAAGTAAGCAGATAGAAAGTAGATGAAAATGAATGAAAGTTTAAGTTGATGATCCATTCTTTTTATGATACATAATACAGCAAATTGCTCATGCAAATTAATGCTGTTTGCATATTAATAGAATTATTGTGAGTACAATGTGATAATATCAAATTAACAAAATTATCTTGTAAATGTGAGTTTTCAGCTATTAGAATTTAATTGCAGAAACAAGAACATTATAAGTAGATTGCTTCTATATTTGAAAGATAAATGCTTCTAGTATCTGAGTTAAGATATTGTACTAACCCATATTCTAAGCGTGAATTAACTTGGGAGTCTATTTTGATGGGACAAAGTCAAAACACATCAGGATTCCCACAAAATGAAATGGTATCTCCTTTTTTAATCTTGTCTATTCTCAGATATCGGTTGAGGTCAGATTCCTCTAGGTCAAATGTTGATGCTGCATGGAGAACATAAGTTATCACTGTATTGAGCAGTACAGACGGCAGAAATGGTAAAAGGAATTTTTCAAATAATTGGCACTAAAAGTTTTGGAATACAATTAATCCTATAAAAAGGGACAGAGAGTAGATCTACTCTTTGACTTCATATTAACTGAAGGATTGTGTTATCTTGAGAACAGGATGTAAAAGGGCATATTAAATATTAAGACAATGTTCCCTTGAGAGACGTATTGCTAAATGATTATCAATCTGTACCTTTAAAAAGTATGTAGTCTCTCTCTTTTTAAGCTTAGGTTTCTTAAAAAATATGGGACATTTGAACACCTTTTTGAGTTGTGAAATTTTAACAAGATGTTTTTTCAAAAGGAGAGACATTTTTATACATTAATACTTGTTTCTATTGCAGTGAAGCTTACAAAGGCCAGAAACAGTGCCTCGTTGGCCCTCTTCTTGCCACCATACTGATGGAACAGCAGGGTCCTCCAAACGAAAAGGGCAGGAGTGATGTTCCCTATAATGAATAGTGCTATTCTGTTACTTGACCTTCAAGACAGCCTAAAAATTTCAAGTTAGAGATCAGTGTGGAAAAGCAAACTGATGAGCGGGAACACTGCAATTTTAGCTCATAACTCTTTAAAAAGTAGTCAAACTTATTTCTTCACTCTTACAATGGTAAACTTTTCAAAGAATTAAATTTGGTAAAGAAAAAGAAAAAGAAAATATCCAAGGGTCCTTTCCAAGACAATGAATCACCCTCAGAAGTCCGAAGTAGTGTTTTTAGACAAGGATATGTAAAATGTTAAAAATACTCCAAAGAAAGATGAGCTTCTCACAAGCCTGTGAATGTTGAGGCTTACTGTAAGTCTAAAATTTCATGAGAAAAACAAAATACATAATAAGTAGGAAGAATCCACATATAATCTCTCCTAATCTATATCTTAACTCAACCAGTGGAGTCAAGGCAGGAGGTTTTCCAGATATGCACAATTTGAATAAAAAAAATAAACTGAAATTGTATCTGGATTTTAGTATTAGCAAGTTGGAATGGGAACATATATATATATATATATATATATATATATATATATATATATATATATATATAAAGAGGGTTAGCTACATGTGTTTCTCACAATTTCTATAAATTTAGATTATTTGGATTTTATATGAACATGCAAAATTGTCTGATAATTTAAAATAGTGGCAAAATTTGGGTGAATTAAAAATGAGTTTACAAATTACAAAAATATCATTATTAAATGAAGTATTTTGCAGTAAAAATTACAGCTGTTCTGTAGACAATTTTATAATAATGTCCTCATTTCTCATTATAGACATCATTTCTCAAATTTAAATTGCATTACCCTTGACTAATAGGAGGCAGTGTGGAAGTTATCAATAGTTGAAAACCACTTTTGCTTCATGTCTGAATCTCTTTTCTTTTGCCTAAAATATGAATTTCAAGGCTTGGTGATTTATAAAAAAAGAATTTTGAACAATAGCTTTGAATCCTGGGATATTCAAAATTTTGGTACCTGTGAGTCCTTTGGTTCTTTCATGCTGTGCTTTAAACAATGAATAATGTGAGATCATGGGAAAGACTGGGAGCAGGAGGGCCTCTCACGCAGTGAGTAAGTCAGTGCCCAGAAAGCAAGAACTCACTCTTATGAGAACAGCATTACTCCTTCTAAAGCACTCAATTTTTTATTGATGATGCCACCTCTAGTATGACAATGAAATCCTTTTATTAATTTATTAATTCACGTCAACATGAGGTTTGATAGGGATGGACCACATGTAAACTACACCTGTTCATGGTGTATTGCTTCTGGCATTTGCCTTCTCTAGTCACAGAGAATTCTAAATGACTGACCTTTGCACTCAGAATGGAGGACCATATTGTTTTGTGGCCCAATTGGCTTCCTGTTTTTTTTTTTTTTTGTTGTTGTTGTTGTTGTTTGTTTGACCACATAGTAAAGTCAAAAAATGCTGGTTGTGATGATTTTCCCTGTAGGTATGTGCCTTAAGCTACTATGAAAACTTTAGTTACTCTCCTATTTCTGTGATAAAACACCAAGACCAAGGTGAGTTATAGAAAAAAAAGAGGAATTTAATTGGACTTACAGTTACACAAGATTAAAATCCATGCTGCAAAATAGAAGAAGCAGGTTGTACCTGGATAGGCAACCAAGAGGTCACATTTTGGACCACAAAGGAAACAGAAAAAGGTAACTTGAAATGACTCAATTCTTTTGAAACCTCAAAGCTTGCTCCTGTTAACATATTTCCTGCAGTATGAATGAATATACCTTTAGTCTTTTCCAAAGAGCTATCAATGAGAGAATTAGGCATTCAAATATCCAAGATATATGAGAGCTATCTTCCTCAAATCATCATTTTTGTTAACCCATATTTCTATTAAACTGCTTTAGCAATTAAAAAGTCCTATATTAATTATACTACATTTCTCCACTAACATTTTACCATTTCTTTTACCTGCATTTATACATTTATCAAGAAAGTTAACAAATTTGCTAAGGTTTTTGTTTTAAGCTTCTTAGCTATTGAGTTTTTATGCCTAACCACTTCATCATTAGTTTTGGAAATTTTCTTGTAAATATTTTATGACACTTTTTGTTCAGAATATATGTACTACATTATTATAGATTCTCTCTGTACAATATAATGAATACCTAACATGTGGTACCTGACCTGAAAATATTGCCAGCTACAATAGTTCTTTATGAGTGATATTATAATTACTGAATTCAAAATAAAAATTTCAGCACCATTTATTCCAAACTTGTACTTTTAATTTTTTTCAATATAATATCAACTAAAAAGTCACTACAAGAGAAGATATTCAAAGATAAATCTGTAAACAGAAACTGCTTGCTCGTTTCCTGGCTGCCCAGACCCAAATAATCACACAAAAACTATATTAATTAAAACACTCTTTGGCCAATAGTTTAGATGTATTGCTAGCTAACTCTTAGATTGTAAAATTGACCTGCTTCTACTAATCTATGTATCACCACAAGGCTGTGGCCTACTGGTAAGGTTCTGGCATCATTCTTATTTGGCAGTTACATGACTTCTCTCTGACTCTGCCTTTTACTCCCTGCATTCAGTTGAGCTCTCCCTCAACTCTATTCTGCCCTGCCACAGACCAAAGCAAATTTTTTTATTGACAAATGGTAATAAAACAATTTTATAGAATACAGGTATGAATCCCACACCATCAATCTATTCATTCATTTAGTTTTGTTTATTTTGTTTTGTTTTTCAGATAAGGCCTTGAAATCCATATGTAACCTGTTTTGCTTAAACTTTTAGCAATCCACCTGCCGCAGTTTTCTTAGACTAGGACAGCAGTGATGATCCCAACTACACACAGAAAAAGTTAAATTTCTTTCATTTATTAAATACATTATTGATTATTCAGTTTCTTAGAACTGAAAAAGAAGGTCTGAGTTGAATTGCATGTTTTTGATGAATTTACAGTAATTTTCTAGAGATATATATAACACATTGTATTTTGAAATTGACTTCCCAGAACAGTGCATCTATAGCAATACTGCACTTTTAAGATTTTTTTGCAGAGTAAATTATTACTGTTTAATCCAGTCAATAATTTTATGAGATTAATTTAGATTTTGAAAATATTTCCTTATCTAAATTGAATTGTCCTTGACTAATTAGAGGGGAAGGAAACTATCTTTAGTATAATTTTCTTTTATTTCATGTTTAATCTGTTTCCTGGTGCCTAAAAAAATATAAATATCTAGACCTGGTTGTTTATAAAGAATATTTTTTTCATCATGTTCTGGAAGCTGTGATATGTCAAAGCTGTCTGTGTATATGGGTTCTACAATGTTTGATAACCAACTGTGGATATAAAATGCTAAAACTGTGTCTGTATTGTACTGGTAGAGACATTTTTCTTGTCATTAATTCTTAAACAGTAAAGTATGCAAACTGTCTATATTGTATCATGTATTATGGATGACTGGCAGTTGATTTGATAGAATATGCAGAAGCTGTATGTAAATAATATACTATTATATGTCATGAACTGAGGCCCCAGTGAGGTGGTATCCATGAATGTTCTGAATCCAAACCTCAACAAATAAGGACAGCTTGTTAGCTCTGACTGTGGGATCTGGGAATACTAAAAGAACGTGGCAAAAGAGTAAAACTGCAGTTGTTTAATTTCTCATGTGTAACGGATGATATAATTCTACCAAAGTGTCTGAATTTGCTTATCTGCAGTAAATATAATAATATTCTGGATGAGTAAATACCCCCAAATGAGACAGAACATAGTTAGAAAACCCTGTCCATCTATCCCATCCCAGCATCAACATCAGCATTGTAGTGGCAGATCTGGGGAAGTCTAATGGTATAATAGGCTGTAGAGGCAGTGGCACAGATGAAAGTGAAGCTCCCATTCATTTCTGGAAACAGAATTCTGACAAATGATCTGAACTCAATTCTTCTCTTACTACAAGAGGACATTTAGAAGCAGATAAAGGGATGGTTTCCATTTGAAAGAATTTTTCTTTTTTTGCATCTGAGGAATCTGATTCTTTCTTGTTGATATTGAAGTTCAAATGCTCCCATCCATCAAGAAACTGGCAGCCGTATTACTTTTATAAATGTCAGCTGTTTAAAACAAAATTTTCTGGTTTTTAATTCATCTTTTCTAACTAACTCATCTGTTAAAAATTGTAGATTTACAAAAGGCATTAATAGTTATGTCTTCTAGTGGCACACTTGGAAACTTGGAATATATAGAGCCTATATGTTTGAAGAAATAATTATTGTAACTTTGCCTGTATTTTCCTTGACAAATCTTGTGTAAAATTTAATTTAATATCATTAGGTTTAGAAAATGTGCCATGTAATCTTGAATGACTCAGAACTGTAATTGGAATATTTTTCTTTGTGCTGGTAATAGCTCAACTTTGAACCCAGAAGAAAACCTTTAAAAACTTTTGCTACCATTTTCAGCTTCATTAACTATAACTTATACAAACAAATTTCATATGTGAATTGAATTTTTTAAATATATCAAAGCTCAAAATTATTCTACCGTCTTCATAACAGACAAATTTAGGTTATAGTATTATCCAAGTTCTTTACATTTTTCTATTGCAACTGTTAAAATATTGGTTAAAATTAATCCTGTTTCACATCCCAACAATCTAAACCTCAGTAAAGGTGGTGATTCTCTCATACCTGATTTATTTATTGGCTTTTTTTTTTTACCTGAAGTTTACCAGAGTAAACTATATCTCAGAAAAAATCTTCAATTTCTGATAGGCTGGTGAGAGGAAATATTTGTAGTGAAAGTGGTAGATAGGAACAGCAATTCAATCTTTATTTCATCAAAGACAATAGTAAGTCTACTTCAAAGGAAGAATATACTTATGGAATTTCCAAGGATTCAAGAATTTTAAGGACAAGTTTGTTTGCAATAGTTAACGTTGCTTGTATACACGATTAGTTATACACGATTAGTATTTCATCTAATTCACTTAAGTATATGAGACACATAACTTCTTATTTCAATATAATTATTATTTTAAATATTACTTATTTTACTTTAATTGTGTTTATGTGAGCATGCGTATGTGTGTGTATGCATTTGTATGTGTGTATGAATGTGTGTGACTGTGCAGACAGAAACATCAGAGCTCGTTTAGTTATAGTTATAAATTTGTCTGACCACCATATATGGGTCCTGGAAATTAAACTTTGGTCCTCTGGAAGAACAGTGCATGCTCTTTACTTCTGAACTAACTTTCTATGTATATTACATTTATTCCTAATTGCTTCCTTCACTTAAAAATATCAGTAGTTTGTATGTATATATTAGATAGTATAATAATATAATTTTGGATTCAAAAACAAAACATCTAATAAGCACTTACAGTTTACCCTCAAGGCAGATTTTCAGTGTGACAAAAATAGCTCAAGTTCAGGATGTTAGTAAATATTAAGACTGATACTTTAATGACAGAGCTTGGAAAAAAACAAGAATTGCCTGCCAAAGTCCAATGAAACCATACAAAATTTATCTCCACAGGGGGAAGGTTTAATACACTGTCTTAGGCTAGATTCTATATTACTAGTTTCAGTTTAATTTCAATTGCTTTAAGAAAACGAACTAGTAATAAAGGCACACAAGTAATTAAGGATTCACAGAAATTTCTCTTTGAAAACTAAAGTTAAAGAAAGCATGAAGTGTCTGACATGGACCACCATGATTTTGAATGGACTAATCCTTGATGAAAAGTTCTGATTTTTGTGGTATTGTTACTAAATCTTGGTGTTATTCTATATACTAACTAACAGGGGCAAATCATTCTAGCATTTTTTTTCTGTTTTATTAATTTTCTTTATCATTATATGTGCTATGAACACAAATATTTAAATAACAGTATTTAAAGTTTAGGTTTGTGAGGTCAAGTTTAAGCTTCTCTAACTCTGAAAAGTTTGAGATGTACAAAAACCATGAAGAGGGTGTTTATGAAGGCATCTGAGCATCTTGAATGAGGACAACACTTTTATTGTCTAGTGTGGACAACACTCTTCTTTTTTTAATTTATTTATTTATTAAAGATCTCCGTCTCTTCCCC
>NC_022013.1:38615886-38625672 GCF_000317375.1 Microtus ochrogaster | reverse complement strand
TTCCTCTTTTTCGGTCTGGCTTACCTCACTCAGAATAGTGTTTTCTATTTCCATCCATTTGTATGCAAAATTCAAGAAGTCCTTGTTTTTAGTGTGGCGATTTCTCAAGAAATTTAGGATCAATCTACCCCTGGATACAGCAATACCCCACTTGGGAATATACCCAAGAGAGGCCCTGTCATACAACAAAAAGTATATGCTCAACTATGTTTATAGCAGCATTGTTTGTAATAGCCAGAACCTGGAAACAACCTAGATGCCCTTCAATGGAAGAATGGATGAAGAAAGTTTGGAATATATACATATTAGAGTATTACTCAGCAGTAAAAGACAACACTCTTCTTATCTACTTTGGACAGCACTCTTCTTCTCTAGTGAGATAGTAGTCTTCATGGAAAACACCAGGTTAGAGTCAAGGAGCAAGCAGATGAGTGTGAGAGCAAGGTTAGATGTAATGGGTAGTTTGATAAATGAAGGCTGACAACAGATCACCACAATTTCATCCTATGCTTTTCACCTTTTTATTCTTACTTTTTCTTCTACTTTGCATCAGTTATATTTCCTGAACTGATGGCTGAGTTTGTTTCAACTTGGATCAGGCATGAATATGGCACCTTTTCTTTATTCCTTGCATGATCTCACATCCTCACATGTTCTGAGGGAATGTACAGGAGCAGCTGGACTAAATTTTGCTTGTCTGTGAACTTTTTTTTTCTTTTTATATTGCAATTGCAAGAGTTTCCACTTCTATTTTTCCAGTTCAATTTTAAAAGCACTAACTCTTAAATAATTTTGTTTTATTCAGATTTTTATTTGTTTTAAAGTAATTGGGCTTAATACAAAGAGCTTCTGAAATCATTAACACATTAAAGAATTCATAATCCAATAAACAATCTATTTGCATTTTGTAACTAGAAACAAAACACAAATTATTGGTATAAGGAATTTGTTTTAATCTTTTTGTCCCATAGTATTTATCTACTAATTTATCAAGCCCATAAATTTGTGTAGTTGTAACCCATCAATCACTATGCTTGAAAGTACAATAGATATGGAACATAGTAGGCTTCACACAAATTGTTTACTATATTAATAATAAAATAGATCAATTATTCTTCCCATGTTGTACACTCTTCATCAAGAGATATGACTTTTTTCTAATCCCTACAATGTTCCTTGATTTTATATATGTATATGTGTGTGCACTGTTTATGTCAATATATTGATATATATTAATGTGCAATAAAAGATAGTATCATAGTGATTAGTAACAACATCACTGAACACAGTGACTTCCTCCCTAGACCATCAGTAGCTTCCCAGGGTGGGGCAGGTACCATGGAACCCCTTTACATGTATGAATATTTGCTTGTTTAACCATACGTGGACCTATACAAGCAACATCAGAGCTTGTGAGTTCATCTATATTGCATTTAAGGTTCATTCTACAATAGTCAGGACTGATTTTAGTTAGGCAAGTGAATGCGTAGCCTGATGCTTCTAAAATGTTATTTTCAAATTGGCACTAAGGAAGTGTTGTACTTTTACCACTAAGACCTTAGACGATTTTAAGGAAATTTAATGTAATTTTTATTCTAAATTTAATTAAAATGTAAAGTTAACGTACATGATATTTGTAGCAAAATAACCTGTTGAAACAGATTCTTTGATGTCAAGATGCTTTTATGACTTGCCTACTTTTATATTTGTGTTGTTCTTTCTGTTAAAAAGTTCTTTCTTTTTTCTTAACTCAAAACAATACATGCCTTGCTTCCAAAAGTATTCTTTAGTTTAGGTTCCTCTCTAACACTGAAATGCAATATTAATATTGAAACTATATATAAAATCTTACTTGTTCATTTGTTGTTTTTAAATAACAATTGTAACTGCGTAAACGAATGCAGGTAGATTGTAAAAATATATATACAGCTTTAGTGGAGAAATAGACTTACAGAACCACCATTCCCGCAGAGACCAGGAAAGCAGAAGCAGTGGCTGGGAGCACTCTCACCAAATTTATAGGCAAACATTAGCCCAAGGCGAACACACCCCCCCCAAGGGGTGGGAATTATCCCTACAAACAATAGTATCTATCAAGCATGAACAGAGTTAACATTCTTTAAATATCAAATATTCACTTACCTAATGTTTGAATCTGAGTGCTTTTAGGTTCATTATTCTATGAACTGGCAAAGCAGCTAAATTATTTTTGAAGAAATAGTAAAATGATACTAATAATGCCACATCATCAACATTTTCAAACAATTATTAATAAAATATATTTTTGAATATATATCGTGATCTTAAATATTTATATTCAAGTTCAACTTAAATTTCTCTTTATTTTTTCCTTAAATTAAACTTTGGAATTTTTCTCATAGATGATTTGTTTGTTTGTATTTATCTTTACACTTTCAAGAATGGTTTATATGAATTTAAAACCCAATTGTTGTATATGTGTTTCCAAAATATGATAATGACTATTAACCAACTTGGAGTAAAAGTAGGTCAAACACAAGTTTATTTTTCTCTGACAAATTTTGAGTAAACTACTTGGCAAGATTTTGATTTACTTTACCCTTCATGATTGTGAACCTGTCAGTCACAATACTGTGACAGCACAGAAATAAATGAACTGTCTGAACACTCTTAGAAACATTCTGGTATTAAGATGAAAAACTCAATCCCATTTCAGTAGGCAGAAAGAATCGATGTATCATAAGAGACAGATGAACAAAGCTGATTAAAGGGATGATTGTATACAGGAGACTCAACATACTTCCAGTTATTTTGAGGTAAATTTTACAGCATGAGCAATACTGTGTAGTTTGTATAGTATTGTTTATATATGCTTTTATGATATAAATAATTGTTGTTCATTTAATGCTTTATTAAACATCAGTTATTTCTTTAAATTATATGCATCTTGACCATTAGATTTTATGCTCACAAAAGCAAGTGTATTCTTTCATTTTATGTGTGTAAATGTCCTACCCACACATATTCCCAAAGGCAAAGTGTGGTTCTCATTGAGGCCAGAAGAGGGTGTCAGATCTCCTGGAAACAGAATTACAGACGGTTGTGGGCAACCATGTATATGATAGAAACTATATCCAAACCCTGTGTGAGATATCTATATGCTCTTAATTGTTAACCATTTTCTTCAGCCCATAGGACTCTCATATGTGTGTGTGTGTGTTTGTGTGTGTTTATGTGTACATATTTGTAATACTGACTACAAACCACCTTTTGATAACATGCCTGTTTTAGAAAACACTGTAGGTAGGTCAGTAATAGTAAATTTAAGACATTGATTTAATTTGCATATAATTCAAATCTTGTTTAGGTTGAAACCATATGTGCTTAGTCATTAGACTTTAAAAGAAAAAGCCATCAATACCTGTACACGTATTCATACATGTTTCATTATGAAGAGATAAATCACAGCAAAAGAAATGTGAGTATGAGATGATGCTAAGAATAAACTTCCCACTGATTTCAGTATTTTATTTTCTTGGGATATCTACTTTGAAAAACATAACCTATAACCTTTCAAAGATAATGATTTCTTTGTTTAGCTTCAGGCATTGCAAGGTTCCATTGCTAAACAGAAGCCTGACTAACCAAAAATTTGAAGCTAATGTTAAATGTTAACCAAAAGTACTTCTGCATTCTTCCAATCTGGTCAGAAAGTGGATAGTTGTTGTGTCTCATCACAAAATAATAAAAACTATGTGTTGACACCTAGGCTTAATCATCTCCTAATATATGCGATTCTGCATATGCATGCTTACTTCAAGACATCATGAAAACAGAAAAATGAAATGAAATTCAGAAAATAGAAAAAATAGCATCCTTGGGAGTAGTAAAAGAACATAAAATCCTTTATTAAAAACTGAGCCAAAGAAGGTTACCAAACCTCTTTAATTATGCCAAAGTTTATTCCACTTAAACTCTAAAGCAGAATTTCCCTTTCTTCTCCAGCTCAGGTAGTTGATAGCAGTACTTTGTCAGAGACTGGCTTTGACAAGTATACTACTTACAAGGGTAGGGGCATGGTGATTAGAAAAATACGTGAAGAGAATGAAGATGTGAGAGAACATAATAGACAGAAGAATAGGATAGTCATGTGAGGAAATTCCAGTGAATACTGAAATCACCCACAGCTAATTCACATGTCTTTATACCCTGATACAACAGGGGAGGGGAAGCAAAAGATTGTTTTCATATGATACAAAGGGCAATTAGAAGGGTTATTTGACCCAATACTTTGAGACATCGAGTAATTAATTCTTGAGAAAAGCATTCTGTTTAGACAGTGAACCTACCCTAGATCAAGTATCCTGCAAGAAGCCACTCCCTATGTCAAGACTCTTAATTCAAAAGAAGAAGCAGAAGTATGCTTGAGTTCTTAGACCTTTGGTCAGGGTGGAGTGGGTCTACTTGTAAGGGCCATCTTAATATGGAAACATGAAGTAACCACACCTTATTTAGATCATGATGTGTAGCCACACTTGACAATAACCTTGAACAAATCAAAACTCTTTAACCTTCAGACAAGGTGGAAATAGATTAACATTTTTGGGCCTTCATAGCACTTCAAGTTTGTAAAGAGAAACTAAATGGATGGACCTCCCTTTCCACTCACTTCCAAATGAAGGGTACAGAGTATCTCTGTTAAACATTCTTTCCAACTAAGACAAAAGGATTCTACTTTCTGATTAGTGGGTGATGGCCGAAGTCACAAAATAATCTCACACTAGTTCAGAATTACATATAATAAAGGGTTATTTATTTAGGGGAGACTTACAGATCACTGTCCTAGATCACAGTCCTCTGCACAAACAGGGACAGGAATAGAGTCTAGCAACCAGAAATAAGAGCTGGTAGCAAGAGAGGGAGCACATTCTTTACACCTGCTTTTATAGTATAAGAGACCACACCTGAGTGGACTGGTATATTAAATGATATTAGCTGAAGGAGTGGAAGTAACTCCCACAACAAGTGGGGCCAGTTGTCTTGTGTTGAGCCATTTCCTATATGGCTAAAGTTTTCTCCTATCTATCCAGGTTGAAAATAAAAATGATGTTCAACTCATGATGTGCTAACTTATTAATACATCCAGATCCACAGGTAGTAGGAGGAGAAAAGACACTGGTTTGTGCTTTGTAAACCCCAAAGCTTATCCATAGGCATATTTCCTCCAAGCAGGCCACACCTACTAATCCTTCTTAAGCAGTGCTACTCCCTAATGACTAAGCATTCAAATCTTTGACTTATACATGGAATCCTTTTTCAAACTAGCACATTTAACTCTCTGATCCCCATCAACTTATAGATATATCATAATGTAAAAATTCATTCACTCAACTTCAAAAGTCCCCAATATCTGTACCACTTTAAATATTATTTAAAAGTTCAAAGTTCAGAGACTTCTCTGAGACTCATGACAATTTCTTAGCTGTAACCCTGTGTAAAATTAAAAAGAAATGTATAAATATAAAACAGATCACATACTCCCACACACAATGCCACAGAATATGTATAACCTTTCCAAAAGTAAAGGTATGGGGAATAGTTAAGAAAAACTGGATCATAATTAGAATGAAAACAAACAGGGTAAACTGCACCTCTGTGCCCAAAGTTGAAGTGCTTTTCAGATCTCCCACTCCTTATAGCTTTGTTGACTGAAACACATTTCTTTCTCTCTTTTGGCCTGGTTCCACACCATACCTTTAATCCTTTTTAGAAGATATCCCAAGGATTTGGCATCTCCAACTTCTTGGGCTCTCCAGTAGAATTAAGGCTCCACATCCACAGCTTCATTCGATGGCCACTGTGGGCATCCATAAAAAGATACCCCTGAAATAATACTGGCCTCAGCAGCTTTCTTTAGATATGGAGGAAGATTCTCCAACCTCTTTCTTGTATTCTTGACTCTAAGGCCAGAAACATGTTGATGAAGATACCAAGTTCTTCTTTTTGCTGGGTTTTGAAAATGACCCCCTCATTCAAGTACATTTTCATCAGCTTTATTTTCATGATGCCTTCACTCATTGCTTAAGCATTTCTTTAACCATTGCCACATTTTGGGAGCACAGCTGAGTAAGGTCTTTACTTGAGGTCACCAATCCCTTTATTCTATTTAGGATCAGGCTTTGATTTAAACTATTTTATCTCCTGAAATACTTGGATTAGCTCCATTACATGGCCTGATGCTCCTTTTCCCTTTAAGCTCTATATTTTGCATTTTTCCTTGCTCAGCTTGTCCCTTTTTATTACTGATATGCATAAAAGTAGCCTTGTTAACCAAGTTAATAGTAGGCTGTCTTAAAATATCCTCTGCCAAGACCATTCATTTGAAACTCTTTAGTTTATCCTCAGGCAGATTTTTGAATAAGAGAAGAAAACAGCCACATTTACAAAAAAAATATCATAAAAATGATGTCAAGGCTATTAACTATATTCTTCAACAACGAGACTTTTTGAGCTGGGCATTTATAATATATATTGTTCTTAGCAACACTGTCTTCCACATTTCCACATTTATGGCCCATTAAGCCCTGCTTAAAGAGTTCAAATGTTTTTCTAGTTCAAGGTTCCAGAGTTTACATTCTGCCACCAAGCAGCATAGCCAGTCTTGTGACAGCAATACATTGCTCCCTAGTTCCAATACCAGTGTTGTTCAGGATTCTCCAGAACATCAGTCCTTAACCTGTGGGTGGTTGCATATCAGATATTGACATTATGATTCATAATAGTAGCAAAAAGTGTAGCTATGAAGTAGCAACAACATCTTTTTATGGATGGGGGTCACCACAACATGACAAAGTGTATTAAAGAGTTGCAGAATTAGGAAGGTTGAAAACTATTTGCTAGAATAATAAAACTTACAGAATGAGTCTCTCTATACACACTGAAGGGGATTTTACTAGAATAACTTACAGACTGTGGTCCAGCTAGTGCAACATGGCTGGCTGCAAACAGAAAGATGAAGAATCTAGTAGTTTCTTAGTCTAGCAGGCTTAACACCTCTGGTGGTCTTCAGAATATGCTGGAATCCTGAAAAGGTAGACTGTAATGGCAGTGAAGGAATAATCTTGCTAGCAGCAAGCATCCAAGAGCAAAAGTTCCCTTCTTCCCTATCCATGTATATGCTTCCAGCAGAAGGCACTACTCAGTTTTGATATGAATTAAAGATCTAGATTAGAAGTGTGTCTTCTTACTTTTATAAGTAATCCAAAAGAGAAAGGGGATTCCATGCATAGACAATAAATATCAATGTATATCATAGCCTATATAAAATTTTAAATAAGTTTTTGTGAAGTCTTAAGTGTTAAACTTTAAAAATGTACAATAAGCCATATAAAAACAATGAGAAAAGGAAATTCTACAACTTAGACTAAATTTATAATTCAATTTAAAAATCAAGTATAGGGCTATTGAGATGTCCCAGTTAATAAGAGAGCTAAAGCCAACCAAGGCTGACAACCTGAATACAGTCTCAGGGATCCACCCTCTGGAAGTAGAGAAAAGACTACCACATGGTGTCTCTAAGTTCCACATTCACAGTACTGTGAATGCACATATGTACACACACACATACACACAAACACGCACACACACAAATAAATAAATAATACTAAACCTTAAACTAATTTAAAGGCAAAGGATAAGTAATCCTTCCTCAAAAATAATAGAATTCAATGTATAAAAAACTTTTTAGAATGAACTAATAATCTACCAATTATTTAGAAAATAGATATGTTGGGGAAGTAAAATTAATTTAAACTATGTAACTAAATTTTAAATTGTAACTTGAAGAAAATCTAAATAAAACACTCCAACAACGAGGTATCCACATTATAATAGCACATAGATGACATCATTGGAAATATTAAATGCAGAAAAGTCTTTATTAAACTTCAAATAAAAACCAGTTGATCGAAGAACATACAGTACAGAGAAGCAGCCACAGAAATGTTGGCCGGATGGAGTTAATTTTATTTAGTTTTTTAGAACTGAAGATACAAATATCCACAAGTACTATAATTGCAAGCTCGAGGGTGTAGAAAAGCAATTGGAATAAAGTGTGAAGCAAATTAATTCTGAGACCTACAAAACTGCAACTCAGAATTTATCTGACTCCTACAAAATATTTTTAAATGAGTAAGAACTTCACTCCACTCTTTTCCATTAACAATAAACTGTATTCTATCTGTGATGAATGAGTGGTTATCATGAAAGCAAAAGCCACTCAATCACTAAGGAAGGGAACATGGAACAAATCATTAGTTTCTGAAGCTCAGGAAAAATATAACGTCATTAAAATCAAAACATTAAATTACACATAAAATTAAGGTTAGGGAAACCTGGTGCCACAAAACCCCCAAGAATTCTCAAGGAAGACAACAACTAAGACTCCTAGCAAAGTGGAGAGGCTTCCTGAACTGGTCATCCATTGTAATCAGATTGGTGACTGCTGTAATTGTCATCAGAGATAACTATTCAGTAACAAATGGAAGCAGATGCAGAGATCCACAGCCAAGCACTGGTCTGAGCTCCGGGAGTCTTTTTTTTTTTTTTTTTAAAGGAATTATAAAAGTCAAGAGTGTCCTAATTAGAACCCACCGAGAGCTCCTGGGAGCTCATAAACTCTGTACCAACAGTTAGGAAGACTGCATCGGACTGACTTATGCCCTTTGCATGGGTGTGCGATTGTTGTGTAGCTTGGTCTTTTTGTAAAGCTCCTAGCAGTGAAATGTAGAGAGAGCCCGCCCTTTGGGGGCGGGACGGCCTCAGGCAAATGTCTATAAATTGGGGTGCACAGACGCTGGTAACCCCTTCTTCCTGTTTCCTGTTTCTGGGCATCACGGGAACTTCGGTTGCGTGAGTGTGTTTTTTATATTAAAGTGGCGTTATCTTATACCAATTGGCCTGTATTAATTCGATCTGCCTTCAGTGAAATCAGAACCTGTCCCTGGTGTTTAGCTGGCATTTGGAAACCTGTTCCCTATGCTGTATTACCTAGGACAGCCTTTTTTTTCGGTGGGAGGAGCTTGGTTCTGCCTCAACTTGATGTAGCCTACTTTTATTGATGCTATGGGAGGCTTGCCTCTTTCTGAATGGATATAGAAGAGGATTGGATGGGGTTGGGTAGATGGGAAGCAGTGGGGTGTAGGAGAGAACAGAGGTGAAAGTGCAGTGTGTATCTAAAATAAATGAAAGAAGTGTTATGTTAAAAAATAAAGAAATAAAACAAAGAAAAAATTCATCCTCTTTTCAAAAATATCTGAGATAAATATTTCAATACATTGGGAGTGAAGTATATATTTATTTATGCATCATGAGTTTATTTAATTGCTATGTTTTTCATAGTACAAAGAGGAATATAACCACGTTAAACAATAACATCAAAGGCAAGAAAAGGATTGAGGTCTAAATGTTGATGGTTTCATAGTCTAGAAATATATATCAGGGTACTCCAAAGAAGCAAGGCTAACCAAATATTATGCATTACAAAATGATTTAATTGTTTGGTTTACACAGTACAACTATTTAGAAAATAGATATGTTAGGGAAGTAAAATTAATTTAAACTATGTAACTAAATTTTAAATTGTAACTTGAAGAAAATCTAAATAAAACACTCCAACAAAGAGGTATGCACATTATAATAGCACATAGATGATATCATTGGAAATATTAAATGCAGAAAAGTCTTTATTAAACTTCAAATAAAAACCAGTTGATCGAAGAACATACAGTACAGAGAAGCAGCCACAGA
>NC_022013.1:38609413-38615506 GCF_000317375.1 Microtus ochrogaster | reverse complement strand
CCAAGGACCACCCACCTCCATCCAGGTCTAGTAAGGTGAGCATCCAAACTGCCTAGGCTCCCACAAAGCCAGTACGTGTAGTAGGATCAAAAACCCATTGCCATTGTTCTTGACTTCTCAGCAGTCCTCATTGTCCTCTATGTTCAGCGAGTCCAGTTTTATCCCATACTTTTTCAGACCCAGGCCAGCTACCCTTGGTGAATTCCCTACAGAACATCCCCATTGTCTCCGTGTATGGGTGCACCCCTCGCGGTCCTGAGTTCCTTGCTCGTGCTCTCTCTCCATCTGCTCCTGATTTGGAACTTGGAATTTCAGTCCCTGCAGAACCTTTATTCTAAATTAAAGTTGGAAGGCAAAAGAGCTTTTTCGGCCTCAGTGTAGGGGATAGAAGCAGCTCCATAGGTAGCAGCAGCAGCAGCAGTGGCAACAATCGTCACAAGAGGGTAGATACATTCACCACCAAGAAGGGAAGGCAGATAAAAAACACCATTATTTTTTCCCGGAGGGTATTTGCATAAATGCTTCTACTAGAAGATGCTGCCCATGATAAAGCAAGGTCTTCCTGATGCTAATGAGCCTTACTGAAAATTCTTTCACAAACAAAGAGTTAGGTCTCTCAGTTTGGTCTATCACTCTGAAGGAAGATCACAAAACAAACAAACAAACAAAAAAAGGCAAACATACTACCCACAGTATGTGTAAAGTACTAGACTATCTGCACAGGAAATCAGTACTCTCTCCATCTAAGCTTTGTCTAAGTTTTAGTCAAATTTCCACTTATAAACAGCATTTTTCTAGATAATAGCACTCTGTCAGATATTTTAACTGTTAAAAAAAATCTTATCCTATTCTGTAACCTACCTTTTTCTTTCTAGTTGTGGAGCTGTGTTGCTATACAAAAGCTTTTCTGTTTCATGAGCAATTTTTTTAGTTCATAATTTCTATGATATGAGGAGTTTGTTCATATGTTTTCTCCTATGCCTACAACTTCCTCCTTTCTCCTTCATCAGGGTAAAAAAAAGCCTTTTGTTGAGGACCTTGACCGGTTTGGATTTGAGGTTTGTTTTTCTTTTTTTTTTTAGAGATACCAAGTTACAATTTATTTCCAAGCTGTATATAGCCAGAACCTGGAAACAACCTAGATGCCCTTCAATGGAAGAATGGATGAAGAAAGTATGGAATATATACATATTAGAGTACTACTCAGCAGTATAAAACAAGGACTTCTTGAATTTTGCATACAAATGGATGGAAATAGAAAACACTATCCTGAGTGAGGTAAGCCAGACCCAAAAAGAGGAACATGGGATGTACTCACTCATATTTGGTTTCTAGCCATAAACAAAGGACATTGAGCCTATAGTTAGTGATCCTAGAGAAGGTAAATAAGGAGAACCCAAAGAAAAACATATAGGCATCCTCCTGATTGTTGACCTTCATCAGGAGATGAAAGAAGACGGAGACCCACGTTGGATTTGAGTTTTAAGAAGGATGAGAGACAAAGGTCTAGTTTTGTTTTTTTACATGATGTTATCTATCCAGTTTGACCAAGAACATTTTTTGAGAATGCTGTCATAATCCTTACCGATTGGCTTTTATGCTGCTAAAATGTGTCATGCATGCTTCTGGAGGGGAAAAGAAATCATTGGACTTATTCAGCCACCAACCTTGTGAACTATTAAGATTAGCTACTGGTGAAATATTGGCACAAATCCCATGTGAGTCCCACTTTCTGATTCGATTGAAGAATCCCGTCAAAAGATGAAACCCATATACAGCATAGTTTTAGAGTTCAGAAACCTCTATCTAGACTTCTCATACTATAGATTAGTGCAACCCACAAACCTCATTGAAAACTTTTTTCATGATTCAAGGATTGTAACTTTTTATCCTTTTTAAAATGTTTATTTCATTTTTAAAAAAGACAATTTATAATTACACCACTTTATTCTTTCATCCTTCCAAGCTTTCATTGATATATCTTAACTAAAGAATACTTATATAATACATATTTCAAGCATATATTTACATATAGACTTGTTATGTATATATAGATTAATGTAGATTAAAATATACTTTATCATTTTGTTGTTCCTCTTTCCAAACTTTAGTTGATATATATGTATATATATATGCATGTGTATACATATATAATGTATATACAGCTATCTTCGAAATATGATACATATACACTATGGAATATTTTTAGCTGAAAGAAAAATAAAATCACTAATCTGCAGGTGCATAGATAAAAGTAGAAAATGGTATTTTAACTTAGACTTAGAAATAAGGGTTTTCACCTAGACCTAGAAAGACAGACACTTCATATTCTCCTTCATTTGTGGTTTCTAGTTCCAAATCTTCAGGTGTGAGTATATAAAGTGTAGTAACTGAAAACCAGGAAACTAAAAAGAGACCATGGTAGGGTATCATAAAGGTTTCTTCTTCTTGTATATAACAGAACAAACAGAAACTGACAACTGAAGGACGGAAAATAAATGACCACAGAGTGCTCAATCCTAAATGTAATGCTATATTAATCCTCACTTCTCCTAAAATACAGTGATGCTTGCAGAAGAGGAAGCTGAAAGACAGAGAGCTAGATGTGTTAGACGACAGAAATTAAACAGTGTTTTCTAGAAACAATACAGCAGTTGCCGATAGGAATTCACAGTAATTACAGCAGCCCAGAAATGTTCTATGCAAATTCAAGTTAGACAGAATCCCAGAGTGGACAGGTGATGTGGACAGAAAGTACCACTTCTAGTTGGAGAGCTATTGTTAATTATTGTTTTCCAGAGAAAGGGAGTTAAGAGATTTTATGAGTGTGACCCCTGGAGAGTCTAACATATTCCAGTGGATAGTCTCACTTAGTGGTATATATTAAGCTCTTTGGGTGAGAATGGAGTGAGGGATGGATCTGGGAAATGGAAAAAGGGAAGAAAAATTGTTAAAATACAATGATGAAAATATCAATTAATACAAATATTTACTTTAAAGAAATTCATTATATTTTATAATATCTCTCTGCTCTTTTGCAACTGTATTCATGAGCTTCTCACTCTTCAAATTCATGAACTTTTTATTATTGTTACATATTCATAGAATATATATAAGTGTGTGTGTGTGTGTGTGTGTGTGTGTGTGTGTGTGTGTGTATTCACCTGTATATATGGCCTAGGAAGTCCATTTAGTGTTGCGAGTATGTACATGTGTTTAGGGCTGACCAAATAGCGTTTGTTATCATCCTTGTAGTAAAGCAAGCCTTCCTTCAGCACTCATTAATTCTCTAAAGCTCTTCATTCCAATGTGAGAGCCTGTGAAAATTTTCCCATACATGTTGACTTATCAGCTGGTCATTCTGTTATATCAGGTTGCTTAGATGACCTATTTTTGAGATCTTAAATGTGAAACTGCTTTCTTTTATCTAGAATATGCTAAAAACAGGCACCCTGGACCATTGGCTCTTATATTTTTCTGTGTTCTCTTCTATATTTTTTCCCTGAAATTAAGGTATAGGGTTTGTGTGTAGAAAATGGGTTTTGAATTATTTCAGTCACAGGAAATTTCAAGTTAGAATTGTATAAAAGACTGAACAATATACTTACTTTGATAAATGTTTTTACATTCAAATTGAACATTCTCACACTTTGTGTGTGTATGGGTGTGTATGTTCACTAAATTCATACTATACTTTGTAATGTTAAATGATAATATAATTTCATTTGATTTAAATGTAACATAGAGCCAGGCTGCACTTTGAAACTTGAAACAAAGTATTTGGCAAACAGTGCTGGCACATCATGGATCTTTTTCTGCTTTGCATATAACCTCTGTCATATTACCACAGCTGGAGCAATTGAGGAAACACCTGCTATAATCAACAGCGAATCAACTTGTTCTCCATGAGACAAATGCATTGTCTTTTAGCAATAGAGCTTTTGTATTGAACTAAGGAGGAATAAGAGCTATTGCCTCAGCTTGTGACAATAAAATAGATTATCTTTTCTCCTTTCTAATAGAGGGCAAAACCACTCTCAGAGCTAACAAGAATCTTGCTATCACCTGCCTTCTAGTTTTGATTCCTTCAAAATACCATTTCTATTTAACAAAGGAATGATGATACATGGATATGATCTAGGGGGATAAATTCTTCAGTGCATTCTGAGTTGCCCTTGAAATTGACTTTTACATATAGGATCAATAATATTTATTTTTAGATTGCAAAATACTTCTCATTACCAAAGATATTTCTCACTACATTAACTTAGCTTGAATTCCTTTATCTCTTTATCAATAAAATTTTCAGTGGAAAAACCAAGAAAGGTAAAAATCCTCAATTGGTATTTACTTATATTTACCTTTTAATGGTCTTAGTTCTTTGCCTCATTGGCCATATTTTGTGTGTGTTCTAAAGTTATATTTTAAGAATTGTTTCAAATGTATAGTTAAGAATTTTACATTTTGACTTAGCATACCTCTAGGGACCAACCAACAACATCTTCCCCACCAACCCTGGCCAAGACCACCACAGCCACAGGCTCCGATAACAAATTAAATGGGGAGAAACTCAACGTGATTCCACTAAAGTCCGGAGTAAGACAGAGCTGTTCACTCTCTGTATATCCATTCAATATAGTACTGGAAATTCTAGCTAGAGCAATAAGATGAAAAAGGAGAACAAGGGGATACAAACTAGATAGGAGGAAGAAGCCACACTTGCAGCATTTGCTGAGGATATGATAGTGTACATAAGTTACCTGGGAACTCCTACTGCTGATAAACATTTTCAGCAATGTGGTAGGATGCAAGATTAGCTCTAAAATTCAGTAGCCCTCCTATGTACAAATGATAAACAGGCTAAAGCAGAAATCAGAGAAACATCACCCTTCACAATTGTCACAAATAATATAAAGTCTTGGGGTAACTCTAATCAAACAAGTGAAAGATTTTATGATAAGAACTTTAAGTCTTTAAAGAAAGAAACTGAAAAAAAATCTGAAAATGGAAAGATCTCATATTCTCTTGTATAGGTAGGATCAGCATAGTGAAAATGGCAATCTGGCCAAAAGCAATTTACAGATTCAATTCAATCCTCATCAAAATTCCAATACAATTCTTCACAAGAACATTCAAAAGAACAATACTCAAATTCATATGAAAAAACCAAAAACCCAGGATAGCCAATGCAACCCTGTACAATAAATGAACATTCAGAGGCATCAGCTCCATGACTTGATGCTCTTCTAGGGAGCTAAAGTAATAAAAACAGCTTGGTATTGTCATAAAAACAGACATGGATAAATGGGATGTAAATGAAGAACCTGATAGTAATCCACACACCTATGAACACCTAAAATTTGACAAAGAAGCCAAAATCATATAATTGGGGGAAAAAAACATGTGCAACAAATGGTGCTGGCTTTGCTGGATGTCAACATGTAGAAGAATGTAAATAGATCTGGATCTATCTCCATGCACAAAACTCAAGTACAAATGAATCAAAGACTTCAACATAAATCTAGTTACACTGATCTTGTTAGAAGAGAAAGTGGGAAGTATCCTCAAATGCATGGGAAAAGGAGATCACTTCCTAAATACAAAACCAATAACAGACACTGATAGTAACAATAAATGGGACTTCCTGAAAATGAGATGCTTCTGTAAGGCAAAGGTCACAATCAATATGACAAATTCACAATCTACAAAATTGAAAAACTTATTCACTACCCCCTCATCTGAAATATATTAAAAACTCAATTAACTGAACATCAAAATAGTAAATGATAAAATTTAAAAAATGGGGTATAGATTTAAACAGAGAATACTCAACAAAACTATCTCAAATGGCCAAAAGCCATTGAAGGAATTGTTCGACATCCTTAGTCATAAGAGAAATGCAAATCAAAATGATACTGAGATACCATCTTATACCTGTTAAATTGGCTAAGATAAAAATTATTGAAGACGAGTTGCTGAGGAATCCAATCTGGACGGAACCTTCATCTGGCGATGGACCCACACTGGAACACTGGACTGAGCTCCCAAAGTCCCAATGAGGAACAGAAGGAGGGAGAAGATGAGCAAGGAAGT
>NC_022013.1:38606949-38609016 GCF_000317375.1 Microtus ochrogaster | reverse complement strand
AATAAAAAAAAATAAATAAAAAAAAATTATTGAAGACATTTTATGCTAGAGAGGATGTGGAGTAAAGGAAATACTCCTACTCTGTTGGTTGGTGTGCAAATTTGTAGTCATTTTAAAAATCAGTATGGCAGTTTCTAAGAAATCCTGGAATCAATATACTTCAAGACACAGCAAATATAACTTCTGTGCACATACACAAATGGTGCACAGTCATACTGTTGGAGGGGGCTGCTTGTTGTCCCAGCTAGCCAGAACTAAAAATCACACAGAAACTATTAAATAAATCTCTTGTTGGCCCATTAGATTTGCTTTCTTATTGGCTAACTCTTATATTAATTTAACCCACTTCTATTAATCTGTATATTGTCACATGGCTGTGGCTTACTGGGTGAAGTTCTCGGTGTCTGTCTCTTGCAGCTCCATGGCTTCTGTCTGATTCTTCCTCCTTTCTTCTAGCATTCCATTTAGTTTTCCCCATCTATCTCTGTTCTTCTATAGCTCTACTATAGTCCTAAAGCAGTTCCTTCATTAATCAATGATATTCTGAGCATACAGAGGGGAATCCCACTTTCTGTTTAAATGAAAAGGAAGGTTTTAACTTTAACATAGTAGGATTACATATTTTTAAAAAAGGTATCAAGTAAGGATTACACTTACAATATTTATATCTACTTTATCTTTTATCATAACTATCAATTCTTCAACTTCATCAAAGGCTTCAGAGGATACAATATTACCTAAGTAAACAGGAAGTGATTTATAAACAACTTTCAAACTCTAGAATTGATAGAGATATCTTGTTGTCTGTACAGTCATGTAAAGTTCTTCTGTATCATTGGGACATCCAATCTTTAGCCCATAGGCCCATATTATCCAGCCGACTTTTTCACAAAGCTGGCAAATTTCTTCTGTGTCCTTTAGAATGTCTAGCAGACTCTTTCATGAGGCAGGAACCTGAAGGATTCTCTTACTTTTAGGAAAGTTCAGCAGTCATTTCTCAATGGGTCTGCATGTCCAGTTCATCAAGCAGTCCAGACTTTGTTTTTTCATAAGCCATTTACTTCTATTTATACTTCTCTATATTATTTTTCTTTTCTCTCTCAAGCCTATGTACATTTATCCAACACTATGACTCATTTAGAGGTCTTTTTTCTCTGAATCTGTAATTCTTTACTGTCCAGGAGTACTCCCTAAAATGCTAAACCATTCTTATGAACTTAAGCAGCTGCATTACTAGGGAAAATATATCACTGCCTGTTTGCCCTGCCCAGTCCAGCATGGTGGAGCTGTTTGCTGCCTCTGAGAGCCATGCTCATAGCCCTAATTTAGGCACACAGCCAGTCTATGTTACCATTAAGGATGTTGTATCAGTCTGCTCACAGACTCCATTGCAATGCTCTGTAGCCACACCTCCAGAAAGAGCCAGAGGTCAGCCTGGAGGTATGGCCCAGAAAGCTGGCATTTCAAAATAGTTCATCTTCTCTCTGCTATTGATGAATCAGGAAAACCTCTCTTAAAGGAGCTGCAACATGTCACCAGAAAAATTCTGGCTACCAAGAAGCTATGCTTAACTTTGTTCTTTTGTGTCTAGAATTCTAGAATTTCTTTTTTTTTTTATTGAGAAATGGAAAAAAAACAAGTTTCCACCACCTGCCAGCCTCCCATTTCCTTCCCCCTCCTCCCACCCTTCTCCGCCTCCCCCTACTCCTCTCCACCTCCCTCTTCAGTCCAAAGAATCAGGGTTCCCTGCCCTGTGGAAAGTCCAAGGTCAGCCCCCCTCCGTCCATATCTAAGAAGGTGAACATCCAAACTGGCTAGGCTCCCACAAAGCCAGCACATTAAGTAGGATCAAAACCCAGTGCCATTGTCCTTGGCTTCTCATCAGCCCTCATTGCTAGCCACGTTCAGAGAGTCTGGTTTTATCCCATGTTTTTTCAGTCACAGTACAGCTGGCCTTGGTGAGCTCCCAATAAAACAGCCCCAATGTCTCCGTGGGTGGGTGCACCCCTCGTGGTCCCGAATTCCTTGCTCATGTTCTCCCTCCTTCTACTCCTCATTGGGACCTTG
>NC_022013.1:38588617-38605815 GCF_000317375.1 Microtus ochrogaster | reverse complement strand
GGTTTCTCAGGAAATTCGGGATCAACCTACCCCTGGACCCAGCAATACCACTCCTGGGAATATACCCAAGAGATGCCCTATCATATGACAAGAGCTTTTGTTCAACTATTTTCATTGCAGTATTATTTGTAATAGCCAGAACCTGCAAACAACCTAGATGTCCTCCAATGGAAGAATGGATGAAGAAAGTGTGGAATATATACACATTAGAGTATTACGCTGTGGTAAAAAACAATGACCTCTCGAATTTTGCATGCAAATGGATGAAAATAGAAAACACTATACTGAGTCAGGTAACCCAGACCCAAAGAGATGAACATGGGCTGTACTCACTCATAGAATTCCTTTTTAAACTTTCTCAGGTTTTTATGTGGTTGTAGTTACCCACGTTGGTGTGCAAATTTGTTATGGGTGGCTGCTTGTTTTTCCTGGACTCCCAGAACCAAAATAATCACACATAAATTGTATAAAATAAACTGCTGCTTAGCCTATTAACTTTAGCTTCTTATTGGCTAACTCTTATATTAATTTAACCCATTTCTATATATCTGTATATTGCTATATGGCTGTGGATTACCGGGTAAAGTCCCCGTCATCTGTCTCTGGTTGCTCCATTGTTTCTCTCTGACTACTCCTCCTTTATCCTAGCATTCTGTTTAATTTCCCCAACCTAGTTCTGTTACCCTGTAGTTTTGTAATAGGTCCATAGTAGTTCCTTTATTAACCAATGATATTCACAGCATAAAGAATGGAATCCCACATCATCATACCACAAAAACATTTGCTCAACTATTTTCGTAGCAGCATTATTTGTAGCTACGAACCTGGAAACAGTAACCAGAACCTGGAAATAACATAAATGCCCCTCACTGATAGATGGATAAAGAGAATGTGGTACTTTTACACAATGAAGCATTAATCAGTGGTAAAAAGCAATGACATCTTGAAATTTGCAGGAAAATTAGTTGAACTAGAAAAAACTATCGTCAGACCCAGAGAGACGGACATGGTATGTACTCACGCATAAGTGGATATTAGACATAAAGCAAAGGATAACCAGGTTATAATTACAACCCCAGAGAAGTTAAGTAAAAGAAGAGGAACCTAAGAGGGATAAACAAGATGCAATCCAGGAAGGGCAATAGTTAAGAACTCCCAGGTTACCTGGGCATAGAAGGGATGAGATGGGTGATGGTAGCATGAAGGTTGTGCAATGTATCTAGAAATTCTTTCAGAGAATTAGCTATTTTCAGTTTGGGGGAGTTTCATGTTTCAGGATTCTAAACACAACTTAGATATCTTTGTTTACTAAAATAATCAATCAATCTGGGTGGTGATAGTACATGCCTTTAAAACCAGGAATCAGACTTAGAGGTGGAGGCAAATCTGGAAGATCAAGTCCAGCTTGTTCTACAGAGTGATTTCAAGAATGGTCTCCAAAACTACACAGAAAATCCTGTCCATGTATATCAAATAAATAGACAATCTATATATATTCATACATATGTGCACACACTGAAGCAGGATAATGGCTTAAAAGTTGTAACCCAAGCAAGTTTATAGCTATTGCTCCTCTTGCATCCACTTCCTAAGATCTAGGACTACTGAAATGATTCCAATGCTGATTTTTCCAAAATTATTTTATTTCTATGACAAAAGTAAAAGAGTAAATTGTATAATGAAGTGAACTTTCCTAAAAGTTTCAGGACTTAGTCACTGAGATAAAATGGTAGAGGCACAGAAAGACCTGATGATATACTTATTAGGAATTTTGGGAAAGGCCTTCTGAGAAGCATTATTTATAAATAATAAATAACTACATAGGAAAACAGATGATAGAAATGGATACTGTATCCTACTGATATATCAAGCTACACTATGATTCAAATATCTCTATTTTTAAATTTAAGAACACAAAATTAGACTTTGGTAACAAGCTAAGTGCAATGTCGTTGAAAGACTTTATTATATCAATAAAATGTAAATTTGTAAGTACTACTTTACATAAAGGCCATTTGTTTCTTGAATTTGATTTAGGAATAAGAATAAAATTAATGTATAAAATTGACATAAAGCAGATAGATGACTTAAAGAACATTTTCCTTAAGTGTTCTTTTATAGAGAAAACTCAGTTTTATGCTTGTTTATTAGTAATGGAGATGGATAAAATTTTTTTTCCAAATTATTGCCACAAGTGTTAGTGAGAGTATTAGTCATTTAGCAACAAAATAATAGTAAATTATTTACAAAAAATAGTTTCCAATGCTTAAAACACATTTTATGCTTCAATTTAATTAAGCAACACCTGAACTACAGCTGAACCCGGGTGTAGAACACAGTGTGAAATAGAATTTTTAATATAAAGGTTAATGGCTTAATTAGCCACACTTCAATGTTTCATTCAAATAAATGCTCAGCCAGTTGACTGTAAAGTTCACCTGTTCTGTTGCCTTTGGTCATTTCCTCTAGAATCCCTTTTATCCCTAAGATTTTGTAAATGGAATAGCACATAATCAGAGGAGAGAAAAAAATCAATTTGGTCATAGCATTTATATTTTATCAAGAATGGGTAGGTAGAAGTGAAATAAATATTATCTGATAAGCATTAATCATTTTATAAGGATAGAAATTAAGCTCAAATAAGATTTTATGTAAACTTATAAATTGTTTATACTTGATTTTGAGAACACTTTTGTACACTGAGGTGCAAAACAGCTCAAGACTAAACAGTTCATTGACTTTTAAAAGTTTGCTTTTACTTCCAAGATTATAATAATGACAGCATTTTTCTCATTCACTTTCCTTTCCCTAACTTCTCTCATGCCCCGTAATCCATCACTCAATTTAATGATTTCTTCTTTTTAATGTGAGATACATTTATTTTTTATACATTTTATTTTAATATTTGTTATATGGATTTACATATTATAATAAACAGATAAATACTATCTTTTCAGTCCATACAATGTCACTTGTCTATATATACCTTCATGGCTGCCCATTTGGTGCTGAATAAGTAATTGGTGTCTTCTTCAAAGCAATCCTTATCAGCTGCTTAACATTGTCTAGGGTTGAGGGGTTCTAGGCTTGTCTTCTTTCATATTAGCATGTGTATAAACCTTATTCAGGTCTTGTGTAAGTAATTATGTTTGGCAGGTTTAATAAGGGTAGCTTCTGTGACATGTCTAGGAGACACCTTTACACAGAAAATAACTTCCTCTAGTCCTTCCAGTCTTCCATCTCCTTCTTTCTCAATGAAAACTGAACCTTATGTGCAGGAATTGTGGTGACTAAATGTCTACTCGGAATGTGCTCTACAGCTCTGTGCTTTAATTGGTTGTGTTTCTATAATAGCAATTGACTTTGTTGACTTTTTAGTTTTAAGATTATAATTGGATTACATTTAGCAGGTTCATATTCCAATTAATGCAGTTCTCCAAGTAAGTATTTCTGAATCAAACTTGATAGTAAACTATCACAATCAGTTTCAGAAAGAAATAATAGAAATAATGGTGTACACTCATCTCTTAACTCTCTTTCATTTATTAATATTATTTATTTTTCAGAGTTAATCAGTTTTAATTACATAATAGGTATAGAGACATATTTTATTTCTCTCTCTTTCTTTCTCTCTGTCTTTCTTCCAGCCCCTCTTCCTTTATTTATAACTACCCTGACACACCAAAGATTCCACTGAAAGACTTTTTTCCCATCCAATCTACAGTTTCCCCTCCATTGTTTCCTCCCACTACCTCACTCCAACCTACTCGTTTCCTACCACCTAATCTGTTTCTCCATTCATATTTAGGAAAGGGCAGGTATCCCATGGATATAAACAAAACATGGCATATCAAGTTGCAGTAGCACAAAGTACCTCTCCATGTATTAAGACTCAGCAAGGTGACTTGGTATGAGGAGTAGGTTCCCAAAAGTCAGTAGAAGAGTCAGAAACAGCCCTGCTACCACTGATACGAGTCACACAGAGGATGAAACTACAAAACTTTGCAGAGTGCCTGGGTCAGTCCCATGCAAGCTTGTTGGTTGTCAGTTCAGTCTCTGTGAGCCCCTATGAGCCCAAGTTAGTTGATTCTATGAGTTTCCTTGTGGTGTCCTCCTTGAACCCTCTGGCTTCTACAATCCTTTCTCCCTCTATTCTGCAGGGTTCTCCAAAGTCCACTTAGTGTTAGGCTGTGGGTTTCCATTTGTTTCATTCATAAGTAATTCATAAGAATCCTGAGCTAATAGGTCAATCAATTTATAATTAATGTAGAACTATGTATGTTTCTTTGAACAGCTGTAGGACTGGGTGGGACAGAGACCTCTGTCCAAAAAAATGGCAGCAATGTGGGCAAATAAATCCATATAAAAGTTGAGAGAGCTCAGGAAGTAATTGTAGACACCAAAGAACAGAGTTAAGCAATGATGTGGGAGTGTCATATATCAATCTGTTGATTTCATTGGTTAAGCAATAAAGAAACTGCTTGACCCTCATAGGTTAAAACATAGGTGGGAGGAGTAAACAGAACAGAATGCTGGGAGGAAGAGGAAGTGAGCTCAGACTCAACAGCTCTGCTCTCTGGAGCAGAGACACGCCATGTTTCCCTGTCCTGGGTAGACGTGATAGCTCTACTCACTGAGGCACACATGATGAAGCTATGACCCAGGATGGATGTAGGCTAGAATCTCCCTGGTAAGCCACCTCGTGGGCTATAGCAGATTATTAGAAATGGGCTAGTCCAGGTACGAAAGTTAGCCTAGAAGAGGCTAGATAGAAATGGGCCAAGCAGTGTTTAAATGAATACAGTTTGTGTGTTGCTATTTCAGGCATAAGCTAGCAGGCGGCCAGGGTGCTGGGGACACAGCTCCGCCTCTCCTACTACAACAGAATGATGCCCCACATGGTAGTAGCAACTTCTCGGGTCTACTCTGCTTGCTAGAGGCAAGCAAGCACTCTCATCTAAGAGAGGCTTCAGCTTTAGCTGCAAAGTTTGCAGCTCTTTTAAGAGGTCCTGCCATGAAACACTTAAACAGTGTTGATGAAAAGCTGAACGCATGCTTTTTGGTTTTCAGCCATATCAGGAAAAAAGCTGCGCCATTTAAAAATGTCAGCTTTCTGGGCTGTCCTGCCAGGGAAAACTCTGACTCTTTTATGTAGGCAGTTCATGTGGTTTGCGAGCACAGGCTGCTGAAGCTCGCTTGCTGGCAGGGACATTGAAACACTGTAGACTTGTGGCACTGAACGTGGCTACAGCCAGTACCTCAGCCATGAGGCTGGAAAGCTAAGGAATGGGCTACATCTAGCCGACAAAGCCACGGATTTAGTCCTACTGAGATTTCTTGGTAAATTAAAGACTCATGTGGTCAGAAAAACAAAGGGAGATACAGTAAAGAGAGTGTCAAAGACAAAGAAAATGTTTAAATGATTTACAGCGTGTTAAAAATATATGCAGGCTAAAAGTTGAAGTTCTTTTTTTTTTTTTTGAGGAGATGCTAGTTTTTTATTATCAAGTCTTATTTTCCCTTTTTTAAATTGATTTTTGTTGAGCCCTACATTGTTCTCTGCTCCCCTTCTTGCCTCTCCCCTCCCCATCAACCCGCTCCCAAGGTAAAAGTTGAAGTTCTTAAAGTAAAAAAAAAAACAATAAAAAAAGGAAGAGAGTTGTTGTGTGTGGTAGTACAAGCCTTTAATCCCAACACTCGGGAGGCAGAGGGAAAATGACCTCTGTGACTTCAAGGTGTGGTAGCACATGCCTTAATCCCAGTGCCTAGAAGGCAGAGACAAACAGATCTCTGTGAGTTCAAGGTGCAGTATCTTACACCTTTAATCCCAATGCCTGGGAGGCAGAGACAGGCGGATCTCTGAGAGTTCAAAGACAGCCTGGTCCACAGAGTTATTCCAGGTCAAAGATATACAGAGAATATAAAATAGAAGTAAAAAGAAATGAAATAGAGATTAAAATAAAGCTGCATGAAGATGGAAAATACACAGAGAATTTTGATACTGTATGCTATTATGCTCTGTTTAAATTGTTTAAATGCTGAGGAAGGAGCAACAGCTGCTAAAAGATATTTGTTTATAAATGCTGATGAACTAATCCAACATAGATATTTTGAAAATGCCTTGACTTTGAAATTTGGATCTAAGGACATGATGCTTTGGAAAGGAGTTTCTTATTTTGTTTTCACAGAGGGTGAGAGTCTGTGGATCGCTTCTTGCCCAATGTGGTGTGATGGACCACGCCCTCCTGAAGGGTTGCTGTAAACATCTTCAGAAAGTTGCTTTGCTCAACTGCCAACTGAGATGAAACTAGCACACAGGTTATACCATGAAAGATCTCATTAACGATGCACTCATTCAGCAGGAAGCAGTTTGGAGAGAAAAAACTGTGCCCATTTTCCCAAATATGTTTTATAAATGTTCTTTTACATTTAAAGGGGGATATGATAGAGATATGAATAATTTGCATTGATATGGATTTTGTTTTAGTGATTTAAATTTGAGGTCAATTTTGTTATATGTATATGTGTTTCTGATCTTGATTAAGGTACTGTGATTGTGTAGTTCATTTAAAAATGTAATGTATGCTTAGAAATATAGGTTGTTAATGGATAATCATTAATAATAGTTAAGTTTCTAGCCATGTTAGTTAGATTTTCTAGATATATAGATATATATTTTAGTTAGATCAGCATTCTTCATATCTTACAAAAACTGTGGAATATGCTATTAAATGTTTTAATAACTTAGGACTTTTCATGACAATGAGACACTCTGCTCCTGGCAGCACCAATCTACTTCAAGAAGAAGATGGGCATTGAAGAGGATCCTTATGGAGTTTGATAGCCATTTGGGCAAGAAACTGCTCTTGCCTGGACTATTGCATAAACTGGACACAGAGAACCCACAGAGAGAGGACTACTGAACTTGCCTAAAGGTGAGATGATCTTTTGGGGTTCCTGATTCATGAAAGAGTCTGCAAGACATTCTTCAGGACAAGCAGATAATGACTGCCTTTGAAATTTCCTGCTTCATGGAAATGTCTGCTGGAAACTATGGGCCTGTAGGCCGAAGATGGATGCCCCAACGTACAGAGGAACTTTGGGTGACTATACAGGAAGTGAGATGTCTGTCATTTCTAGAGTTTTAAAAGTTGCTTACTTTTTGTTTGCTTAGGTAATATTGTATTCTTCTGGAGTCTTTGATGCAGTTGAAGAATAGATAGATAGTTATAGTTATAGTTTTCCTTTGTTATGATAAAGATAAAATAGATGTAAATATTGTAACTTTTACTTGATAACTGTTTTGTTGTATGTAATTTTGCTATGATAAAGTTAAAGCCTTCCTTTTTTGTTTAAACAGAAAAAGGGGAAGTGATGTGGGAGTGTCATTTATCAATCTGTTGATTTCATTGGTTAAGCAATAAAGAAACTGCTTGACCCTCACAGGTTAAAACATAGGTGGGAGGAGTAAACAGAACAGAATGCTAGGAAGAGGAAGTGAGCTCAGACTCAACAGCTCTGCTCTCTGGAGCAGAGACACGCCATGCTCCCCTCTCCTGGGTAGACGTGATAGCTCTGCTCTCTGAGGCACACGCGATGAAGCTCTGACTCAGGATGGATGTAGGCTAGAATCTCCCTGGTAAGCCACCTCGTGGGCTATAGCAGATTATTAGAAATGGGCTAGTCCAGGTGCGAAAGTTAGCCTAGAAGAGGCTAGATAGAAATGGGCCAAGCAGTGTTTAAATGAATACAGTTCGTGTGTTGCTATTTCAGGCATAAGCTAGCAGGCGGCCAGGGTGCTGGGGACGCAGCCCCACCACTCCTATTACAACAAATCAAGGCCTTTTAGTAGCAGCATTTCCTTGGATAATCTCTGTTAGCTAGAGGCATGTACATCTCATTTAAGTGAGGCTTCCTGACTCAGTTTTGGTTGCACAAACCTTGCAGCTTTTTTAAGAAGACCCACAACAAACACTTACATAGAGTTTATAAATAGCCAATTTTATTCTTGATCTCTCCAATAGTTTTATTGTGTTGGTGTGTTAGATTTTGTCAGACATTTTCAGCATCTAATGAATTGATTATGTATTTTTTCTTTCAGTTTGTTTATATGGTGGATTACATTGACAGATTTTTGTTGAAACATACCCGCATCGCTGGGATGAAGCCTATCTGATCTTGAGGTAAGATCTGCTTGATGTGTTCTTGGATTTGATTTGTGAGTATTTAATTAAGTATTTTTACACCAATATTTATGAGAGATATTGGTTTGTAATTTTCTTTTGTGGTTGAGTCTTTGTGTGGATTGGATACCAGGGTGAACGTGTCATCCATAAATGAATTTAAAATATTCCTTCTGTTTCTATTTTGTGGAATAATTTGAGGAATATTTTTATTATATCTTAGTTGAAGTCTGATAGAATTCTGTGCTAACATCATTTGGCTCTGGGAATTTTTTGGTTAGGAGATTTTAAATGACTGCTGCTACTTCCTTAGGGGTTATTGGTCTATTTCAATCATTTGTATGATTTTGATTTAACTTTGATAAGTGTCATCTTTGAAGAAATTTGTCCTTTCATTTTGATCTTCCACTTTTGTATAGATTTTTGAAATATGACTTAATTATTCTTTGTATTTCCTGTTGTTAGTTGTTATGTCTCCATTTCCATTTCTAATTTTACTAATTAGAATATTCTCTCACTTCCTTTTAGTTAGTTCTTAATAAGGGTTTATCTGTGCTTTTGGCTTTCTTGAAGAATATACTTTGTTTCATTGATTCTTTGTATTGTTTTCTTTGTTTCTGTATTATTTACTTTAGCCCCAACTTCCATTATTTCCTACTATGTACTACTTTTGAGTATATTTGCTTCTTTTTTTTAAGAACTTGCAGATGCCCTATTAGATTGCTAATATGAGATCTCTCCAAAGTTTTTATTACAGGTCTTTATGCTAACAACTTATCTCTAGCACAGCTTCATTGTGTTCCTTAAGTTTTGATGCGTTGTGCATTCATTTTCACTGCATTCTAGAAAGTCTTTATTTTCTTTATTTTGTTCTTTACCAAAGGTAGCTCAGTAGAGAGTCGTTCATTTTCATGAGTTTGTAGGCTTCCTGTTGTTTCTATTGTTTTTGAAAGCCAGCTTTTATCCATGGCAGCTTGATAAGATAGAGGGGGTTATTTTATTTATATTGCATGTGTCTGGACTTGTTTTGTGGCCAAGTATATGATTAGTTTGGGGGAAGGTTCAATGACATGCTGAGAAAAAAATATTCTTTTGTGTTTGGGTGAAATGTACTCTATATGTATCTATTAGGTCCATTTGAGTCCTAACATCTGTTAATTCATTTATTTCTCTGTTTAGTTTCTGTCTAAACAACCTGTTAATTAGTGAGAGTGGGATATTGAAGACTCCAACTATAAATTTGTGGAGTTTGATTGTAGTTTAAGCTTTGGTAATGTTTCCAAATCAACAGAGATCGGTGCCATTACATTTGAGTCACACATGCTCAGAACTGAGGTTTTACCTTAAAGGATGTTTCCTTTGAGGCATACAAAAATGAGCTTTTCCACTTCTTTTGATTAACTTTGTGATAGATATTAGGATAGCAGCACCAGCTATCTTCTTTTCTTGATTCTTAACTCCATTTGATTGGAAAATCTTTTTCCTACCCTTTACTCTCAGGTAATTTTTTAAATTAAATCTATTTTTTTAAATTTTATATACTAGCCCCAGTTCCCACTCACTCCCCTTCTCCAGCTCCCTACCTTTGCCCCATTGCCCCCATCCACTCTTCAGAGGAGGTGTGGCCTCTCTTGGGGAGTCAACAAAGTTTGATATACCCAATTGAGGCAGGCTCAAAACATTCAAATCTGTATCAAGGCTGATCTATGTATCCCATCATAGAGATTGTGCTGCAAAAAGCCAGTTCATACACTCAGGATAAGTTCTGGTACTACTTCTAGTTTTCCTCTCCAAATTGTTACCCACAGTCAGAAGGCTCCTCCTCCCTGTTCTTCCCACAAATTGGTCATCTTGAGCCCTCATGCTCCCATCTCCCATCCTCTTCCTTCTCCTCCCCTTCTCAGTTTGCACAGTATATCTTAACTATTTCCATTTCCTGGGGGGGGGGCTCTATGTGTGTCCCTTTTAGTGACCTTCTTTTTACCTAGCTTCTTTGGGGTTATGGATTGTAGCCTGGTCATCCTTTGCTTTACATCTTATATTCACTTAGGAGTGAATACATACTCTGTTTGTCTTTCTGGGTCTGGGTTACCTCACTCAAGAAGTCTCTTTTCTAGTTCAATTCATTGGCCTGCACATTTCAAGATGTCACTTTTTTGTTTGTTTGTTCTTGTTTTTTACCACTGAGTAATAATCCATTATGTATATGTACCACATTTTCTTTATTCATCCTTTGGTTGAGAGGAATATAGGTGGTTTCCAGGTTCTGGCTGTTACAAGTAATGCTGCTATGAAGATAACTGAACAAATGTCTTTGTAGTATGTTTGTGCTTTCTTTGGGTATATGGCCAGAAGTGGTATTGCTATGTTTGCTTTTCTACCAGCAGTACATAAGGGTTTCCCTTACTCCACATCTTCTCCTGCATAAAGTGTTATCAGTGGTTTGGTTTTAGCCATTCTAACAGGTATAAGATTATATCTCAGATTCGTTTTGGTTTGTATTTCCTTGGTGACTAAGGATGTTAAACAATTACTTAATTTGACATTTGAGAGTCTACTTTTGGGAATTCTTTGCATATATATATATATATATATATATATATATATATATATGTACCCTATTTTTAATTTAATCATTTGATATTTTGATATCTAGATTCTTGAATTCTTCATATATTTTTGAGTTGATCTTATGTGCTAATTTTTATTTTTGATATTGAGATGTGTTCTCATATGCAATAGAATGATGAATCCTATTTAATTTGTATTCTTTTCAGACTGTGTCTTTTTAGTTGCAATTGATGTTGATATTGAGAGATATTAATGACCATTGATTGTTAGTTCCTGTTATTTATTGTTGTTGGTGGTGGTGATAGTGTGTGTGTGTGTGTGTGTGTGTGTGTGTGTGTGTGTATATGTGTGTATCTTCTTTGGGTTTTGCTGGTGTGGGATTATCTATTGCCTTTTTTGGTTTATGTGACCAGATATTGTTTAAATTTGACTTTATAATGAAATATACTGTTTTCTCCATCTATGCTGAGTGACAGTTTTGCTGCATATAATATCTGGGCTGTCATCAGTGGTCTCTTAGAATCTACAAGATGTCTGTCCAGGCCCTCCAGGCCTTTCTGACTTTTTTTTTTTTGGTTTTTGGTTTTTCAAGACTCTGTAGCTTTGGAGCCTGTCCTGGAAGTAGCTCTTGTAGACCAGGCTGGCCTCGAGCTCACATAGATCTTCCTGCCTCTGCCTTTGCCTCCTGAGTGCTGGGATTAAAGGAATGTGCCAAAACTGCCTGGCTGCCCTTCTTCTGGCATTGCTAGTCTCAATTGAGAAGTTGAGTGTAACTTTAATATGTCTAAGGTTATATGCTACTTGGACTTTTTCATATATAACTTTTACTATTCTTTCTTTTTTTCATATTTAATGTATTGATTATAATATGACAAGGGAACTTCTTTTTCTGGTGTTCTGTAAGCTTCTTTTACCCTTGTAGGCATGTTCTTTTTTAGGTTGGGAAAATGTTCTTCTATAATTTCATTGCATTTATTTTCTGGCTTTAGAGCTGAGATTCTTCTCATTCTTATATTTCTATTATTCTTACCTTGGGGATTTCATTAGAATCCCAGATCTCCTGGATGTTTTGGGTCAGGATTCTTTTTGATTTAACATTTTCTTTGGTGATGCTTGCATCTGTAGTTCTGGTTTGTTTACCCAGATTGTCCATTTCCAGAATTCCTCATTTTGTGATATCTTTATTGTTTCTATTTCTATTTTTAGCTCTTAAACTTTGTCCTTTGCCTGTTTGGTTTTGTCTTGGCTTTCTTGGCATTCTTCCTACTTTTTGCCGTTTCCCCCACCTCAATTAGTTTAAGGGTTTTTTTTTTGTTTGTTTGTTTGTTTTTTGTCCTTCCTTTAGGACTTCTATCATATTCATAAAGTCATTTTTAAGGTCATTTTGTGCTTCAGCTGCATTGGATCGCTCAGGTCTTGCGTCACAGGATAGATGAGTTCTGGTGGTGACATACTGCCCTTTCTGTTATTGATTGTGTTATAACATTGGTGTTTAGGCATCTAGAATAAGGAGATATAAGTCTAGTTATTGATTCCTGCATTTGTTTTATTTGAATAGTTTTTTTCCCCTTTGGTTCCTGTTTCCTTTCTCATCTTCTAGTTGAAACAGCAAAGGTTTTTGAATGACAAGGAAGTCTTCAGGTCCAGGAGGATGACTATGCTTGGGTTTGGGGATTGCTGCTAATCTTCTAGAGTTTCAGGTGCCATGTTACCTTTGTAGTTCCAAATAACTGTTTAACCTCTGTCGTTCTTGTTTCCTGCTTGATTTCTGGGATTACTAGTGTGGTGTGGCTTCCAGTGTAGCAGTTTTCTTATGGGGCTGGGTTTGCACACCAGTAACCCAAAGATTTTTCTGAAGATGTAGACAAGAATGTGAAGTCCAGGGAAGGGGTTCACTTTGTGGATGTTGAGCAGGCTTAAAGGGATTTAGTGGGTGATAGGTGATATCTTGCATGACATTTCTAGTATCAATTTGTCCTTTGGTAAAGCTGCCAGAAATGATTATAATTTCTTATTGTTTTGGGCAGTTTTAGATATTATACAAGACTATGTGCAACTATCTTCATTAAGGTCACTATTACTGTGACAACACACCATAACCAAAGCACCTCAGAGAGGAAAGTGTTTATTTGGCTTGCACTTCCACACCCCTTTTCTTCATTGAAGGATGCCAGATCAGGAACACAAACAAGGCAGGATCCTGGAGGCAGAAGCTGATGTAGAGGCTATGGGAGGGTGCTGCTTATGCCTTGCTTATATGGCTTTGCTCAGCCAGCTTTCTTAAAGAAGCCATGACCACTAGCCCAAAGATAGCCCCGCCCACCATGGACTGGGTCCTCCCCATCAACCACTGATGAAGAAAATGCTTATAGATAAATCTCATGAAGGCATTTTCCCAATTAAGATTTCCTCCTTTACAATACTCTAGCTTGTTCAAGTTGCATAAGACTAGCCAGCACTACTGTATTGATGGCATAATTATATATAGAATTTATTCCACTTTGACAGTTTATTGGTTAAAATTTGACTTATAAGTAATTTATATCTTGATTACAAATGGAGCCTAGTATCAATTTTTACAGAATGTGCAGAAAATTTTAGCTGGTAAACATATGCATATTTATGTTAATACCTTGTTTGCTCACTGTGAATTGAGTTTTTGGAAGTTTTAGCTATGAAAAGCTAATACATATATTTTTCCTTCATTGAAATACATCCAAATACTTAGCTCTATCTCCTTCACATTCTGCAGTTTTTTATACATGAACCCTTCTTACACACACACACACACACACACACACACACACACACACATAAAATTTTAGTCTTTCACACAAAAACTAAAAAAAAAATATCTAAAGGGTGCTCAAACACAGTTCATACCTATGAAAAACAATGCCAACACTCAGGTTCAGGTAGAATTTTGTAAGACGGCAGAATGATTGTTATAGTCACAGACCTAGACATACTCAGCTAGAGAGTTAGCCTCTATATGACAACAAAAATATATCCACAGAATTTCAACAATAATTTCCTGAATAACATGGACATAACCAGTTGACATGTCAATGTGAACAGGAAAATTCTACAAGTTCTTTCCTCTAGGTTAATGACTAAAGAGAGGAGCCTACAAATGAACAGATCTAGACATATGTGCATATAAGAAATCAAGGAATATTCAGTTATCTATATGTTTATGACTATATATACATATCTGTATGTGTGTATAAAATGTTAATTAGAAAAGTACAGTTTGTGAATGTGAGAGGAAAAAAGAGGGCACAGGAGGAGTGGATGAAGTGGGACAGACAGCACCAAAGTAAATTTAGGGCTCTAATGTTATATGTATTTATGAAGGAGTAGTTTCTTTGATTAAGACTTGTAGTAGTGATTGTATGTGTATATAAACACAGGTTTATAATTCGATGGAACTAGATATTAGGTCAGTAACTAAAGAACTATATTAGTTCTTCTTTTTGACCTATATCTCTCTAGTCATTTCAAATTAGATTTACAGTTTCGGGTACGAATCCTCTCTTGTTGAGCAACTCTAGCATCCAATCACAGAACATTTGGTTGCCTGCACAACAACAATGCCATTAAAATTCATGTTGATCAAAGGGAACATTTACAGACATACTTATAGCAAAATAGCTAATATGTAACCGTAACCTAATTAACAAGCATTAGTTTCAATATAACTATTCAAAAGTGTGCTTATTAGTAATTTCAGCTATAAATATATTTTGTGCTCTAATTTATCACAGAGTAGAAATTTAAGTCAATAATTAAATATGTTAACATGCATTAAAAAAACAAAAACAATTTCTAGAAATAAGTGATTGATTATATTTTTATTACAATAATGATTTATTTATAAACTATATATATTGATAGTACATAAATCAGTTATCAAATTAGCAAAGAAAGGAATCTACATTAGTTCTTTCTTATGCTATACTTTTAGTTGGTCTTCAGTGCCTTTCTTGGTTCTATTTCCTCAAGAGTGCTTCCAGATTTAAAGCCACCATGTTAAAAATGCACTGTGAATTAAATGTTACTTAAGCATATTATGAAATAAATCTCAAGTGTGGGACAACATGTTCACCTGCAGGTTACTAGTCATAAAGCTGAGAAAATCCACTCTAGTGAGATATTTTAATTGTAACTCACAAACATTCTTTGTGCCAAGTTTATAATTGAAACTGTTAATTTTTGAAGATGTGCAAAAGCAGCTATGGGCTATAACCTAGAGGAGTTAGCTTTGCATTCTTTACTGTGCTTTGTAGTTGTTTTATTATTTTCTTTGATATTTTCTCTTATGACACTTTAAATTACAAATATAATGGCTTCATTCCAATTTGTGTTCTAATTTTAAAATCACTCCTATAAAAATTATAACCCAAGGCATACTGCTTCATTTCATTTAACTCTTATTAATTAAATGCATTTATTTTGTCAAGGAAAAAATCACAAATACAGCAACTGAATTATTGATTTTCTTTTCTTTTTTGATGTTCCCCAAATGTTTTTATATACCTTTTATTTATTTTTTATTTTTGAGTTCAAAAATTTACACTTCCTCACCTCCTCCCATTCCCCTCCTGCTCCCCCACACCCCCTCCTCCCTACCCTTCCTTCCTTAAGAGAGGGCAAAGTACCCTGCCCTGTGGGTAGTCCAAGGCCCTCCTCCCTCCATCCAGGCCTAGGAACGTGTGCATCCAAATAGACTAGGATCCCAAAAAGCCAGTACATGCAGTAGAAACAAGTCCTAGTGCCATTATAAATGGCTTCTCAGTCTGTCCCCATTGGCAGCCACATTCAGAGTCCGGTTGGATCACATGTTCATTCAGTCCTGGTCCAGCTGGATTTGGTGAGCTCCCCAGCTAGGGCCTTGAGCAGCAGAGGAGAGGGTGCCTAAACTGGCCTTGTCCCACTGTCACACTGATGATTATCTCAAATAATACCATAGAATCTTCGCCGGGGATGAATGAAAATAGAGACAGAGACCCTCATCAGAGAAAAGGACTGAGCTCCCAAAGCCCAGTTGAAGAGCAGAGAGAGGGAGAAGAAGGACGTAAAGACCATGAGGGGTTGGTCCACCCACTGAAACAGTGAATATTTGACTTTCAAAGAGGAGTAAGTTCAGAGAGAAATCAGTGATAAAAATAATTATCATTTTCAGCAAATAACCTATTAAAAGCTTTAAAAGTTAAAACAAGGCCTTCTTATACATTGTCCATGTTCAGTATTTTGTAAACATGACATATAAATATAGGTGAAGAAAATGACTATGTTAAAACTTCCTTCAAAGCAATGCAATTTGCTATGAAACAGAGAAGTCAATTTTAAACTGACCAGGAAATTCTCTTCCTATGGGTTAGTTTTCATATTGCTGAAGAGTAGAAAAGTTATCAGTGGTCTTCCTGAGCAGTGCACCCTGAATGCTACAATACTGACTTTCTAGATAAGAGGTATCCACTGGCAATACTGGCAAGACTATTTGGGGGGCTAATTACTCTTTTGATTTTATGTCTGGAGAAAATTAATTACTGGTACCATCAATAAGAAAACAATACAACACAAACAAAGAAACAAAAAGGAAAAATAGTGACCAGGGTAGACATAGGATTTGGGAAGGGACCTGTTGTTGTTGTTTTTTTTAATGAGCATTCTGTGTAGAAAGAGCCCGCCCTTTGGGGGCAGGATGGCCTTCTTCCTGTCTATAAATTGGGGTGCACAAACGCTGGTAACACCTTCTTCCTGTCTCCTATTTCTGGGCATCACGGGAACTTCGGTTGCGTGAGTGTGCTATTTATATTAAAGTAGCTTTTATTTCATACCAATTGGCCTGTATTAATTCGATCCGCCTTCACTTGGTGCTCCAACATTGTGGCCCCGTACCCACACCAGGACCCGGGCGCTGGCCACAGCCGCCCCACGGGTCCCGGTTTCAGCCAGCGCTGCAAGGGGGAACCTAGTGCAGCTTTGCGAGTGAGATTGGTCGCCGGAGGAAAGCTTTCCACACCGACTCTGCTTGCGACTCCCTGTGCACGCTCCCCAGACCAGCGTGCTCCAGCGTCCGGTATTGGGGAGCTCATTAGCCGCCAGCGCCCGTCAAACCTGCACCCTACCCCGAGCGCGAGCAGGCACGCTCTCTCGCTGCTAGTGTTCCGGGGCTCAGATTGCGCTTCTGGGTGCACTTGCCAGCGCGCCCCTGCCCATCCCAGCGGCGCCTGCTGCTACCGCTGCCGCCGCCTCCCGAGCCGCCACGTGTGTGTGAACCACCACAGCGGCAGACTTGGTCAGATTAAAAATAACCTCTTCACACACATTATAAATCCTCAGGCAGAACGATAAATTTCCGTTTTGAGTTGTTTCAGACCGGCCCTCCACGTGGACTCAAGTGGACTCTTCTGCCACCTCTGGCAGAAACCAGTCATT
>NC_022013.1:38573134-38573824 GCF_000317375.1 Microtus ochrogaster | reverse complement strand
ATAGAGACAGAGACCCACACTGGAGCACTGGACTGAGCTCCCAAGGTCCCAATGAGGAGCAGAAGGAGGGAGAACATGAGTAAGGAAGTCAGGACCACCATGGGTGCACCCACCCACTGAGACAGTGGGGCTGATCTATTGGGAGCTCACCAAGGACAGCTGGACTATGGCTGATAAAGCATGGGATAAAACCGGACTCTCTGAACATGGCAAACAATGAGGGCTGATGAGAAGCCAAGGACAATGGCACGGGGTTTTGATCCTACTCCATGTTCTGGCTTTGTGGGAGCCTAACCAGTTTGGATGGTCACCTTCCTAGACATGGACGGAGGGGGGAGGACCTTGGACTTTCCACAGGGCAGGGAACCCTGACTGCTCTTTGGACTGGAGAGGGAGGGGGAGAGGAGTGGGGGGAGGAAGAAAAGGGTGGGAGGAGGGGGAGGGAAATGGGAGGCTCGGAGGAGAGGGAAACTTTTTTTTCCTTTTCTCAATAAAAAAAAATAAAGACCTGATCAAAGAAAATACGGTAACAGAAATCATTAAACAGTGAATAATAAATAATAGTGACAGCAGTACCTAAACTATTCATAAACTCTCAGATTTATATGAGTTTGGTCAGAGGAATTAGGACTATGATCTTATGGGTTTGAAATAAGTATTGTTATTTCCATTTTAAAACTTTAGAACTAA
>NC_022013.1:38550295-38573024 GCF_000317375.1 Microtus ochrogaster | reverse complement strand
ATCTGCATTGTTATCTTCATAGGTTTTTTTAAATTAATTAATTAATTTATTTATTTATTAATGATTTCTGCCTCCTCCCTGCCACCACCTCTCATTTCCCTCCCCCTCCCCCAATCAAGTCTCCCTCCCTCATCAGCCAGAAGAGCAATCAGGTTTCCCTGCCCTGTAGGAAGTCCAAGGACCACTCATTTTTTTGTTTTTTGGTATTTGTTTTTTTTTTTTTTAAACAGGGTTTCTCTGTGTCCTGGAACTTGCTTTGTAGACCAGGCTAGCCTCCAACTCACTAAGATCCATCTGCCTCTGCCTCGCAAGTGCTGAGATTAAAGTTGTGAACAACCATGCCCAGCCTCACTTCTCCCACCTTTGCTCAGAGAATTTTCAGATTTAATGGGATAGAAGTTAATGTAGAGTCATAAATAATCAAAATGCTGAGCACAAGCAAAGATGAATGCTCTCCTATATATGAGACATCCATATAAAGCTATTAACCTCTACCCCAAAAGCATGGATAGTAATATGGAAGAATGGGTAGAAGAAATGTAAGATCAGGATAATGGGAAGAATTTCCACATTGTGCACACATAGGCTTATAGCAATTGTAATTATATATACAAGATCAAACCAGCTAAAACATTCAGCATGCATAAGGGAAGAGCTTCCGAGTCTCTCTATCTATCTAAGGATTCATTGGCAGTTGATATATTTTTTTGAGAGGGAGAGTCAAATTTCTTGGGTAAAATGGATATTGGTAGGTTATCATGTAACCTTAGATTCATCTTTATATGGGCAAAAAAATTGGATTCAGTGGATTAAAAATCAGCCATTAATGATTATGAAGTTGAGAAGGAGATGTGACAGGGAATAGGTGTCCAAGAAAGAGTTGGACAGGAGTAAGATGGATGGATATGATCAATATAAACTGTATACATGCTTGTGATTTTCAAATAATGTTAAAAAGAAAATTAACCTGGGTGAGTCACAGACACAAAATGCTTGAATTATGACAGAGAATTATAAAGAATAATTTAGTAGAGAAGGTGAGAGTACAATAAGTAGTGAAAATGACTATTATTTACAAGTATGGAAGCCTCAATGAATCAAATATAAATTTAAATAAATATACACTTACAATTTTTTTCCTTTTAAATCTTCACTCTTTTAATCAAGAAGACAGTTACACTCTCAATGTGTTCTAAAATTTCTTTTGTAGGGACATAAAAAGTTTATAAAGTTTAATAATATTCTCAAAAACTAAGTCAATCTAACCATTGTAATAACTTTATATTCTGATGAGCCTTGTCTTGCCAGAGTCATTTGTGTCTACCTACATTTATAGATCATTTAAGTTTTGGGAGAGAGCTCTGAAGAGTAGGAGTATACAAGGAATATCTTTCCATTACAGGCAATTTTGATAAATTTTTAACATGTAGAAATGAACAGTCTATAATCACTCACTGGAATGTTTTAAATTATTCTCACTGAAATTGAAGAGTTTACTTCAAGTCTCCCTTGCCCAGAAAACAATATTGAATAATGGTAAACAGTGTAATGTACCACTGGTTAATTTCAGATGTAAGCTCTAAAATCTGCATTGTGCACTTTTATTTTATTTATATGTTCATGTATATTCTTAGCATATTTGTACATATTAATGTGTGATAAATTATTAGTTCTGTTTCTTTTTAAATTTATTTTCAAAAAATACCAATGCAAATTCCCATTCCTTTTCCTCCCTCCTGCCATTCCCTCCACACACCCTCCCACCCCACCACCTTCTAATCCGAAGAGAGGGTAAGGCACTTTGCTTTGTGGAAGGTCCATGGCCCTCCCTACTACATCTAGGCTGAGCAAGGTATACATCCAAAGAGATTAGGATTCAAAAAAGGCAGTACATTTAATAGAGATAAATCCTAGTGTCACTGCCACTGGTCCCTCAGTCTTCTCCAACTGTCTACCATATTCAAAGGGACTAGTTTGATACTATGCTTGTTTCTTCCCAGTCCAGCTGGAGTTTGTGAGCCTCCATTAGCTCAGGTAAACTGTGCCAGTGGATGAACCCTTCATGATCTTGACCTCTTTGCTCATATTCTCATTCCTGCTACTCTTCAACTGGACCTTGGGAGTTCAGTTCAGTGCTCCAGTATGGGTCTCTGCCTCTGTTTCCATCTGTTGTTGGACAAAGGTTCTGTAGCGATACTTAAGATAATCATAAGTCTGACTACCAGGCATGACCAGTTTAGCAACCCTCTCTTCTATTGCTTTGGTTCCTAGCTGGGTTCATCCTTGTGAATTCCTGAAAATTTTTCTAGAGCCAGGTTTATTGTTAATCCCATAATCATTCCCTCAATCAAGATATCTCTTTCCTTGCTCTCATATCTGTTCTTCCTCCATCTTGATTATACCATTCCCTCAAGTTCTCCTCAACCCTCCCCTTCTCTCCTCCTCTTTCCCCTCTCCCCTTCCTTCTACTCCTCACCCCCATGCTCTCAGTTTTGTCAGGTGATCATTTCTGTTTCCAATTTCCAGGTCTATAGATGTTTATCTTTGGGTTCACCTTATTACTTAGCTTCTCTAGGATCATGAACTAGAGGCTCAATGTCCTTTATTTATGGCTAGTATCCACTTATGAGTAAGTACATACCATATTCATTTTTGGGAATCTAGGTTACCTCACTCAGGATACTGTTTTCTAATTCTATCTATTTGCATGCAAAATTCAAGATGTCATTTTATTTTTACCACTAAATAGTACTCTAAGTGTAAATGTGCCACACTTTCTTTAAGTAGCACATCATCTAAGTTGCTCTGTCTATGATAAAACACCATGACTGAAGTGATTTACCTGAGAATTCATTTAGGTTTAATGTTGCAAAGGACTAAGAATCCATCCTGAAAGGGAGGCAGGTCAGAAATCATCATGGTTGTTGGAACTTCAACTGCTAGAGAGTGAACTGGAAGTAGAGGGAGACTGTGAGTTCTCAAAGCTGCAACCGGACTGTATCCAACTGGATTCTAAGTTTTCTAGTGGTAGAGCATATCAGGGACTGTTATCATCTAAACCAACTGAAAATAAAGATATATGATTGAGGGTTAAAATCCAGGTCTTCTATTCAATTCCATTGGTCAACTTCTCTGTTTTTATGCCAGAACCAAGCTGTTTTCAATACTGTAGCTCTGTAACAGAGTTTGAAGTCAGGGATAGTAATGCCTCCACAAGTTCCTTTATTGTATAAGATTGCTTTGGCTATCCTGGGTTTTTTGTTTTTCCATATAAAGTTGATTATCGTCCTCTCCAGATCTGTGAAGAATTTTGATGGGACCTTGATGGGGATTGCATTGAATCTATAAATTGCCTTTAGTAGAACTGCCATTTTTACTATGTTGATCCTCCCAATCCAAGAGCAAGGGAGATCCTTCCATTTTCTGGTATTCTCTTCAATTTCTTTCTTCAAAGACTTAAAGTTTTTATCAAATAGGTCTTTCTCTTCCTTGGTTAGTGTTACTCCAAGATACTTTATACTATTTGTGGCTATCGTGAAAGGTGAAGCTTCTCTGATTTCCCTCTCTGCTTCCTTATCCTTTGTGTATAGGAGGGCAAGAGAGGAAACCTGAAATGGCCCTATCCTATAGCCATACTGATGAATATCTTGCATATCACCATATAACCTTCATCTGGCGATGGATGTAGATAGAGACAGAGACCCACATTGGAGCACCAGACTGAGCTCCCAAGGTCCAAATGAGGAGCAGAAGGAGGGAGAACATGAGCAAGGAAGTCAGGACCACCACGGGTGCACCCACCCACTGAGACAGTGGGGCTGACCTATTGGGAGCTCACCAAGGCCAGCTGGACTATGACTGAAAAAGCATGGGATTAAACTGGACTCTCTGACCATGGCAGACAATGAGGGCTGATGAGAAGCCAAGGACAATGGCACTGGCTTTTGATCCTACTGCATGCACTGGCTTTGTGGGAGCCTAGCCTGTTTGGATGCTCACCTTCCTGGAGCTGGAATGAGCGGGGAGGACCTTGGACTTTCTACAGGGCAGGGAACCCTGACTGCTCTTTGGACTGGAGAGGGAGGGGGAGAGAAGTGGGGGAGGGGGAGGGAAATGGGAGGCGGGGAGGAGGCGGAAATTTTTTCAAATAATAATAATAAAAAAAGAAAATAAAAAAGATCAGATATTCACATTTAGGCAAATGGATGCTTTAAATAGATGGATGAAATTATTACAAGAAATATGAAAATTAAGAGCTAATTAACAGTTAAAAATAAAATAAAGATACAAAGCCATATAATTTATTTCCATCCTACCAGTACCATAATTACATATTTTGTGTTTACCTGCTGAGAGTTTAAGATATATGTGATTCACCAGAGAAGCTTACTATTTAACTTAAATACTTTTAATGAATTTCAAACTAAAGTACCACATGTGGTTAATAGCTAAGAAGATATACCATTGAGGGTGTTTGTGGAAATTGTTCTTACTGATATTTGAAAAAGAGGGAATTGTATCTTCCTGAAAGCTACTCTCTGAACTTTATAATAACACTGAGCAGTAGGAAGTAAATATAACATTTAATAAAATCTGTTTCAATTCACTATTACTCTAGTGACCATAGTTAATTAGGAACATTACTACATGATTAATAATAGGTTCATATCATTATGTTGACATTCTTTCTAATATCCAAAAATTTAAAGAATAATTGAATTGTTTTTTCATGTTAACACAGTGTGTAGATATGGAAAGTACGTTATTCAGAAAAACTCATAAGCTACAACATACACACACATAAAACAAATGTGTGTGTTTATACTTGTGAATATACAAAGAAATAAATATACATATACTTTACATTGTCTATGATAATGCTGTTATATGCATGTATATGTTTCACTTATACAAATACACACACACACACACACACACACATCTGTGACAACCACAGTGAGTGAAACCCATGCATGAATGACATGTGGGAGCTGGGAAGAGTCATTCATATTCCTTATACATTCTTCCCCCTAACAAGCCCATCACACTTTCACTGTAAGAACACTTCCCAGGAAACAGTATGACACCATCAATTGACAACTATTTTTGTTTTCTCTTTAGAGCACAGGATTCATTCACTATATCGTGCCCAGAAATTTCAGAGATAATTTAGGAATCTTTCTTAAATGTATATAATGGAAGAATAATGAAATATAAAGAAAATCTTGCATGAATAGTAATTGCTCACATTTATTGTGTTTCCAGATAAATTTTGTACTCTGTCTAATGTTTTTCTTGGAATTTAATCTAATATATAATGTATAAAAAAATACACTTTAAAGTTGGTGCCTAGCTTCCAACTGTCAAACTTCTACTTACAGTAATTGACTCAGTACCATGAAGCTTCCATTTAGCTTGATAGTTACTTCAGGAAATTAGTAATAACCTTCATTTTATACACAGTCAAAATTTTATTTATTACTTTTAGGGTTTTAGTTGCTATATACTTTATTTCTAAAGTGAGTTTCTTTTGATTTTAAATATATATGGATTTCTATTTCTTCTTTTTCTTTTTGTTTGTAAATAAAATTAACCAAAATATCATTCTTTTCCAATTTAGTATGACATTGTCAGGATTTACTATGTTTTTCAGAATAGATTCCCTACTTCCCATATCAGCATCTCAAAAATTCTGGAATTTCAGGTGTGTGCCTGATCTAAATAAGTGTGTGTGTGTGTGTGTGTGTGTGTGTGTGTGTGTAGGTTGGAAGTGCATAATCAAACGTAAAAATCATAATGACAGGTGTGTACAAGAAGGTGTCATTACCATATAAGCAAATTTTAGGAAGAGAAAAGTAGCTAATTATGACAATAACCAAAGAGGAAAATGAAAATAAGGTATGTGAATGAACCTTTCTTTAATCTGATCACACAGAAATTATTTAATAAATGTTAGCAAAATATACAGAACATTAACACAGAAGTTCTGTTTCAAACCGAGCACTACACTATCTTAGATCGCAAAAGACTTAAACTCAAATAGTTATATTAGCACTCAATATGATATTCACTTCTACGACAATACCAAGGAAATGCTAAATTTTCTTTAGAAAGGTGCTAATATCTAAGAATTATGCCCAGTGGAAATCTAGTTAGCATTCTATTGAAATGTAACACAAATTGTTCATACATGCCCTACTCCTTTTAGAGATAGGAGCTTACCAAGTTACCCAGGCTGGGATTGAACTCACTCTATAGTCCAGATAGGCCCCGAACTACCAACTTGTTTAAGCAGTCTCCCGAGGAACTGGAATTACAGGCTTGTGCCACCAGGTCCAACTGCAGGCTGTACATTTCTATAATTTGAAAAACAACAAGAAAAAGACACAGCTAAAGACTCTTTTCCACTTTTCATGTCAGACTGTATTATAGTCTAGAGACTTTCCTTAGAAAAATAAGGACGGTTTAAGCCTGTTATCATTGGGTTTATTGAAACAAATATAGCCTTAGCTACAGAAGAAAGTCTATACAAATCAGTTTGATAAACCTAATTACCTCTTTTTATAACACCTTTGAGCCAATTTGAAATATAGTCCAAACACCATATAGTGAATGGCTGACTTTCCCCAAAGGCACTGAGACATTGATCTAATTGAACTTTTTCCAAACAAAGAGCAGTCTCAATTTTTCTCAGTCTCCTAAAATATAGAGAAAAGCAGAGTTCAAGTATCTCCTGGTAGTCCTTTATTTAATCTCTTAAATCCTTCAAATTCCTTATATTAGCCTCTGTGCTTTCATTATCTAGAAGGGTTAGAGATTTTACATGAAATTTGCCTTGTAGCTTAAGCTTGTTGAATTAGAGATAGGCTCAGCTGCAGATTGCCTGGATTGTGAGAACATTCCCCTTACATTCATACTAAGTTATTCCTATAGAAATTAGTACTTGGAATCTTTTCAATACAGTTGTATTGCCAAGTGTCATCAGTATGTACCCATGCCTAACTCTCTTCACCTACCTTCATTTCACAGGAGTTTTGGGAGATCTAATTTAATTGCCAGTCACTCTCTATGATTTGAGTTTTCTTTTGTCATAGCAAAATATTTAGAAATTTTGCCTTTGCTTATCAAATTCACACCAGTTTCAAAGTGGCAATTCCTTCTTATTTCACATAAGAACTTCACCAATATTGAGGTTAAAATATCCTAAATTTACCCACTACATAGTAGGTGATTTTTAGAAGGAAATTCTTTATAAAAAGTGCAGGTACCAAATCCATGGCCTCATTTATACTAAGCAAGCACTCCACTACTGAGTTCCTTCTGTTTCCTAAAGTCAACAAAGCATAGTGAGGGAATTTTCACGACCCGAATAATTTCTTAGTTAGAGGCCATCATGAATATAATTAAGCGGAAAAAAAATGGGTTGACTTTTGTTTGAGCAATGAGAAATATCACTTTAGGTCTAACACATTAAACTGATTCTAACAAAAATATTAATAATAATATCATATTTTAATTTACATTCTGACATGAAGATATTCTTATTAGAAAACAAATAGCATTGCTTGTGGTTGAACAAATCATCAAACCCTGAAACTTATAGATAAAAATTAAATTTACATTAAATTTAAAGGTATAGCACTGATTATAATACAAATACATGATTATAACACACAGCAAGGACTATTACTTTTTAAAATGTTACTGTTTATTCTGACATTTAATTTAAATCTTGTGACCTGTGCTTAGTTTCTTAGCTTGTTCAATGAAGAGTATGTACCTTAGTGCTGGCATCAGTAAAGCCTACTGATAATTTTATAAAGCAGCAAGCAAACTTTCCAACTTTGGATTATTTCTCCCAGGTTGGGTCATGTGTCATAAAAGTAAAGGATGCATTTAGTGCTAGAAATTGGGGCAATTAATACCCACTGAAACTAATAAATATATATTTTTTTATTTTACATGAATAGATGTCTTTGGAGAAAGACTTTAAAGGCTAAGTTATAACTTCTTTCATTTGTATTTGTTAACATTCTTGGAATAATCATTTTTTTTTTACTTTGAGATGGTAATACAAATGGTGTTGCTTTGTATTCTGTGGCTTTTGGCAATGAAATTGAAAAACAAAAATGTCTTATTCTTGAAAATATCCTCCCTCTTTTCTCTCCTCTCTTCTCCCCTCTTTTCTTCTCTCTTATTTTCCCTTCCTATTTTCTTTCTTTTTCTCATCTCTTTAATTTTTCTCTCTTCCTCCTTCTCATGTCTGTCCTTCCTTCCTTTCTTATATCGTTTTTCCTCTTTTCCTTCCTTCCAACCTGTCCACTATATTTTTCTTACTTCTTCCCTCATTTTTCTTCCGTTTCCTCCCTCTCTCTGTCTTCCTTCTCCTTCCCTTTCTTCTCTCATTTCTTCTAGACTTCCCTCCCTACTGACTCTTCCACATTCCCTGGTTGTGAAGAGGATACCATCCCATTATCATTACATGAAACTGAGTAAAAAAACTCATAGGTTTCAAGAGAGAATCAATATTTTTTTCTCAGCTTATATAATAAGGCTAGGGAAATGGGGTTTAAAAATATGTGGTGGGAGGAGCTTGTGGTATTTAGTATGTGTATCCTTCATTCATCTTTGTTGTGTCTTCAAGTATCTAAATCCTATGCTCAGAGTAATATTTTCAAAATTTGTAATTTTTCACCAATCCAATACATTTAAAAATATTACTATTCTTATTTATTATTCTGATAATTGCCATTTTATATTCAGAACACAATTTGCAAGTTTTGTTATTAGATTCATTTTGCTGTTTTTAAAATTTTTTTCTTGCTATTGCTCTGTGTTTTGCAGCATTTTCTAACAAGTTGAAGCACCCAATCCTTGAAAGACATGCATTAAGTCTTATAAACTAAGCGACTTATAATTATCATGAAGTTTTCAAAACTCACAATATTTTCAAAAGCTCCTCACAAGCAAACTCAGATAAGCAGGAAATTCTGCTAAAGAGAATAAAATCAGTTGTTATCTTTGCAGGTAATTTTTGGTGCAGCTTTCATAAGTCTTCACTCATATTGGGCTTGGTTTTTTTGGTGATGTAGTTGCTTGAGTCTTCCATGCTTGCATCATCACACCGCCCCCAGTCTCACTGGCTTCATTTAACTGGACTTGGGTGAAATCATTTCTTTTAGCTGTTACTGGAATCCAATCTCAACTGAGCACATGCTTCTTTACTTTTAGCAGTAATTCACACAACACAGTTTTTATCCAAAGAGGGGAAGGATGGTTGATGACATGAAAGAGTAGTCATATTGTCCTTTCATGGCATACAGCACATATTAGTGAGGCTGTGAGGATGGATATTTTCTTCAAACTTCAATATTTCCTGTGTTCTGTAATGATGATTGATGGACATTGTAGTGGATTAGAAGATAAATTATATATATATATATATATATATATATATATATATATATATCCAAGTTGTTTTCTTATACTTGTTGTGCATAGCATGTCTAACAGATAAATGGATCTATTATACAAATATGGAGACAGAACAGAAAATATATGACAATTCCTGAAAGTAACATGTGGGATGAGACCATAAGTATACTATGGTATCTACTTTAAGACCTTTGTAATGAACAATTAGGTGATTGTGGCTAAGCTGTTCAATGGGGGTGGAGAAGTACAGAACCAACCAAACAAACATGCAGATCCTGTTCAATCTATTACCTTTTCTTTTGGCAGAGTAACTACATAAAAGAGAGCAGTTGGTTGATATTTCTTATGGCTGGAAGGATATAGAAAAAGAAATTAAAATTTAGATCTCAGCTAAAGTTCCCTTTGCTGTGTGCCCAAATCTTGAAACCCAAATAGACAGTCTGTTATTGAAAAAAAGAATGAACTGAAAGTAAAGTAACTCTTCAGGCCTGAATTTTAATATAGAAGAAGAAATTTGTGAGTTAGCATACATGTGCAGGTATTAATAAAGATGTATTTTTTTAAAAAATATAAATAAAACAAAAGCATGGTATCTGGAAATACTTCTTCCATTCTCTGTTTGCATTGAGGTGGGTGGTACATTTAAGCACACAATTTTAAAAGTCTCTCAGAGCTTTGCATATGAAGTTGAAAAATCAGAAAAAAGCAGAAAACGTCAGTAATATAACTACCCTTATCTCTGTGAGGAAAAGGCTACATAACTTGAGGCAAGGTGAAGGGTATCCATTCTGGTGGACTGGCTTTTATGAAGCACTATTGTTGTCTGAGGTTCCCATGAGGACTCTCTGTTGGAACTGATACATGAAGGACATCCAGGACTGTGGAACTGAGGCAAAGAACAATGTTACATGCTTAGTTCCACAGATGAGGAAACATAATAAGCCTAACAAACTTACTTCTAAGCATCTGTGCCTATGCTAATAGATCATTGTTTCTGTAGGCCTCCTTAGTCATGGAAGAAAACTTTTTTAAGTTTACAGAAAAGACTTGTAACAGGACACACTCCTCAGACTCTGTTATTCTTCCTGTGGCACAGTGATCCAATACCCAGCCACAGATAGAACAAAGTAATCAGACACCTACAGATTGCTACTACCAAGACTCAAGGGATACTGAAAACAAGGTGGTATGAAGACCATAATCTTAAAGCAAGGGTGGTCTGTTGTGTAATAATTTACCCCACAGTGAAAAAATCTATCTTGGGCAGATACTCATTAAGATTCTGAATGTAAATAAATTTTACTAAATTCAGAAAATAAACTAGCCCTGAATCTCAGTGTATTCCTGTAGCTTCCAAGACCATAGAATCAACTTCTACTTTCTATACTTAGTAAGGTGGGTTAGGGAGAGGACGCTGTCAGAAAATCTGCATCTGACCAATTATGCCCAGAGCTGGAAAGATGCATCTTTTGTGAGTTTCCCACTTGCTGGGGTGTGTTTTAGAATGATACAGCTTGCTGTGATAGGAGCAGCGGGCTACATTTTTGGCACCCGGCTGCCCGCACGGCTAGCTTTAAACCCGAAATAATTACATGAAAACTGTATTCTTTTAAACACTGCCTGGCCCATTAGTTCCAGCCTCTTATTGGCTAGCTCTTACATATTGATCTAACCTATTTCTAATAATCTGTGTAGCCCACGAGGTGGCTGACCAGGGAAGATCTTAACCTGCTGCTGTGTCAGGTGGGAGAATCATGGCTACTGCCTGACTCGGCTTCTTTCTCCCAGCATTCTGTCCTGTTTACTCCGCTTACCTAATTTCCTGTCCTATCAGGCCAAGCAGTTTTCTTTATTAGTTAACCAATGAAAGCAACAGATAAGATACAAGACCCACCTCCATCAACAGCTGTCCATGCTCTTGTAAGCTTTCTCTCACCCTTACATCAGTCACACATTCTCTAAGCTAATATTGATTGGCATCATTTCCATAGTCTATAGTTTGTGGTATTCTTTGAGGTAATGTATGTTTGTTTATATCTCTCAAGCAAAAACTTACATAACACAGTAATAATCAATAACATATCAATTAATTTAACAAGCTAAAACTGTTCTAATTTACTTTGACAGAGTACTTGGAAATTTGGATAATATTGGCTCTATATCATGAGGTAAAGATTTTATAATTCAGTACACTAAAATGTAAATATTAAAAAGATTAATATTTGATGAAAATTCATTTTGACACATTTTTATGACTATCTTTCTGTCTTGTGATGCAAGCCAGATCAGAATGAGTCAGGGAAGGAAAGGGCTCAAAGTCTCACTTGCTGTGTATTTCATACAGTTCCAATAATGTTAGGGATGAAAGAAGAGTGAACAGGGGACATGGTGCTACAAATAAAACAAAGCCTCTGGCTTAACAGCTGCACACAGAAAAGATATGTGGTTATCTTTACAGAGAAGTGACCTGAAACAAATAGACAATAGTTCTATATCTGCTAGGGATTGTATTGTCAAGAATTACATTGTCAAGGAAAGCAAAACCTGATCTGAAAAACTTAACTGGCAACTCGAAGAGTACAAGCAGGAAATACTGAAAAGGACATCCATCACTCACTGACAAGCTGTGTTCGTTTTCCAATAGTTTGCAGATTCTTTAGATTTTACAGTTTCAAATATTGCTTTGCCCACAATCTGTGCTATATCTTTTATAGATTTTAGACTATGGTGAAGGCATTTGAAGTCTTTCTCATTCTGTGCACACAGAATGATGTGTTGACAGTATCTATTGACTCTTTTTATAGTTAACATGTTCTGTGCTTCATTTTATTCACACATTCAGTCTGTCCAATTACATAGTTGCAGTGCTTTCAAAATCATGTACATTTTCATTTTCAGAATTCAAATTATTATAATTTCATTTTGTGTACATAGTGACTGTTGTATGTCTAAACATGTTATTATTATCTGCATAATATTTTGTGTTTTATTTTGAACAAACTCAATATCTTAAATGTTTGCAAGAGTAAATCTGAGGTTTGATTATTTTTTCTCTATATTAGTCTCCAGGAACCTGAATTGAGGTAAGTGATCACATTCCCATTTACCTGACTTCATGCTCCTGATGACAAACTTCAAGTCTCTGCCCTTAGTTTGGTTCCATTGAAGACATCAAATTATAAGTATTTGTTTGTCTTTTTAATTATATACTTATATATTGGGAAAATTTCTTGCAAAAAATACATTGGTCAACCATAGTAGCTAATAGCATTTCCTGCTCCTTCCAACTAAATCTTTTGATGTGTGAGATATAACTGAGGAACAATAGAAATACAATACATGTAACCGAGAACTTGTTTCTGCCTGTAGGAGACAGAAAAGGCTTCAGATGAGATAGTAAATCTCTCTCAGTGAAAAAGTAAATATAATTTGAAAGCTATTCAGGCTAAGTCTTCACAGGGAAAGGTCATTACCTCTAGGCAGTTCTGTTTTATTAGGTCAGTGGGTGTAATTAATAAGGAGCTGGGAAGGTCCATTGGTATCCATCCTCTGAACAATGAGAAGCTAAGACAGGGTTTATAAAGCCAATAAATACTGATTTACCGAAGTACAAAGGTAGACAATGAGCTTGTAAGTAGTCAGGTTGGAAAGGGATACAGTTGATTAAGAAAAAGATTAAATGTTGAAAAAGAACGGTATCTAGAAAGTTACCAAGAAATTCGGAGTTTAGCAAGTGAGTTTCATTAAATTCATCAAGATTACAGCCGTAGAACAACAGGTTTCAGGAGACTTTTTTTTAACTGAGTTGAAAATAAGACATGAGCATTGTGAAGAACATGTCTACTCTTTATTTGAACATAAGTAGGTATAAGTTTTCTTTAAATGAAATAAAGTGAGACTAATGTTACTAATTTTCCAGATTTTACATGTGCCTTTTTTTTGGAAAATGTTCACAAACTTAAACAAACTAGTAGCTCTGGGACAGGAGAAAGGGAAACCTAAAATATCAATTTCTGTGGCAGGATTATTTGTTTCCCTATCTTCAATGCTCTCATTTTCTACAGGTCTAGATTAATTTTAGTAATATCTGTAATCAATAGGTATACTTTCTCAAGATATAAAATTGTTTATTTCTACAGATTGGCTATATTGAATATATTTAATGATGGTATTTTAATGAATATTTTTCAGTGTGCTTGTTATGAACCAAATCATCAATGCCCTTGATTTTGATATCGAGAGAGAAACTCTTGCTGTTCTCAATTTTAATTGTCATTCCATTTTCAATATTACCTCCTCCCAGTGTGCTCATAAACACCAGAGTACCATTATGTTTGCAATATGCATATTAGAAAAATATCTTCCTGAAGTTCTGCTTCCTTTAGAGCATACATTATATTTAATAAGTTTCTTGTTTCAAGACCTTAAAACCATATATTGTGTTATCTCTTAGTAACCAACTAGAGAGTCTTTAGACACATTTATTTTATATGCTCTATTTTTCCAGAACAGACAAAATGCTTTTTATCCAATGAGTGCCTAAAGGAATTTTCTGTAATCTATTAAAATGGTTAATTTTAGAAAAAGCTTTCAGTGTAATTTATTTTCCTTATTTAAAAAAAAATCTCAAAATATTGAAATGTAGGTATTTTAAAATTAGGCTGATGATCAAAACCTCTTTCAACCCCAAATTTAGAAAACAAGCTCTTTATAGAAACAGAAAATAGCTAAGACATAAAATAGAATGTCTAATTAAATGTCAGATAAGACAAAAGGGAAGGGAGAGTTGTATATATTGGGTTGTAGTAGCTTCTAATCATTGTGTTCATTTATTGAAAGTAATGGAAATATTCACAAGTCCAGTCACATTCCCAATACTCCTAAGGTAAAAGATGAACCCCATTCCTTTAAAATAGAACAAGTCAAATAGACCATCTGAAATAAAGCACAGTAGAATGAAACTAACTCATCTGTAATACTTTTCCATAGTCAAGGCTGTTCTATTATCGAAGCTGTAACAGGAAAAGCCCAATGTATGGAGATGTTTCCAGTGTCCCCTCACTAATGTGACTCACGTGCTACAAGTCTACCCATTTAGGAAAACAAATTTATTGCATCATAATTAACCAAGTCTGTGTGCAATTGGAACCTTCAGGCCTTGTTTCTAGGGAGTTCCAATGAAAATTTGTTTCCTTTGAGTTTTCTGGCTTGTTTGCGGCTATACACTGCCTTGTGGACCCATTCTCATTCCTTAAACTGAAAACTTCCAGTATGTGGATCAGTTGTTTTGCCTTTTTGGTCTTTCTGTCTTTTCCTTCCTCCCTCCTTCCCTTCCTTTCTTCCTTCCTTCCTTCCTTCCTTCCTTCCTTCCTTCCTTCCTTCCTTTCTTCCTTCATCCCTTCCTCCCTCCCTCCCTTCCTTCCTCCCTCCCTTCCTTCCTTCCTTCCTTCCTTCCTTCCTTCCTTCCTTCCTTCCTTCCTTCCTCCTGCCTCCCTCCCTCTTTCAATTCCTTCTTCCCTATTTCCCTCCTTCCTTTCTTTCACTTATTATTTTTTTCATTCAACGAATCCCAGTTGCATGTTTGTTGGTTTGGAACTTGAATTAAGGAGAATATCCTTTTGGCATCTGCATTTTACAGTCTTAGAATGAAGGCTACTTTCTTTCTTTGAAAGTACATGATTTACCTATCCTCTGATTAGTTTGCTTTGGTGAAGTTTATGAACATGAGTCATCCTTGATATTTTCTGTGTGTGATTAAGGACATTTCTTGTACCAGTAGAACTGAACTTCAGTGTGGGCATATACACCTTCCGTTAGAACATGAGCTGTATTTGCCTCTTCTCATTACAGACATACTTCTTATGTGCAGGAAAACCAGGCTGACATCACAACTTAATAAGTCTTGTCAATATCAGTCCTCTATAGCTCAAAGATTGCAGAAGAGCTTCTCTGCCTGGGTCCCTCTTATAAAGAGCCAGCGAAATCAAAACTGGCCTCTTGTGGTCTATATGCTATCTGCTGCCAATAACATAAACTAGTTGTATCCATTACATATTTTTTGCTATTTGATCACATGGTCATATTTAGTAGTCCATTACTCAGTCTACTGTGGTGGTATCAATAAATTTATCCTTTTCTTGCAATGGACTGTTTTCTTTTCTGAGAAACCTTCCTATACAAATTCCTAATGTATGTATATAAACTCATACAATATGCATAGATATTCTTTTTTAATATGGTTAAATGTTTCGGTACCCTCCTTATATAAAAATATTTCATTGAACTATGATAAAACCAGACAGACATTTACCATGTTTTCCTATGTGCTTCATTTTGGTGTGAATTTGACCAAATGTTAACATCTGTTGGTGAAAATTTGCAAAGTTAATATTTGCGGCAGAAGAAAGAGTACCTTTAAAAACTATATGACATTTATGACCCTGGCAATATTGTAGATTATAAAAATTATAGTACTCCAATTAAGCTAGAGTTTTTAGAAATTCAATGTATTGTAGCATCAATATTTTATAAGAAAATAATAATTGCAAGTTCTTTGATTTTTTTGTTTTGTTTTTTACTAAATCTGGTAATTTATAGTAGCTCACAGTGAACAAGAATGTGTATGATGTTTTGAAACTCAGGTTGAGCACTTTGTAGATGTAGGAGGCTTGCATTTAAAATTCATAGTCTTTCTGAACAGATAGAGATGAATAGGGGATGTGAATCATTCAAGTGTTATTGTCTTATTTTTGTTTATACAATGATTTTTTAGGCAACTCATTAGAGGACAGATATTTAAAGATATTTTCTTGAATACATTATAATAGTATTTTATGTTTGGTAGATATCTTAGCAAGTAAAGGCACTTGCCTCCAGGCCTGTTGCTCTGAGTATGATTCCTAGGATATATGTGATGGAAAGAGTGAACCAATTTTTCCCCATCACATGAGCGCTTTGGCATGTTTGTGTCATACACATGTATGCCCCCAAAGATGTGTTATATAAATTTAGAAGTAAAAATAAAATTATTTCTCAGTATATTTTTATAATGCTTAAAAATATCTTTTATTTTGAATATAGAGAGATAAAGTTGGTCCCTTCATGGAGCCTTCACACTAAGTTCTAGTCTTTTTTTTTAAGAGGAAAAGGTGCTTTGCAGATTATAGAAGAAGAAACTTGGACCACAACCAAACCACAAAACCCTCCAGGTACAATTTTTCCTGCCTGCAAGCCGGGCTTAGATAATGGTGGTAAAGAACTTTTAGGAGTGGCCAAGCAATCAATGGCTGATTTAACTTGATGCCCATGACACAAGAGGGAGATTATTACCTACACTGCCTGAATGGCCTGGAAGCAGAGACTGGATGGCTCAGAGACCTAGGATAAAACCAAACACCACTGGAGCCCAGAGACACATAGAGATACACACACACACACACACACACACACACACGCACGCACGCACGCACGCACGCACGCATGCACGTGCAAACATATCAAAGTAAAATGAAATAAAATGCCTACAATGAAATAATACCTAATGATATTCTGCTATACTCATAGAACAACTCTGTCTTGTCCAGTTGTTATTAGAGAGCTTCCTCAGGTCGCAGATGGGAGTGGCTTCAGAGACCGAGAGCCAAACATTATTAGAAGGAAGAGTCTAAATTGAAGGTCTCCATCGGCGAACCCTACTGATATGGGCAAGGAAAGATTGTAGGAGTCAGCGGAGATGAAGAACACCAGAAAGATACGGCCAAATGAGTCAACAAAGCAGGGCTCCCACCGTGTCACAAAGACTTAAAGCTGAGCACAAGGCCACACGAATCTCTGTGTATTTGTTATGGCTGTTAGCCTGGTATTTTTGTGGGACTCCTAACGGTACAAAGCAGGTGTTTTTCTGACTCTTTCGCATTTTCAGACTCTTGTCTGCTTTCTGTAGTTGTCTTGTTAAGCCTCATTTTACTGTATCGTGTTTTGTACTGTTTGGGTATCTTCTCTTGGAGGCCTGCTCTTTTCTGAAGAGAAAACAGAGGAAATGTAGATCTGAGTAAGAAGAGAGGTTGTGTTGGTGACAAGAGGAGGGGAGGGAAGGGAAAATGTGTTTGGGGTTTATTGAATATTTGTAATAAAAAGAACATGTTTTTTCTAAGATTTATTTTATACTAAAATAAAATTTTATAGACACATGCAAAAATGTGTTTTTACTAGTTATTACAAAGCATCTACTACTAACTTGAGTCTGAATTAACTCTTAAGATGATATATGTTTTGATTATCATGTGGCATTTTATAACCTTAATGTGATTGTCTTGACCTATAAGATTCTACTTCTCACCTTCAAGTGGTCTAATGATCACTTTTTGAAGCATCCATAGTTTTCATAACTTTAGCAATTTCATCATGTATGAATCGAAACTTTTAAAAAATCATTTTGTTGTGATTTTTTCAAATGTCTTAATTTTCAAAATTAATTCAGTTTCAGCTTTTGTATGTCTATTTTATAGGATAGCTGTTATATATCTTTATATCTATAATGTTTAAATCATGCAAATTTAAAGCATTTGTGCTAAAATTAGATATTAGTTAAATTTCTAGGAATGTACTTCAGTTGTTTCATATTTACCAAACATGTAAAATGTCAAATTTGATAACTAGCACTGAAAATGAATGCAAACAATAAATAATATAAATGCCAACAACAAAATGGACGATGTATTTTAAAATTATTCAATAACACATAGATTATAAGTGTCTCTGTACTGGCATATTGCTTTTTAAATTATTATTAAGCTTAGTTTCCAAGAGCATCACAGGTTAGGACTAATAAATAGTTCCTTTATTATTTGAATTCTTTTTTTGTTTTCTTTTTCTTTGCATTGTTTTTACTTTACATGTCTACTTCTCTGAGATTCTTTTAGTTAGTGAGAAGTGAAAGCTCTGTGCTCCTACTTCATTTTCAGGTCTTTTCAAAGCTCTGCCTAGCTCACTATAGTATAGATATGACTTCCATTACACTATCTGCTACTATTTTGACATGTTATTTGTAATAAGTCCCAGAGTGAATATCACAAAGCACTGTGTTATAAAAGGTTAAAAGACTGCTTCTTTAGAAATATTATTTTTTTATATTCTGTCACATCATATCTAACTTTCACATTCAAGAAGCTACTGTTACTCTGTTTTTACAAGTAATTAAACAGATCAGCCTGTTTTAATACTGACAAAATCTTAGTGTAAATCTCTACATTGCATTTTTTTTTTTACTTTTGTCAGCTTACTATGACTCATGGTTTCATTCTGTCTATTAGAATTAAGAAAAAATTTAAGTATAGAGTATAAGAGAGTTAACAAATCATAAAGATTTAAGAATTTACAGTATTCTAATGATGACATGATATACAATTCTCATTGAGCTCTTCATATAAAAAGTTCTTAAAATATATTAAATAAGACTTTTGTTGAAATTATATTTCAGTTTACATTGTGAGAACTGAAAATATTATTGAGCTGTCAGAGTCTTAATACTATAATATTAACTAACATCACACTCATGAGCATCAAAACTATCAATAAATAGGAAAATTTATCGATGTCAATTTGTAAAAAATTATATATTAAACCATAATGCTTTTTCAAATAAAATATATATCTATATTTATGCTATTACCTAAGACAGTACTAAAAAATACAGAGGAATTAAGATGATTATTGTTTAAATTTATTCTGTAAAATTATTACCATTGACTTTTAAAAATAAAATGTATTGGCAAGAAAATATGTGCTTGATTATTTATTTTCAATGTCTAGATAAAAGTGAAGAGACTTTAGAAGTCCAAAGAGGTAAGTGTATGGAGTTAATGAACTGTGATTCATACAATCCATCAATTACTCTGTAGTAGCTATCTTGGGATTAAAATCAATACAAATTCATTTATGTATACAGTATCACTTCACTGAGAACTCTACCTTCAATATGTTGTGACTTAGGTATTTAAACATCACATGAGAGTTAGGTGCTGCTGAGTTCATATAGCATGGCAAATGATTTATATGTTTTATTTTCTTCTAATATCAGCTTAAATTTTTCATAATATATCAATTCAGTTGCTATTCATGTCTAAATTATTATGAATAAATTTGGTCAAGAAGTGTTTGGTGCATTTTAGGCTAGGTATTTCTGTGAAAGCCTTTTGGAAGCAATGATGAATGTGCAGCTTAATAAATACAGCGATGACTTCCCAATTATGTATTTTGTTTCCACATGTGCATATTCATATATCCCTGTGTGTTTGCACGTGCATTAGTGCATTGAATATGGGTGAATGTGCATGTGTTTGGAGGCCAAAAGTTGACATGAGTATCTTCTTCCACCACTCTTCATTTTATTTGCTAAGGCAGATATTTTTCTGAACCTGTAGCACATGCACTGAACTAATCAAGTTCCCCATCTTGTCATGTGACTCTCCTGTCTCTGTCAGGGACCAGCTTTGACAAGTATACCACTTAGTAGCCTAGAGCATGATGATTGGAACAATAAGTGGAGAGAATGAAGACATGAGTGAAAATAACAATAAAAAAAACCCATAGGATAGTACTGAGAGGGAGAGCCACTGAATGCTGAAATCCACCTTGTTTAATTTTACATAAACTTTTATAACCCAATACAACGGGAAGGGGAGACAAAAGATTGCTTTAACATAATACAACCAGAACAGTTACATGCTTCAATACTTTAGACATCAAGTTATTAATTTATAAGAAAAGCATTCGGATGTTTAGGCAGGGAACCCATCCTAAACCTAGTATCCTGAAGGAAACCATTCCCTAGGTCAAACCTTCTAAATGGCAAGAAAGAACATAGGTGTGCTTGGATTCTATTACCTTTGGTCAGAGTGGAGTAAATCTAAGTATATGAGCCATCTTCATGTCTAAAACAAAAAGCAACCACACCCTAGATTAAGGTGTATCTGCACACTTTTTGTCAACCACTTAGAGAAGGCTAAACCTCTCTGAACATCATACAAGATGGAAATAGATGCACTTTTTGGGCCTCCACACATCTATACCTCTGAAGCAGTGACACGGCTATCTGGAATTTATTTGGATTCAGGGAATCTAAACAATGGTTGTCATGCTTACACAGTGAATGCTTTATCCACTGTAACCTAACCCTAGATATATTTTGAGTTTTATAAAATTCATAACATCTTAAAAACATTTCCTTCTGAAGAATGTCTTTGCCTCAAAGCTTCCTCCAATTAGCCATCTAAATATTATAGATTGACTTAAAATAAATTTAAACTAAACGTTTATTTATATAGTGTGTAGAAATTTAGCACAGATTTTTTTTTGATTCTATATGTCAGGAATAAGGGGATCTGACAACATCACAGACACTTTCCAGAACAGTGGTTGTAACTGCTACTTAAAGAAAATCTTGATTCTTTAAACATTATTTTGAAAGAAGTTGATTTGTTTCATATTTACATTAGATTTGGTAAGGTTTTTCAACAAAACACAAAGCTAGATGATTAGTTATTGTTTTGCAGTTTATTTAAAATTAACTGAATGCAAATATATTTATATAAAAAGGAATAATCTGTGATAAAATATGTCCATCATTTTGCACAACTTTATTGTTGTGAATAGGTCTGTGCATACATTGTAATATGTCATCAGTTTTCATTCATGTACAATTAGTGTGACAGTTACTAATACTTTACAACATAAATAAAACACTTTCCTCTTTCAGTCATTCTAATCCAATTTGTTTTCAACATTACAGTTTATCTGAGTGACCATGCTATCTGTTTTGTATAGGATACAACAGACTAATTAGAACCATAATTTGGTCAAATTATTATAATTATCTAGTAAAAGATTATGTCAAGTTTTCTTATTTCTATCCCTATGATTCTTTTTTTTTATTACATTTTATATAGAATAAATGATAGCAGGATGTCTGGACTAATTTTTTAGATGCATTTTGTCAATTTCGAATATAACTAAACACTATGTATATATTACACACATAACCAAAGATACCATAGTTTGCTTTACAACTGCACTGAACACACATTAAAATGGTAAAATTTGCAGAACTAGCCATAGGTTGCAAGTTGATATTGAAGTTACTATCAAGTAAAATAAGTTCAATGAAATAGCTTGCTGTACAGCCATGCCTACCTGTTCCATCCTGATACTTTTAGTTCAGAGCACACGGTGTGGCAGCATACATCTGTAATTCTAGTACTGCATCAGTAGAGGCAGGCAGATCCTTGTAGCTTATAGGCCAGGCAGATGATCATATTTGGCAAGCCCAAAAGTGTGAGAAATCTTGTCTCAAAAAAAGAACATATATAGCTCCTAAAGGGGAACACAAAGACATCATGCTTCTATATACATGCACATATCATGCAAGTGAACACACATGAATCTCACACACAAACTATAGGTAAATTATTTTATCCTATAAAATAACTTTATTCTTATTTTCGTAATAGTGTGAGAGGTCCTTTCTGCCTATGTGATGCTTTTATTGGTTAATAAATAAAGAACTAGCTTGGCCTATAGAATAAGAGGAAAAGGTTGGAGTTAGAGAGACACATGGAGCTGCCACTGTAGACAGAGTGCTGAAACTTTTCTGGTAGGCCATGACCTCATGGTTATATACAAATTAAAAGAAATGGGTTAAATTAAGATGTAAGAGTTAGGCAATAAGAAGCTAGAGCTAATGGGCCAAACAGTGTTTTAATGAATATAGTTTCTGTGTGGTTATTTTAGGTCTAAGCTATCCAGGCAGCAGGGAAGAACAAGCAGCCTCCATGCAACAAATGATGCCCAAAGTGGGGTTCAAACCCAGGACCCTGAGATTAAGAGTCTCAGGTTCTACTGACTGAGCTAGCTGTGAGGCCAGAAATCAACTAGCAGCCCCACCTCCGACATCTAAATAATATTTATATTGTTACTACAATTATAATAAATATAATAAATCATATTCCATATGAAAAAGAAAGTAACAGAATTTCTGATTACAAATTGACCCTTATAGACTAATTATTAATGAAATAAAGTTCAACAGTTTTCTTAGATTAAAGGAAAAATTAAAAGAGAAGGAAAACTACTATCTGGAAGCCTGGGTTGATTCTCAGGTGCAGGGAACCAGAGCTCAGAAGCACCAGGAATAGTCTCCTGCAGCTCCCATCAGGTAGTGATTCTTTTTTTTTTCTTTTTTTTTTATTGAGATAAGGAAAAAAAACAAGTTTCCGCCTCCTCTCAGCCTCCCACCTCC
>NC_022013.1:38529425-38536291 GCF_000317375.1 Microtus ochrogaster | reverse complement strand
GCTGCAATCAAAAATAGGCTTTGGGGGACCGGCGGCGACAGAAGCAAGCAGCGGGGACCAGCGTGGAGGCAGAGGCAAGAGGCGGGGACCAGAGGGGTCCGGGGCACAGCAGCGTTGACCTGCGCAGCGGCAGAGGCACGCACGAGGCTGGGAAGGTCAGCGCAATAAGGAGAGCAGACTTCCCACTGCGCTTGGATCAAAGAGGTAGGCCCCTTGTTGGCAAGGTCACTGGCAAACGGGGAGTCTGGTCCTGATCCTGAAGGCCCTTCAGAGGGGTGAGAGGGTTCTTGGCCTGTGGCAGGAACCAGGAAACAGAGCGAGGGCAATTGGTAGGCGCAACCCTTGGCCAGTAGGGAAACCTGATTCAGTTTTAGAAGTCCCATTGGATAGGATTGATAGGATTAAATGGGCAGGCACCAAGGCAAGAATTCACCCAATAACCTGAAAGACAACATGAAAATACCAGAGCCCAATGATCTTACAACAGAAGTATTTGAATACCCTAACACAGAAGAAGTGGGAAAAAGTGACTTTATGAAAGCAATAGAGTCACTTAAACAACATGTAAAAAATGCCCTTATAGAATTGGATGAGAAGTATAACAAAAAGTTTGAAGAAATGAGTAAATACATACATGATACCCAGGTAGTGATTCTTAAAGCAGCATTGTGTGATGTCTGCTCTCTTGTAGCACACCTTTATATATAAATACAAACCAATCAGTATTTGTAGTATTCCCTCAAAATGTCCAATCATATTTCCAGTGCACATTTTGGATAAAAAATATTTTACATCCACCAAAAGGAGAAATAATGATTTTATATAATTCAGTTCTCTTTCAAAAAAAGAATGCAGGCATGGGAAACAGATATAAGACCTTCAACCTCCTGAAATTGACCAAAGCCAGATGTCATAAAGGAAGGCTTTCACCAAGTTTCCTGTGTCACCTCAAAGAAAACTATGTCTATTCCTCTGCCTGCCTGTCTGCCTGTCTGTCTCTCTGTTATCCTCTCTCTCTCTCTCTCTCTCTCTCTCTCTCTCTCTCTCTCTCTCTCTCCCATCTCTGCACCATCTATCCATCTAAACTTAGAACTTCCAATGAAGGGCCACATTGGGGGACTTTGAACTTCTCCACAGTCTTGCAGAGTACTGTGAGTTACAGCATAAATAACTGGAAGACTCAAATTCTATTTGAAGAACTGCTACTGAAACAGAGGACTATGAGAGGAAAAGATAAGCACATTTAGGAAAAAAAACAAACAAACAAGAGACCCAAATATTTCAGGCTTTACTGCCATGGCTAACTAAACATTAATAAATCATTTTCCCCAAATACATGAACATAAGGAAACCTTAAAGTAAAACTTAAACATCTCAGTTCCTAAAACTAATATTATCTATTTTGAAGATTTGTTTATAAGCATGTTTGTTCCATGATAAAGGTGTATGTAAACTTAAAGTTTCATGTGTTATTTAAATTAATAAATGTTCACCTAGATGAATGTGAATAGATCTTCTACTTTAAAGTTTTCATATAATACAATAGACTCTTTTATTTTGTTACTTGCTGATGGATGTACGTATGTTTTAGTGACATAATCTTTTAAGTCTAGTTCATAAGTTTCAAGTGATTTACAGTTTTCTGAAAATGTCTTGGTTAATCATGGATTAAATGTGACCTTAATTTGTTTATCTCTTGGGTAGTTTCCTCTAATCTCAGCAAATTTTAGCTGAAAGAGTATGAGGACATCATTACTCATTGCTCCCACCAATGCTTTAAAAACAATATAGAATGTAGAAATGTTATCCTACACCCGCAATGCAAAGGCAATGTGAATAAAAGATACAGTTAACCAAAGTAGACTGTATGTAAAAATTAAAAGTAAAAAAAATAATACATTTCCTAATTAATAGTTTAATTAATATTTAACCCTTAGTAAACTCAGGTACATTTACACATTTTTCATATTATCACTCTGCCACAACTTTAAATATAGCTCGGCTACCTATATTGTTTTATTATGTAGAATTAATTATATTTGAATATATGATATAAGCTACTCAAAGATTCCTATGTAACATTAATGTGTTCCTTTGAAGTACTTTTTGACTCACAATATGATATTGGTGTGGATACTGTACAGATTCCATTCTAGTGGTTGTCTATATTTATATTAATAAAATTTGATCTTTATATACAACCCTGTTGGAGGAAGGCTATTTGTTCATTCTAGCCACCTAGAACCAAAATAATCACACAGAAACTGGATTATTTAAATTACTGCTTGGCCCATTAGCTCTAGCTTCTTATTGGCTAACTATGACATATTAATTTAACCCATCTCCATTAATCTGTGTATGGGCACATGGCAATGGCTTACAAAGTAAAGTTATGTCTGGCCCCAGTGGGTCTATATGGCTTTTCTCTGAGTCCTCCTTCATTCTCCCAACACTCCATTGAATTTTCCCCTCCTAGCTCGGTTCCCCTATAACTCTGTTATAGGTCCAAAGTAGTTCCTTTATTAACCAATGATATTCACAGCATAAAATGGAATCCCATATCACAACCCAATATATTCACAAGAAGTAGTGAGTATATTTAAATATTTTCTTTAACAATAATGATACTGGCTTTATCACACTATATTTAAGATAAATGAGAGATTGTCTTAAAAACTGTGTGATAATGCTTCTGTACACTGTAAAAAATTACCACTAGTATTGCTTTAACGTACCACTGATTGACAAGTTGTCAGGCAGGAAGCATAAGTAGGACGACAAGTCTAAAATTCTGGGAAGAATAAAGTCAGAGGAAGCAAGAAGAGAGGGCTACACTGAGAAAAGGTACCAAGTCATGTGACTAAACATAGATAAGAATTATGGTTAATTTAAGGTAAGAGCTAATTAGTAATAAACTTGAGCTACCAGTCAAAAAATTCCAATTAATAGTAAATCTACATGTGTTTATTTGGAAATGAATGACTGTGGAAACAGGTGGGAGAGAATATACTATATTATATTCTCTATACTAAAATGTATAAACTTATTCTATTAATATAGATGTCTAGTTAGTGTTTGTACTAGCAGGAAATTATATTGTTAAGAGGATGATGTATTTGTAGTTTGTAACTGAAACTACATGCATACCAAAAATATATTTTGATATTTTACAAAAGATACAGTACCCAGTTTTTTTCATCAAAAATAAAAAAAATTAATTTGAAATTCCAAATGCTACTAGTATTCTGTCTTTGTAATATGCCTAGTTAGACTGATTGGGATATAGACACATGGAGGTACAAGCTAGATGTTTAAGTATCTATGTAATTACTAGCATCTACATTTGATACTCATTGTCTTTCAGGGATTTAATTAACGTATTATTATTATTGTCTATTATACTATTACTTATTTCAATTGCATTTATTTTTATCAAATAAAATAACTTAAGTATTTATGGTGGGAACCTATTATAAATCAGCTCCTTCTATATTCCTTCCTCTGTTGATAGACAACTAGGGTTATTCATCACATCTCTCATGGGTAATGCTGCAATAAATGTCACTGGACAAGAATCTCCATATGTTGACATTGTATCCCATATATTAATACTCACAAGTGGAAGATCAATACCACATATTTAGGTTTTTTTAGGAATCATAGTAATGATCTTTCTTTGTCGCTGCTTGAGTTCACATACACACCAGTAAACTACCTCTAGTTTATAGTTACTTGCAAATAAAAAAAATAGTTTTCCCAAGAGAATCTCACTGGAAGAACACACAAGTCCTAAGGGTAAGGCCCATGCCTAAGGGTAGATTAGCAACACAAACTCAAAGGTAACTCTTGAGGTTCTTTCTTTCAAAATGTTATGTTGAACATTTTTTTAACCTACATGTCCTGTACTTATATTATGTCTTCTTATTTTGGAGTTGGTGGGATTCATGTGTGTGTCAATGTGTATATGCCTTTCTGTATCATTAGGCATTTCTTATGCTTTTCTTTGGTTCTTTTCCTTATTTAGTTGTTTTGCCATATTCCAATTCATTTTTTATTAGTTTTATTTTAGTATTTGCCTCTTCCTTAGATTCTATTTGTTTTCCAATGACAGACAGAAAGGTTTTAGGTGGAATTCTTTCCATGATTTCCTGATCATTTTTCTTACTTTTATACAGGAAAGATATTGTTTCTGATATTTTGATTCTTGAACTTACAGTTTTGTTCTAAGTATAATGATTGAGTTTTTAGGGTTTTTATTTATAGTATCATGACATTTTCAAATAGGAATAATTTTTCCTTTCTTATTTGCAAAGTTTTCTGTTTCTTTCCTGTTTTTTTTAATAGACAGTATTCCATGCATTTTATTTGGCACAAGATAAGATGCCTATCAGGCTAAATTTACTTCCTCCCTCTGGCCTCTACTTTCTGAAAGTGTTTCCTTTGAGAGCAGGTATCTGATTATGGTGTTTATTGTGCTTACAGTATCTCATTCTGTGCAAGAACATTTCAATGTTCATGTAAAAAATAAGCTCTGCTATGCAAATTTTAAGGTTGCCATAAAAATTAGTCTTTAGATAAGGAATGAAAAAATGATTGATCATTTTTTTCTAGATTTTGAAATTAAGTAGCTGAGCATCTCTGTCCTCTAACCTGATTTCAAATTCTGTTTTTTGGCATTAAAATATTGGGATATGGACTGCTTGCCCCATCATGAGACCAGAACACATGGGACCCAACATGGCCATGGAGACATCAGAGGTCTCCAGAAACTAACAATCAGAGCCTCAGCCTCAGCTCTGCTTCCACTTAGAAGGGTCATTATGAGATATACAGCTCCACCTGTACCTGTAGGAGTGACCACAAGCTGTGGCCCTGCCAGCAGTGAAAGTAGTGACTACCTGAACTTTGGGCTCATCTACATGTGAAAGAGTAATGACAGAAGCTCAGCCTTGCCTGTACCTGAAGCCTCCAGCCACACCAACTAATGAAACAGAGACCCACTGAAGCACAGGCTCCACCTATGCCTATTAGAGGAAGAGATGGGTAGACAACAAGAAAAGAGTACACTAAACAACACAAAGAGCAATACAAGCACCAGAAACTAGCATTTCTACAGCAAGAAGACATGAAGATGATTGAGGCCCTTAAAGAGATAATGAAAAATTCCCTTAAAGAAATGGAAGAAAAGACAAAGTATTGGAATAAATTAACAAATACCTTAACAAAAACCAAGAAAAAGAAATCAAACTCATGTAAGAATCACTAAAATTTAAAAACTAAATAGAGTCAATTAATAAAACACAAACTGAAGAAATTATAGAAATAAAACATCTGGGAAAATTATCAGAAGCTATAGATGCAAGCATAAACAATAGAGTATAAGAGATGGAAGAGAGAATGTTAGATGTTTAAGATATGATAGACGAAATAGATTCATTAGTCAAAGTAAGTACTAAGTCCAACAAATACTTAACACAAATATCTAGGAAATCTGAGACACCATCAAATTAAATATTGCAATATAACCTATCACTATTATTAACATGAAATTTATATAACTATTTTTATAGAGATGCAAACATTCACTATTTGTACATAACAAAGGGATGGGGGAATACTAATATTGCTTCTTATAACATATTCACTTTTTTTTTTTGGCCAGGAGTGACTTAATATCCAGAATCTTGAGAAGAAAAACTCTGAAGCATCTTTGAAATCTAAAAATATACGAACAAATTTTCATCTTTAGAATTTAAACTATTTCTGTTATAAAGGCTCATTCACTCCGTTCAAACACAGATGTCTCTGTGGTAAAAGTTTCCTTTAGAATATTTAACATAGTTATGTAGTTTCTGCTCAAATTCATTTCTTTTCTATTTCTCTAATTTACATTTTAACAAGATTATTCTGGCAGTTGTTGCTAGAGAATAGAACAGACCTCCAAGTGTGAATGTGTGATTTTACACTTGAAACTATTGGACTCGTCACATGTTAGGAATCAGAACATGATTCAGTTCAATGATGATGATGCCAAACTGGGGAGGGCTGATGTAACTGTTCTTCTGTATATAAAAGAAATGAGGTCAGGGCGGTTTAGGAGTGACACCCATATTTTTTTTTTTTTTTACTTTAAGATGACAGAGAGGTTGGAAAAAATTTTAAAAGCCAACAAAATAAAATTTTGCAAAATTTATTGTTTTTGTTTTGTTTTTCAAAACAGGGCTTCTCTGTAGCTTTGGTGCCTGTCCCGGAACTAGCTCTTGTAGATTAGGCTGGCCTCGAACTCCCAGAGATACGCCTGCCTCTGCCTCCTGAGGGCTGGGATTAAAGGCGTGCGCCACCACCGCCTGGCTGCAAAATTTAATAATCTATAAAATAAATCTAATCACTTCACTTTGCAGGATTTCCCAGTGGGTACATATAGTGTTGAACAAACTTGGAAAGCAACCTGTTTAAACTTTATAGCTCACTTAAAGATGGGTGGACAGAACTAATTCCACAGTATCTGCCTCTAACATCCACATGCATGAACTGACATAAAGGTCCACATAAGCATACACAAAAGGGGTAGAAACACTTTGTTCATCATGCTATGTAGCGGTCTACCAGGTCTTCCTGTCCCTAACTGTAAAAGTACCCTTAGGTCACCAATCTCCAGTTTTCTTTTCCTCCCATTATTCTTATAAAAATTTATGGAGCATTTGCTGTTTATTTTCACTTTTTCTAAAAGAAATATTGTAAATAGAAATAAAGAAATCGGGGTCTGGAGAGATTGCTCAGTGGTTAAGAGCATTGCCTGCTCTTCCAAAGGTCCTGAGTTCAATTCCCAGCAACCACATGGTGGCTCACAACCATCTGTAAAGAGG
>NC_022013.1:38524501-38529325 GCF_000317375.1 Microtus ochrogaster | reverse complement strand
AATAAATAAATAAATAAATAAATAAATAAATAAATAAGAAATCATATATATACATATATATATACATATATTTATGTATGTGTATAAATATGTATATATATAATTTATGCTATGCTCAAGAAAATTTTCTTCACTTAAAGGATTTTAGCATATTAAACCTATTACTATTTCACTTCTTTGGATCTCTAATTTTGATCTTCAATTTAACATAAATTGAAGGTTTCAACAATATTGGCATATCAGTCAATAGAGTGAGTAAAATTGTCCTTTTCATTGTGGGCATTCATTGTCCAGTCATTTATGAATGTCCCACCTCCTTCTTTCCTTCCCCACTCCCTCTCTCTTTCTGCCTTCTTCCATTTTTTCTTTTCTTACTTTTTTCCTTCACTTCTACCTACATTAACTCCTTTCCTTCCTATCCTTTCTCCCTTTTTTTCTTTCATTGCCTTTCACTATCCTCCCTGTCTAACTCCTACCCTCCCTCTTTTCTTCCATGACTTCATTTTTTATCTTCTAGTTCTTAATTGCTTTCATTATAATATTTTATGAGTACCTGAAGTGAACACATAGTAAATTTTGTTTTTATATATGAAAAATATAAAGCGATAATTCTTCTGTGTGAGGACAAAACTCATACTCAGAAATATAACTATAGAGTATCTAATACTCAGTGATAATAATCTTTACAATAGTTCATCAATGAATGTGGACTTTACAGTTAGAACCAATATTTGTAGCTATGAGATTAATGGAGATGAAAATCTGGAAACAACTTTGTTGGAAAGTTTTAGCCTAATTTTCACTTAACTTTGATTTCATTACCAGTTACCATGTAAATTACCATGATGTAATATGCAATCCAACACATTTCAATTTTGTTTAACCAATAAGAAATAAACTTAGTGGCTTTATTTCCCATCACTGACATTAAATAATTAGTTCTGAATAATAAAATTACAAAGTTTTCTTTTCAATTAAGACTTTCCCATACTTGTAACAAAAGTGATTTGCAGTTCTCTGTACAATATCTAAACAAGTATCATTATGACCTAAAAGCTTTTTGCTTTTTTATGCACTTTAGTCTGAAATATTTACTGCTTCTATTGCTTTTTGCAATTACAGTGAAGTGAGGCAGAAAATAACAGTTCAAAAAATGTATTCAAGTAATGAAGTTGGAACCATTAGTTTCAAAGCTCTTGTTATTTTAGTAAATATTTAATCTTCCTAACAGCATGGGTTCCTTAATTGATATTTAAGTATTATAGTTCCTGGACATTTCTAATTGACTTCTAATTGCTACATTAAGGCAGTTAGACAATAAAGTGTAATGAATGGTTGAGATTTTGCAGTTAAATAAATCAACAGAATGTAATAAATTTTAGAATTAATTTTTATGATTGAAATTTGAAACACAGTGTAAGAAAGACCAGACTCTTCTCAACTTGAATCAGTCTACTAATTTAACATGGAATAAATTAAATATTTGATTTACATTATTGTATACTATATATGTAAAAAAGTAATAAAAATCAACATCTTTTATAATAAAAGGTTACTAATTTTTGAATTCCTTTATATTTAGTATTTTTTTTATTGAGTCACTTTAATATTTGTCATCTGCTTCACTGGTAGAAACCGAACTATATGTGATAAATTTGTTAAGCATACAATTCATATATGCAAAGTAATATTCAATAAGTCAATGTAAAATAAAGCGTGACAACTATCACTACTAACACATGAATACTTTCTATAATGGATGATTGTGAACTTAGTTTATGGTAGCATAAAACATTGAGATTTCTTCTATTTAACTGTGTTATTGTAGAAGTTATTCACGTTCTACTACCACCTTCTTGGCCTCATGCCCCATTTTCTATCAAAAGTATAATGATTTACTATTTACTGTATATTTGTTTGAGATGAATTACATATGTTTTTGTACATAAATCATAAGATACAACCTTTTATTTGTCTGTTCCCGGAAATATCAGATTAGTAAAACTTCCTCCAGTTCATCTGCCCTGCCACATACAACATGATTTAATTGTTTTCCCTTGAATAGACAAAGTGTCAGACCATTATGAGAAGGTAGATAAATCAGGCACTTTCCCAGATAAGGCAATAGAAATCAAGAATAGAACACATCGACCTATTAGACATCATGAAAAGACAAACAATGTGTCTAATTGTCTACAATGAAGAAAGAGCAGAAATTCAAGCTTAACGAATATAACACATTCAATAATTATAGACAGGATAGTTCCACATCTTGCAGTGTGTTCAGCAGAAAATGAATGTCCGGGGTAATTTACTGGAGTGTACTGAATCAGAATAGCTAAAAGTATACCTGAATAGAAAGAGAAAATAAAGAAAATAAATGATCTCACATAGGTAGAGAAGTACACAAGAAGTTTATGCCCAAGAACAAGAAAGTGAAATTTAAAAAGTCAAATAAAAACTGAACTGCAATCTGTTCAAAACTGTGGAGTACAACTAAAGTTGTTCTAATATCAAAATTTTTAACAATAAAAGTATATATTTTAAAAAGAAACTAAAATAAGTAACAACTTACTTCAAAGTCTTAGAAAAATTATAATTGCTTCCACTTTAGCATGTGTATGCTGTACAACCTGATCCCATGTCTTTGGGTCACGGACGGAAATATTTGACTCAGAATAAGCTACTTCATATTCTCTTTAAAGTGAGAGCTCTGTTTGGCATTGATACATTTTTGTCAGTGTCTTTGTTTGTCTCACTGGCCTTGGTTTCTCTGACAACTCACATGACGTTCTCATATATGGGACAAAATTGCTGGTGGCTTTGGGTCCGGGAGTCTCATCAGTTTCTGCAGGTCATTTTGGTACAGGCCTGCTCAATTGTGACACTCAGGCTAGGTATAACTAATATGGATTCACACTTTTGAAGGAAAATAGTGAAGTTACAATTATTTTTGTAAACTCGATCCACTTCAATTTAGTTCAGTATATCTAGAAGAAGGAGGTTAGGACACCTATTAAAATAAGAGATGTAAGAGTTTTTGTAAGAACTTTGTAATATTTTGGCGGTTGAAATACTCAAAATAATTTCAAGACCATTTTATATGGGACAGATGAGAGTTGACATTAAGGTATCCTTTTCACCTTTCTTAAAATGGTATAGTTGCTCAATTTTAATCTTTGAATATCTAATCAAATTTAGAAAAGCAGTCATAGAAACAAAGAAATGACAGCTAAAATGTTGTAATGTAGGCATATTCAAATAGGTAGAGATAAATTATTTCTAGAAGTCTTTCATTTCCATTATTCTTTCTAGTGGGAGAGAAGGGCTCACACTGTGTTTTCTAGTAAAAGAATTTTCTATTCACAAGGAAAGCCTAATTATTTTTTATATAAACTGACGTAATATTCTTGCCTTCCATGAACTGTTTCTTAAGCTTTAATGTTTTGAAGAAGCTTATAATCACTAAATTTGACCAAGTATTTTGTATGTAAAATCCATTTCAACACATATTTTCCTATATTTGCCATTTTTTTATATTTTTTCCTACTTCTGCTCTGCCTTTACTTTAATTTTTTTGATTGTTTTAGTATGTTATTAATCATTTATACAACATCATGGGCATAAATAATTCAAACATAACCAGTTCTTAGTATCATTTGTGTATTTCATTTAGTGATAGCAAACTGCTTTCTTTTGTTGCTTGTTTTCATTCTTTATTCATTTTTTTGAGACAAGGTTTCTCTCAGTAGATTTGGCTCTCCTTGAACTCACAAACTGGCCTCAAGATTCACTTAACTCTCCCTCCTGAGTGCTGGAATTAAAGGCATGTGCTACCCAGCTATCCAACTGTTCTTAAGGATCCACATGAGTCAGTTAGTTAGGTATTAATTTCACCCACGTTGATTTATACTTTGTAGCCATAATTTCTCTGTATCCATAGCACTCAATTTTATTATATGAATCTCTGTTCCACTATCTTACAAATCATAAAACTAAGGAGTTTTGCATTTGCCTTTTAAAAATCTCTAGTGCAGAAAACTTTAACACGGGATATTTCTAAATTATCACAATTTCATGCAATAGCCCACTATTGACATCCAAATAAACATGTATGTTGAGTCATAACTTTTCTATTTTTCTGTATTAAATGGGAGGGGCATAGTTTATCTCTTTTATTGTGTTTTCTTTCCACTAGCTGACATGGTCTATGGGTTCTAAAATTTTTGGATCTCATGGAAAGATCTTTACAAAATATTTTTATTTACATTCCATCTTATAGCTGGAAGAAATGGATGGTTATCACTTTCATGTCACCCTCCCATTTAATAGCTTTTATATCAAAACAGACCAATGAGTATTGTATCCACATATCACTTTGTCATTATAATTCCTCTCTTATATGGACAAAATCTTCAGGAAAAAGATAAAAACCTAAGCTGCATATCTCATTTCCCAGAGCAAAAGTTGTCCAACTGCTCCTACTACCTGATTACAATATCTTCACTTACACTGAGTATTAAAAACAGTATTTAGTTCAACAGTCATTTGATAACATCTCCATAATCATGCAGTGAATTTCATTTATCAGTGATGTGTGTTGGCTAAGATGGCCACAGTGAGATACTCACCCTCTGAACACTCATCTGCCAGGTCTCACAGTACTTTCCATAGCTTATTAACCTTTCTAAGGAGCATGCAATGACTGATTTATTAGAGAAGTGTACTACTGATGTGGGAGTGTCATATCAATCTGTTGATTTCATTGGTTAAGTAATAAACAAACTGCTTGGGCTCATAGCTTAGAACATAGGTGGGTGGAGT
>NC_022013.1:38513151-38518886 GCF_000317375.1 Microtus ochrogaster | reverse complement strand
TCAGGAGCGAGAGTTAGCCAAGAAAAGGGCTAAAGCTAAAGAGCCAAGCAGTGTTTAAATGAATACAGTTTGTGTGTTGTTATTTCGGGCATAAGCTAGCCGAGCAGGCGGCTGGGGTGCTGGGGCCCCGCCGCTCCTATTTCTACATACTACCATATCCTTTATGGGGAAAAATAGTTATATAGGGATTGCTTCTGTAGATACTCCAATCTCGTCTTAAAAAATGATTTATCCTCCATCATAGAGTCCAAGTAACTGTTCATTTCTATGTCATCTATTGTTGCTGGTTATTTTCCAAGAACCCATTGTGTTCTGCCACATTTTGATGTGTGGTTGAAAAAAACAATACTTAAACACTAATTTATGCACTCATTGCAGTCTCAAGAAATCATTCCCCACATATCTAGATTGACGAGGTTACTTGGGTTATGTTTAGAAGTAAAATGGGGGAATTAGTATAAACATTTACATAATTCAACTTCCTTGAAAATAATCTCATGCCAGTATAAATGAAAGCTAGGGTATCTGAAACCCTGCATGTCCTTGGTCAACTTACATAGCAGCTCCAACAAAGAAAAATCCCTCTTCCATAACAACTTTACTGCTCGTGTAACCTTTGGGATGCATGTTGTAGGTATTTTACCATCTTACAGTTCCTTGTTTTATGAGTTTCCTGTGACTTATAAGTTTCACTAGCTTTCCAAGTTTTTTTTTTTTTTGGTGGTGGGGAAAGATGGCATTTTTCAGTGAAAGAATGTTTTATTTCAAAGGGAATATTTTTATAAACCTTTTGTGAGTCCACGATAATTCATAATTCTTTTCAGCCCCAGACCTTTCTCCATAATCCCCTCTGCAATCTAGAAATTTTTATGAAATCCTATAAAGAAATATGAACTTATTTTCCTTTTCCTGGGAAATAAATTGTGTCAGACATCTTTAATCATCCATATTATTATTATCAACAACATCCAGTTGTAGTATTTATTCGTTACTAAAGATAATGAGCAAATAATAAAACAAAAAACTTGATAATAATGAACAAATTTGATGAAATGATGAATCAATTTTATAAAATAGATTCCATTGTAGGTATCATAGTAGGTAATTTCATTTCTTTAATTAAAAATATAATAATCTTACTCCAAAAATATAAAGTATGTAAAGTTATAGCCAAATCTACTATATATTATTACTGATATCATATGTGTATTAATATTAAAGGATGTTAGGATTTCAGAGAAAATAAGTTCCAATTGTTAAGAAATGACCTATATGGTTGAGACAAATTTCCTTGGTTCATTAAAAAAAGAAAAGAAAAAAGAAAGAAACAAAGGATCTTGTCCTCATACATTGGACATCCTATCTAGAGTTAGTGACTTGAAATTATAATACATGGTTTAAAAAGAAAAAAGAAAAAAACTTCCTCTCTAAACTTGAAGTTTGTATAAGGAAAAAGAAGAAGCACTTGAGACATTAAACGATATAGCTATGATTCATTCCTCCACTGTATTTTTAGCCATTGTGTAAATGCTAATTTCTAGTCATAAAAGGGTAGCTAGCTGGAGAAGAACAAACTATTTCCATTTGTTAATGAAACTAACAATGCTGCTAGCTGATGTCAAAGTTATTTGCCTTCAGAAACAAATAATGAGAGCACCATAAATATTGAAAAAGGAAAAGTACTCAAGATTTAAAAATAATAATATACAACAAGCTTTGCGTGCCAGAAACATTATCAAGAGTGGAAATTTACAATAGTTTAATAAATTTCTGTCTGCTAAACATAGACAGATGTGGTAAGTTATGATATTTAAAAGTAAACTTAATAAGAGAGAAGAGAAAAAAAACAAAGAAAGGCAAGGAGGAAAAAAGGTGGAGTATTGTGTTATCTTTTATTCATGTATTGGTTAGAGCGAGAAATTAATAGCATAGGCTTATGTTTTTGAATGCCTGCTCCGTAGGAATTGGCACAATTTTGGGAAGATCAGTGGCTTTAGGATGTGGTTCTTGTTGAAGGAAATACGTCAGTGAAAGAAGAATTTGAGGCTTACATAGATTGGTAGTACTTGCTATTTTGATGTCTCAGCCTCGTGTGTGTTGACAAAATGCCATCTACATCTCCAGATTCCACAGATGGCTTTCTGTTCCTAGAGACATGATTTCCTCTCCATGTTAAATGCTGTTCCTCTTGAATTGTAAGTCAAAATAATATTTTTGCTCCTAGTGACTGGGTTACAATATTTTATCACAGCAATGACAAAGTAATTAATACATTGCATTTTGAGATTCCTTAGTATAGAAATTCATTAATCTATCCTCTAGCACCAACATCTACAGCATGAGTTCAGTTTAAGGAACTTCAAATAAAAAGAAGTCTAAATAAATTTTCTAACTCATCATCTCTCTATTATCCATCTAACTTTCTTTGATGTCTGTCTCTCTGCATTGTCCAATTTGTATTTTCTTTGTGCCTTTAATGGTTAACTTATTGAATACTAGAAGAATGTATATCTCCAGCATGAAATAACAGATACTTAAACATATACTATTGAATTGATATTAAACTTGGGGAAAAAGAGTCTGTAATAGAAAATATTTCTGTGGTTCTTGAATTAAAAGATGTTAAAGTACAAGTATATATCTATGATAATTAGTATTTCTATTATAATTTGGAAATTCTTATAGTTTCTTAAAAAGTAATTTAGAAATATTTTATATACATTTTGAGACCAATTCTTCTTATGACAACTTAATTAGGCTGTCATCAGAATTCACAGGGTCTAAACTCATATATTATAATTTTAAACTTTTACAACATTATTTTGGTATTAATTACTGAAAAAACAATCATTTATTTTGATATAACTTATAGTGATACTCATAATTATTAAGATAAATGTAAATCAAACTTGTTCAGAAAAATGATAATTTAATGTTTGGCTTTCTTCATAAGCTGTATAGCTTTTATGTGGATAGATAAAATGATTATAAAATATAATTTGTGCCAATTATTGCATATCCTTGAAATATAATACTTATTGATTTTACTTTCATTAATAATAGCTATTAAATCACAAAATTAAAATTATTAGCATTTTAAATAAAATTATAGCTATAAATTAGGTAACTTGCAAGTTCTCATTTCACTTAAGTCCACCTGATTACTAAATTTGACTGCATCCTTTGATATTTTTTTCTCTTAGTTTGTGAAACAAACTTAATTATGGGGTCCTATTTCATTTTAGATTTACATACTTAGTCACACAAAAAATAAGCAATAAAATTTCCTGTATACACAACACTATATTATTTGAATAAGCATTATTTGTACAATACTAATTAAATAAATTTTACAGAGCTTCAAGTGATACTCAAGATGTCAACTTAGCAATTAATTATTCTATTAGAGCCAAAGTAGTTTATGGTCAATTTATAGAAGCTCCGATTGCCATAAATCTTAAGTGCTGAGGAGGTCATACTCATTTACTATGGGAGTCACAATAAATCTACATTTGATTGAAATTGTATATTTAATTTGTTCAACTTCAAGTAGATAATTTATTTCCTCATTATTGTTGTGATGACTGTGGTTCCCGAGGAATAGTTTAAGTATGAAAAGAATATATTCAAAATAAGTAACTAATTAAAGACATTAAACTTCTTGTTGTTTTTACTAATTAAGCCTTAGGGAATGTGTGGATATTTCTAATTACCCTGAACTTCATAATGGAATCAGCACATTGTGCAAAGATGGTTCTTTACATCTTTTTATATAGCATAGCCAAAGACAGAATTCAGTCTTAGAATTTATTTTAATAAAAAATAAATAAATACATTTATTGCTTAACTATAGTATATGCTTTCAAAAGGACAAAAATATAAAGTAAAGTATAATTTTAGTATATGAAACAATATCAGAGAAATATCTCTATTCACTTTTAAAAACACAAAGCATGAAACATATTTCTTATTATTTATGAGCAGATGAATTATAGAATTTATCACTTAATATAATCAAAATTTGAAAAATTTTCAAAATGTGAAAAAAATGGTGAAAACATATTAGTCATTTATTAAAACATGATAGAGCATTTATTATGATTGGAGACTTCAAATGTAACAGTATGGTAGTTTCATTTAGAGAAAAACAAACATAAAATATGAAGGCAACAAAGCTAAATTAATTACAGTTATTCTGGAAGATATGCATCCGATTCTTAGTATCTCACCATAGCAAAAAAGAAAGGGAAAAGTGGCCTACAAATAACATATTTTATAGACCATACACTTCAATGTGGATCTTTCAAAGGTGCCATTGCTTGAAATCTGTTATTTATTGATTGATTGATTTTATTGATCTATACATTTTTCTCTGCTCACTGCCTTTCCTCCCCTTCCCCTTCAGCCCTCTCCCATGGTCACCATGCTCCCAATTTAGTCAAGAGATCTTGTCTTTTTCTACTTCCTTTGTAGATTGGATCCATGTATGTTTTTCTTAGGGTTCTCATTTGTTGTCTAGGTTCTCTGGGATTGTGATTTGTGGGCTTGTTGTCTTTGATTTATGTTTAAAAACCACTTATGACTGGGTACATATGATAATTGTTTTTCTGGGTTTGGTTTACTTCACTCAATATGATGTTTCCTAGTTCCATCATTTGTCTGCAAGCTTCAAGATGTCATTATTTTTTTTTCTGTTGTGTAGTACTCAATTGTGTAAATGTACCACATTTTCCTTATCCATTCTTCAGTCAAGGGCCATTTAAAAGAGAAAGTGGGAAGTACACATTGGCACAGGAGACCACATTCTATATATTATCCCAGTAGCACAGACACTGAAAAAAACAGTTAAGAAATGGGACCTCCTGAAACTGAAAAGCTTCTGTAAAGCAAAGGACATAGTCAACAAGACAAAATGGCAGCCCACAGAATGGGGAAAGATGTTCATCAACCTTAGTTTTATTTTATAACTATATAAGGAAATGTTCAAGATTTTTAACCATCAGGGAAATACAAATCAAAACAACTCTGAGGTACCATATTGCACCAATCCTAATAACTAAGATCAAGATCAGCAGTGATATCTTATGCTGGAGAGAATATGGAGTATGGGGAATACACTTCCATTGCTAATAGAAATGCAAACTTGTACAAATACTTTGGAAATTAGTATAGGGTTTTCTCAAAAAATTGGGAGCCAACCTACATCAGAATCTAGCAATACTTCTCTTGGGCATATACACAAAAGATTCTCAATCATACTACAAGGACATTTGTTTAACTATTTTTATAGCAGCATTATTTGAAATAGTCAGAACCTGGAAACAACCTAAATGTCCCTCAACCAAAGAATGGATAAAGAAAATGCAGCATATTTACACATTAAAGTACTACTGAGCTATAAAACACAATGACATCTGGAAATTTGCATAAAATGGATATAACTAGAAAAAAAAAATCATCCTGAATGAAGTAACCCAGACTCAGAAAGATGAACATTGTATGTACAGACTCATAAGTAGACACTACTTGTAGTACAAAGGATATTGAGATTATAATTCATGATCCTAGATAAGCTAAGCAACAAGATGAACCATAAGAAAAACATACACTTTCTCTTCTATTAGGTTCAATGTGTTCTGACTGATAGTGAGGTCTTTAAACCATTTGGACTTGAGTTTTGTGCATGGTGATAGATATGGGTCTATTTTCATTCTTCTACAGGTTGACATCCAGTT
>NC_022013.1:38496389-38505992 GCF_000317375.1 Microtus ochrogaster | reverse complement strand
GCATGGGATAAAACCGGAATCTCTGAACATGGCGAACAATGAGGGTTGATGAGAAGCCAAAGACGATGGAACGGGGTTTTGATCCTACTTAATGTTCTGGCTTTGTGGGAGCCTAGCCAGTTTGGATGTTCACCTTCCTAGATATGGATGGAGGGAGTGGACCTTGGACTTTCCACAGGGCAGGGAACCCTGACTGCTCTTTGGACTAGAGAGGGAGGGGGAGAGGAGTGGGGGGAGGGGATAAGGGTGGGAGGAGGGGGAGGGAAATGGGAGGCTGGGAGGAGGCGGAAACTTTTTTTCCTTTTTTTTCAATAAAAAAAAAGAAAGAAAAAAAAAACAGAAACTAATGAAATGTAAATTGTAAAACAAAATACATATTAAAAAATAAAATTGAATTGCCAAATTAAGAATTAAAAAAAAAAAGAAGCAAGCAAGAAACCTGGCCTTAGAGAAATTCCCAAAAATCCACAAGTTGACTCCTGTCAAAAGAGGAGATGGTGCCAAATTGGCCTTGCCCTGTAGTCAGTCTGATAAATATCTTAAATATCACCATAGAATCTTCATCCAGCAGCTGATGGAAACAGAGGCAGAGAACAGCATCAGAGCAATGATCTGTGCTCCCAAAGTCCAGTTTAAGAGTGGAAGGCCAAGAATGTCAGCAAAGTGATGAAGACCATGATGGAGACACCCACTGAAAGAGTTTACTTGAGATAATGGGAGTTCGCCAACTCCAGCTGTACAGAGAAGGAAACAGCATACAAACTAGTCCCTTTGAATATGCGTGTCAGTTGTATGGCTGGAGCAGACTGCAGGGACACTGGCAGTGGCACCAGGATTTACCCCTACTAGTTGTACTGCCTTTTTGGGACCCTATTCAATTTGGATGGATAAATTGCTCAGCCTAGATATAGTAGGAAGGGTCTTATATCTTCCCACAAACAATGTGGCTTACCCTTTCTGAGGAGTGGATGGCGGATAGAGTAAAGGAGTAGTTGAAAGGAATGGGAGGAGGAGAGGAAGTGGGAATTGGGATTGGTATGTAAAATAAAAAAAAAACATAGTTTGTTTTCTTTTTAAAAAAATGAAAGAGAGAAGATACAAAGATCAACTAACTTGTCCAGTGTCACAGCACTATCTGAACATCTGTGTGTCGGTCTATATAAGATATTCGTCTTGGAATGGATAAAGAATGACAATGTGTGTTAGAAAGATAAATAAAGATTGATTATATATGCTCAAGCTTGCTTGCTATTGTTAGTATTAAATATAGATAGAGAAATCAAAGTATAAAAACAGAGAAAAATTGAGTTATTCTTCAAATATTAAGCTTCAAATATTTATAGAAACACTTTTCCTTTTATTTTAAACTTTAGTATTTCCAAAATAGTAAATGTGACTTAGAAGATGTTATTGATATTGTATTTAGTGTGTGTATACACACATGTATCTTATTTTGAAGGTATATACAATACATAAATATGTATTTGTCAAATTTTTAAAAATGTATTATTTCTATATGCTAGTAAATAAAATATTTGATGAGAATGATGCTACTGAATGTTGTAAGAAGAAAACACTTTCAGTTTCTTTGGGATATTATCTCTTGTTGGTTGTACCTTCTCTAGTGAATAGCACTACTGATGCACATAAATGTTTAATAGTAAACAAATACTTTGATCTTGTCAATAAAATTTATTTTATTAATTGATATTGAATATGAGATAAACAGATGACAGAAGTATTAAATTTTTACTTCAGTAAATTTAAAATAGAATAAGTAACAAAATTAATATATGTACACATACCACATTCAAATAGGAAAATATATAGTGTTATACATAAAAAGCAATTTATAACAGAATTATTTAAACAAACATTCAGAATATATATCTTGAGTAAACCTCTAATGTATCATTTTAAAAATATATCGACAACTTTATGGTAAAATATTGTTGTTAGTAGTCAATTCACATAGCATTGTCTTATCAAATGAGATGCAAGGGAACTTTACTCTCTAAGAAGTGTCAGGCAATTTCAAGAAAATCAGAGTGATCAAAAGTAGATTGCAAAGAGATGCAAAGTGACTGGCATGTAATGTCTAAGCAAGAAATGAAATGTAGCTACCAAAGAATGATATAAAAAACCTTTGATAAATAATTTGCATTTATATTTCATACAAATGAACTTTCTGTAGTTACATTTTAAAAATTAGTGAATTGGAGGTGTCCTTTAAAAAAATTAAATTGTAGTATCCTCTGATTGTATGGGGATGGACTGTTTCTCTCTGCATTTTGACCAGTTTTGGCTTTAGAAGTAGTCTTTGTTGGTTGCAAAATGAAACATATTTGGTTCAGAATGTGTGGATGTTAGTACTATATTTATCTGTGAGTATAAATATAAGCATTTAAGACAGTGTTTAAAAATATTTGGATATGAAAATAGTAGCATTGGATTCTCCTCAAGGATCCATGGCCTTGTTAGCCATAAATTGTAAGCTAGCAATCCAATAAAAGTGTTTACTTCCCTCCTAAAGAGCGGGTCTTAAGATCATTTAGACCCTTGTTGCTTATCCCTAGAAAGTAGATATTACTATTGTACTCTTAGAGATATTTTACCATACTGATTATTGTCATTATTATTGCTGGATCAGATCATTGGGTTTTTTTTTTATTTCCATCAACAATTTGCAAATCCCTTTCTGATACTGTAAGAACTATTCAGGGAGAACACTAGTAGGTCAGTTTCAGCTTCATTTCTCCAAATTCGGTGTTGAACTATATAGTGTATTCAGCAATAGATTCTTACCTTCAAGTTCTGGGAGGGAGATAATAGCAATGGCAATGCCTATATTTTGGGGTAGTCTTTTGAAATGTTCTGACCAACAACTAAAAGGGAGATTCCCATATCTGGTGATATTTTTATTAGATAGTCTAAAATTTAGTAACTGCTATAGTGTGGAAAATTGGTTTTAGTTTAAAAAGTCTGAAAGAGTTGATTTCGAAAATAACAAATATGTATTATTCTAAATATGAACAAGATTAAAAGGGGGCAGAATTTAAACTAACAATTATTTTTTTAAACATGAGTTACTAAGCAGATGCAAAAATATTTTTGAACATCACTTGATACAGTCCTTAGTACCATTTAACATCAAGAGATGGCAGAATGTTTTCTCTATGTACATATAAATTTACAGAGGTACGTGAGTAGGCCCTTGTGCATGTACACATATGCTCAGTAAAAATAGAATAGAGGAATAGAGATACAGTTCTTTTGTTCACTGGTGGAGTTAAAGTCTTGGCAAAATAAGAACAAACATAATAAATGACAGAGAAGCTTAAAGAATCAATCCCCAGTCATGATCTTCAATGAAGACAATGAGGACTAAAACACAGGTACAGTGCCCAACATGGGGTCCGAACCCATGAACCTGAAATTAAGTCTCATGTTCTACCAGCATGACACAGAGGCAGCAAGATGAGAATGCCTCATTGAGAAAGTTACCAACCCAAGTATCTAAACATAAACAAGAATTATGGGCTAATTTTACTATGAAAAGCTAGTTAATAAAAACCTGAGCTAGTAGGCCAAACAGTTTATAATTAATATAAGCCTTTTTGTATTTCTTTGGAACTGAATGGCTGCAGAACAAAGAGAACAGAAACTTCAGTCCACACATTTAAAATAATACATATTTGTTCTTTTCTTTTTTTAAGGTGATCCAAATATTATTGTCAGTTACATATCAATTAAAATTAAATGCTAGATATCATACAAGGGTTATTAATCATAGACTCTTTGCATTTATCATTGTACTTTTTTCTTTATTATTATTACTATTTTTAAAAATTTCTACCTCCACCCCTCCTCCCATTTCCCTCCCCCTCCCTCTCCAGTCCAAAGAGCAGTCAGGGTTCCCTGCCCTGTGTGCAGTCCAAGGTTCTCCCCACTCCATCCAGGTCTAGGAAGGTAAGCATCCAAACAGACTAGGCTCCTAGATATTTGAAGTAGACAAAATTGCCAGGCAAAAATTGAGAACTTGGGGGTGGGGGTGGGATGGGGGTAAGGGAAGATGAGAAGAGAAAAATGAGAAGGGGAGGATGGGGAGAGCTTGGGGGAATGGGAGGGTTGGGATGGAGGAAAGGTAGCTATGGGAACAGAGAAGTAAATATCTTAATTAAGGAAGCCATTTTAGGGTTGGCAAGAGACTTGACTCTAGAGGGGTTCCCAGGTGTCCAAGGAGATGTCACTAGCTTGTCCCTAGGTCAGTTGACGAGAGGGAGCCTGAAATGGCCCTATCCTATTGCCATACTGATGAGTATCTTGCATATCACCATAGAACCTTTATCTGGCGATGGATGGAGATAGAGACAGAGACCCACATTGGAGCACCGGACTCAGCTCCCAATGTCCAAATGAGGAGCAGAAGGAGGGAGAACATGAGCAAGGAAGTCAGGACCGCGAGGGGTGCACCCACCTACTGAGACGTTGGGGCTGATCTATTGGGAACTCACCAAGGCCAGGTGGACTGGGACTGATGTAGCATGTGATCAAACCAGACTCTCTCAACGTGGTGGACAATGAGTGCTGACTGAGAAGCCAAAACAATGGCACTGGGTTTTGATCCTACTGCATGTCTTTGTTATTTCCAAGTGTAGCTCTTTTAGCCTTTTCATACTCAAACAGGAAGACTGTTATTCAATATTGAGAAGGCAGGAAAAGGCATGGCTTTAAGACAAAACTGGAGCTTTGGCTTCAAGCTGTTAACTTAGATAATTTTTTCCACAGTTTAAAGAAAGGTTGCATAATCGACTATTAGACCAATTAGAAAGAAACAGAGAAAAGTGAAGCTGAACCAGAATACGAAGTATGACTACTTACTGATGAACATTGAATAACATGATTATTATGTAGTCAGGATATTCTAACTTAAGGAGAAATTAAATAGCCCTAACAATTGCTTTTGAAAATATTTATACACTAATATTTGATTAATATTATTCCTAATAACATTATATTAATAAAAATATTAAAATACATCAAACATAAAAAATCCTCAGTATGATTCTCCAAAGAACGTAGAAGATTGGGCTCATAACTTAATAATTCCATTAATAGTACGTAAAGGCAGTTGTAACTAAAAGTTAATGTCTGATATTCCAATAATATCTGACTTGTTATGAAGTATTTTAGGTGCCATGATATTTTTCCTTTAATAAAATAATAAATAAAGCATGTTAAAGTAATTGACATTGTTTTCATGTTGGAGACCAATCTCTGGACTTTGTGCAAGCTTAATGAGTGTTCTCATTACTGCCTTAGCTACTTTTCTTTTGTTGTTAAAAGATACCATGGCTAGACTTTTTGAGTGTGAGTTTATGATCATTGTGATGGGGAGCATGAGAGGGGGCCAGCAGCCAATAGACATGGGAAGGAGGAGAAAGTAAGAGCTATGGATTTGCATCTGCTCTGTAGGTTGGAGGCAAAGAGGCTGGAAGTGAGGGGGCAGAAGGGAGAAAGGGAGGGAGGGAGGGGGATGGAGGGAGGGAAAGCTTTGCTAGATTTCATCTCTATGTTGGCATTTCAACTGGTATTTTCACTGCACAGATCTCATTAAGAAAACGCTAGGCATTCATTCTGGGCTACAAGGTCCATGGTGACTATTTTCCAGCAGACATGAAACATTGAGAGAATTCATCTCATCCCCATTTTTATTTTATCACATTAATGCACTATATTATCACTTGTTAATGTTTTAATTTATTTTTTGTTATCTGTTTCGATTGAACTCTAGTTCATAATATTAAATCTGTTACTCAAAATTATTTATTGAAGTGTTTCCTAGGACAGAAGAATGACTTTAAGGGAGAATTTGTTTGTTATATAAGTACTGATGAGACTAAAAGTAAATGAACATTTATTATTCTTACTAATACTTTGCAAACTTTTGGAGACCTATTTGTGCCTCTTAAATTAACCTGTAACAATGGCAATACTTTGTTGATTCATTTTCATGACAAATGTTTGCAAAAACTAGAAATATTTAATATTTTGAAGGAAAATATTTCACAGGTCAATTTAGTCTCTACTGTGTCTCTCACATACTTAATTTTCATTTACAATCTGAGTTGCATACTATTATTTTTAGGAGTACTCTATTACACAGTGGTTTTGTGACAAAGAACATCTGATTGCAACTTTTGGCCTCTGCAAAACACATAATTAAAAAGGGCAATATTGAGGATAAAGTAAGACATATAATGTAACTAAGCCTCGAAAGTGAGGAATGAAGTTGGAAAATTCAAAATCTTTTGGTTTTCCAGACTACAATGCAATAGGGTCCCTAAAAGTCCATCTTCTAGGGATCCCTACCCAGGTTCAAGAAAATGTTTCGACAATAAACGAAGAGGAGCTAAAGTTTGCAAGTCAGAATCTGAGGGTAAAGAAGTTTACTCACAACAGGTTCAATCTGTCAATGTTTCCTTATTCTTCTTTCTATTCCTCTTCATTCTTGTTCTACCTTTAGAAATGTTCCCAGTCATTCATATATACCCTTAAACCAGCAATTCCCCAGTTTCGCAGTCCTGGCAGGTTCCATAAAAAAAAAATCAAATAAGGGACTTCACACACACACACACACACACACACACACACACACACAGAGAGAGAGAGAGAGAGAGAGAGAGAGAGAGACAGACAGACAGACAGAGACAGAGACAGAGAGACAGAGACAGAGATCCGTGGCTATCAACTCAAAGGTGGGAGTGGCTAGTACATGCTCTGTGAGCTCCTTAATAGAGAAAATTAGTTAGGAAAGGAATTAATCACCAGAAGATTCTAGATGGGAAGGTTAGTGTACTATGCTACATTATTTTAGTGGTTAGTAAAGAGTTTAAAAAAGTTTATTTTCAAGCCGGGCGATGGTGGCCCACGCCTTTAATCCCAGCACTCAGGAGGCAGAGGCAGGCGGATCTCTGTGAGTTCGAGACCAGCCTGGTCTACAGAGCTAGTTCCAGGACAAGCTCCAAAGCCACAGAGAAACCCTGTCTCGAAAAAGCAAAAAAAAAAAAAAAAAAAAAAAGTTTATTTTCAGTAAACTTACAAATAGGGCTTGAGAGTAAAACAAAATCAGTAAATTTCCTGAACTAAAATCATTAGTAAACCAATGTGAAGGTGAGCTTAAGGATTTAAGAATCTCTTAAGTGAGGTAAAATGCAGCATCTTGAACAAGTAGTAATCCTATATCCTTGGATTTCTGTGAAAATCTTAAATGGAGTGTTCTTGTCTTGTGCTAAACACTGTCCAAATGCCCGCTGATAAAGATAATTGCAGGAAGGCAGATCTTTGGATTTACCTAGGAGAGAGGACCAAAGGCCTGGGAGTAGAAAACTGATTTTACCTGTAGCTAGGGGAAAGCAGTTCTGAAGTGTGGGAATTAATTCTCAAATATGTAACAGAAAGGGAGTTAGCTACAGTGAAAATCTACAGCAAAAGAGCAGCCACTTTATTATCAAAACAATAATGCCAAAATGCCTTGCCTTTTGGTGTAACATTTATCAAAGCTCTTGATTCTAACAAGTCACCCATGAAGAGATGGCTGAACAATTACTGTATAATACTGCAGCTTTTAGCAACAATATTGTCCTAGGGTTTCTCTTTCTGCGAAGAGATATCATGATAATGGCAGTTCTTATGAAGGAAAACATTTCTATGAGGTTGGATTATAATTCAGAGGTTTAGTCCATTATCATCATATCTCCCAATATGTTATTCCTGAATCTTGCTCTGAATTTTATTAGCATTTGTGCTTTATCCTAATTCCTAATATTTTTTTCTCCTTACTTGGGTACTCATGCAGGTAGATTTTTTTTATATGTCTTGATTTAAAACCTCAAGAATCCATTTGTTGTGACTTGTATGTTGTATGCATATGATTTATGCAATGACTACTTGGTTTAAGTGTGTGTGTGTGTGTGTGTGTGTGTGTGTGTGTGTATGTGTGTGTGTGTGTAAAACAATAACAACTAATGAAATAGAGGCCCAATTTTAAGAGTCTCAAGAAAATGTATATGGGCAGTGTAGGAAGAAGGAAAGGGAAGGAAAGAAATGATGTAATTATATTTTAATTTAAATATTTTAAAAGAGGACTTCACTTACTTTATTGGAAATGTAGGTGAAGCTGTGAGGAACTTAATCCATCCTTTTAATTTAAGCATATGCCCATATATATTTGATATCTTTTGTACTACGTCATCTAATCTTATTTTTGCAAAATACCTTAAACTGAGGATTTCTCCCTTGGAAACTCTCCCACTCTTGAAAGTTCTTTGTCCTTGTTTTTTTTTTTCTTAATAACTCTTTTATCTCTGCTACAATAAAAGAAAAAGACATTCTACACTAATATAAAACATTAGTTCTGAAGAGATATAGAGAATCAGAGATAGTTACCTGCAATCTTCTAGAATAAAAGAGCTAATGGAGCTAGAAAATTAATGCTTGAAAAAATGGTAGACAACCATAATCTGTACTGACCAAATGTATTATTTTTAAGTCCACATTAAAAATACTCTCTGGCTTTGTTTGCAAGCTACCCAAGCAGCACCGAGTTTCGATCTGGGCACCCGGGAGAGACATCTTTGGGGTGAGTCAGTGCGGCTGCAGCCGGGAACAGGGAACTCAGACTTTCCTCATCCCTCCTACACTTCCTGCTCATCCTGCAGGGGCTATACTGCCCTATACCTCCTCTCTCTTCCTATCCCATCCAGCTTACATCCAAAAACTCCCACCCCCTGTCTCCCTCTCTCCCCTCTTGGGCTGCATAGCACATCCCAGCTCCCCCTGCTCGGGTGCTGGGACCAAACCGAATCAGGAGGGCAAAGGTGGTAGTTCCTTTGTCTCCATAGCCTGCCTGCAGCGAGCAGGGTGGGCCCTTTGTTTGCGAGCTATCCAAGAAGCACAGAGATCCAGTCTGGACACCAGGAGAACCATCACTGGGGAGTGACATCACTGGGAAGGTACATCAGTGGGCAAGAAAACCTGATCCTGTAAAAAGACCCATAGGGGAGCATTCGGAGGAAAAGATGGGCAGGCGCCAATGCAAGAATTCACCCAACAATCTGAAAAACAACATGAAACCACCAGAACCCAACGACCTCACAACAGGAGGACATGAACACCTTAATCAAGAAGAAGTAGAAAAAACTGACTTTATGAAAATGATAGAGGCCCTTAAACAGCATATAAAAAACGTCCTTACAGAAATGGATGAGAAGTATAACAGAAAGTTTGAGGAACTGAATAAATCAGTGAATGATACCCTAGGAAACCAAGGAAAAACAATTAAGCAGATAATGGAAACAGTTCATGAGTTGAAAACTGAAATAGAGACAAAGAAGAAAACAAAAACAGAGAGCCAGCTGGACATGGAAAATCTAGGTAAGTGAATAGAGAATACAGAAACAAGCATAACCAGCAGAATACAAGAGATAGAAGAAAGAATCTCAGATTCTGAAGATAACATAGAGAAAATAAACACACTGGTGAAAGAAAACAGCAAGTCCAACAAACTCTCATCACAAAACATTCAGGAAATATGGGACACAA
>NC_022013.1:38481219-38490725 GCF_000317375.1 Microtus ochrogaster | reverse complement strand
TTTTAAATAAAAAAATTTTATTTTAAAAATTATAATTGCATTATTATCCCATTCACCTTCCTACCTTAAAATCCTCCCACACACCTCCTTGCTCTCTCTAAAACTCATGGCCTCTTTTTCTTTAATTGTTGTTATGCACACTTACACACAGACACACTATACACACACACACACACACTTATGTATAGGTGTATGCCAGAAGCAAAGACCTGTATCTTGAGACCTGTATTTTGTTTATAGCCATCTTAAGTCCACAAGTTAAGTAAAATATTTACCTCTGTCACCTCTGCAGGGCTAGTTCTGGACCTAGGAAATTAACCTAGTATCTTGTCTCCCTGCAAGACCTGCAGACCCCAGGCTTTAGAAGCAATCAGCATTTCCTTTGTTAGTCAACAGTCACAGACCCTCAGTATTTCCTTATTAGCTAGGGATGGCTAAGGACCTGACAGTCCAGTTAGATCAATGACATTCCAGCATCATACCTACCCTCGCTGCTGCCTGTTTGATCTATAACAGCTCCTGAGGAAAAATAAAGTTGGCAGCTTGATCAGAAAGCCAAAAAAAAAAAAAAATTAAAAAAAAATTAAAAATACTCTCTGACCAGCTGGCCTTGGTGAGTTCCCCATAGAACATCCCCATTGTCTCAGTGTGTGTGTGTGCACCCCTCATGGTCCTGAGTTCCTTGCTCCTGCTCTCTCTCCTTCTGCTCCTGATTTGGACCTTGAGATTTCTGTCCAGTGCTCCAGTGTGGGTCTCTGTCTCTGTCTCCTTTGGGCTGATGAAGGGAGGGGGACTTGATTGGGGGAGGGGGAGGGAAATGGGAGGCGGCGGCGGGGAAGAGACAGAAATCTTTAATAAATAAATAAATTAAAAATAAAAAAATACTCTCTGACTAACACATATGACAGTCCTTATTCTTTTGTCCTTTTGAATATTCAAATGAAACCGGACTATTGAGACATTTTAGTATAACACAAGGAATATGGTACTTATATAGATACTTATTACAAATGGCTGAGTATTTCTTCTATTTAAGTCATGCTATATCTTTGTCTGCTTAGCTTTATGTCAAGGTAAAATAAGCTAAATTTGTATGAGAAGAAAAACCTCAGGAAAGAAAATATCTCCATAAGATGGGACCTTACCATAAGATGGTAAGTCTGTGGGAACTTTTTAAAAATGAATGATTGGTGTGGGAAGGCCCAATATTTTTATAGCAGGCTTTCTCTTGCACCACCAACCAGCCCCCAAACCATGGAATGGAGACTTACTGTTAGTTATGAATGCTTATTCTTGCTTAGGTCATTTCTTGTTGGCTCTTAAATTTTATTTTAACCTGTTTCTCTTCATCTACATTTTGCTATGAGGTCTTTTACTTTGTAATCTCTATGTTTTACTTTCCTGTTTCCTCTGTATTTGGCTGGCAGGCAGCTGCCTGGCTTCTGGCACCAGGCATGTCACTCTTTCTCCCCAATTTTCCTTTCTCTTCTCTTTTCTCCTCTTACTTATTCTCTCTGCCCATCAGCTCTGCCTGTTCTTCTTCTGAATAGTAATTGGCTGCAACTGTTTGTCAGACAAATCAAGAGCTGTAGGCATGCAGGTATCTTTCCATAAGTCAATAAATGCAGCATAAACAAAAGTAACACATCTTTACCCACTTAAATGTAGCGTAAAATATAACACACCTTTACATAGTTAAAATAATATTCTGCAAGATAAATAAATGTAATGCAACTACCTAGTTAAAGTAATATTTCACAGCACATTGTAGGTGGTGCCATCATTGGCCTGTGTTCCATAATAAGGCAGGCTGAACAATCCATGATCAGCAGAGTAGAAGATAGCTTTCTTCCAGGTTCTCTATATCAGCTCCTTTTTCCAGATTCCTGCAATGATAGGGTTTCTATCCTGACTAGCTTTAATGACAATCAGTAATGTGGAGGTGTACGTCAAATAAACTCTTCTTCCCCAAGTTGCTTTTGGTCATGGTACTACATAAAAGCAATAGTATCCCTGATTAGGACAATCCTTGTCACTGTAAATTTACTTTTATGGAAATGATCTCACCAGGAAATAAAGCTTTAATAGTGTTTCAAATTTCCCTACCCATGTCTCCCTAGACATCCAATGGTGTCTAGCTTTAGGAGGTCTAACATAATGCATATTGCTATCTCAAACATAAAAGATTGCTCTATTCACTGCAATTGGATAAAGAGTAATACTAATAAGTTTATTTTCCTTGTGATAATTATACTTACATGTATTGAACTCTTAATTAAAAGAGATTATGTGATTTAGTTAAATTTGTCAGCACTTGTCAGAGCTTTAAACGTGCACCTTTATTTTGTAACCTTTACTTCTATCTTAATTGATTTAGAGTCTTCTAGGAAGGTAAATATTATATACATATAAAAATATTTTCATATCTCAGTCTCAAAGATTAAGTTAGCTCTCTAAAAATTCTCATTCTTCCTTCTGAAATTTTTTTAAATACTGAAAATAAATATAGATAATGCCCCCTCTATAAAGAATGTGTTTGTTTCTTTTCCTGAACCCCTTGCCATAATTCAATATATGACATTCACAGAATTCTCACATTCTCAAAATTCTGATTCAAGAGCAAAATTAAACCAAGCAAACGCAATCAGGACTTCACACACTCTTAGCCAAACCACCCATAAAACTGGGAGAACTGTAACTCCAGTAAATATTGTTCTAAATTAATTTGCTATCAATCAGCTTCTAAGGGAACACTTATGCAGCAATGATAGTGATGGACAAATTTCAAATTTTCTGCTGGGATGGTCAATAATCAAAACTATTAAGACAGAAGTTACAACAGTGTGATTGCTATAATTGTAATATCTCAGGGTTTGAAAAGTGTTGAACCAAGACCCTAAAATTGCACTTATTTTCACCTCATACATTGAGGCAGATTATTTTGACCTAGTTATTTCTCATCGCTTGCCACGTGCCTATTTGCAAAGCCCACTTGAATTACCAGTCTGATCGCATATTCAGCATGTCCCTCAAAGCCATAAAGGATGCGAAATGAAATCATGACATCAACTTTGACCATTTTAATGTCTCCATGTTCTTTCTCTATCCATAGTCATCATGTTGAATATTAACTTTGTTGACCAAACTTTAGGTATGTTTTCTGTATTGTTCATGTGACATTATACTTTGTTTTAAATATCTTTAAACACTCTTGATCATGCTGCTCACAGATCTGTGAAACACTTTTTCTTATCTTGCCTATTTCTTCCTGAAAAAAGAGGTCTTATTAATTTCCTTTTTCTTTCTTTTTTTCTTTTTTTAATATTTATTTATTTATTATGTATACAATATTCTGTCTGTGTGTATGCCTGCAGGCCAGAAGGGGCACCAGACTCCATTACAGATGGTTGTGAGCCACCATGTGGTTGCTGGGAATTGAACTCAGGACCTTTGGAAGAGCAGGCAATGCTCTTAACCTCTGAGCCATCTCTCCAGCCCCTTCTTTTTTTTTTTTCAAGAAAGTGTTTTTATGTGCTACAATCCTATCTGTCCTGGAATCAGCTCTTGTAGACGTGGCTGGCGTCAAACTCACAGAGAGCTGCCTGACTCTGCCTCCCAGGTGCTGGGATTAAAGTTTTGCACCACCATCACCCAACTTCTTCTTTGAGTGAAATTCATCTTCCTGGGTTGGAAATTCTATTTGGTCCAGAAATAATATTCAAATTTCTGTGGAAAACTAGTATGCTGAGTAAAAATGAGATGTGAATTTTTTTAGCAACTGAAAATTTGGCATATAAATACTACTACCAGATATGTATACTTGTATACTGAATAAAATATATATTGTGTGTATACAATGTCTTTAAAACTGTGTGGTAATACCTCAATGCTCAGTGCAGAAGTCTATACACACTTTGGATACAGGGAGTAGTGACTTCAATATCAGAGTGATTAGGATAACACCTGCCTGATGATTAGCATTTATAACAGTGTAAGATGCTTTACACGTGCTAGTGAAGAGAAACCAAAACAGACAAAAGCAAAACCCAAATAGTTTGTCTTACCTAGTGTTGCTCTTCATATGTAGTGACATTGAACTTCAAGATGTACCTACTGGTACAATAATGGTATGACTATTATGGGTTAATTGACCTCATCTGATTGTATTTGAGACATATTCTATAGGAAAGAATTTATGTATTGCCTGGTTGTATTGATATACAGCCTATGGCTTAGGAAAAAATATACTTACTACTGATAATAATTTGCTAAATATTATTACTGTCAAATTCTTTTCTAAATGTTTATATTAATATCCATAGACTTTTGGTGATCCCATACTACTGCTCACAATTTTCTTTTTGTGGTAGACAGTAGTTAATGAGTAAATGATAAAAAATTTGAGAAAAAGGAGCTGGATGGTCACTCCTAAAAGGGTCTGTCTGTGTTAACCTTAACGTCATCAAGTCTTAGGAAATCTCACAGATATATAAGAGAATATAAGAACAGCAGAACTGGGGAGCAGTGCTGGAGATTCGTTTTTTTTTTTTTTTAATATGACACTTCTATAGCAGCTGTTGTTGCCTTTACAAGAGCAACCTAAGGTCAAGGAAGCCAAAATCTTAGAAAACAATTGAATGTTGATCTCCAGAACTTGCCCCTTAATGAAGAGATATTGTCAGTGGGCAGTATTGGGTGAGGGAGAAACATTCCTTATTGATGTTATGGTCATTGGTTTTCAAATGAATAACCCAGGGAATAGCCCCACAGCCGTGTGCATATGGACAACAGTGATTGACTCAAAAGATGAAGTTGTTATGGAAGATAATGAATGTATTTGAAAGAGAAAATTGGAATAAACTACTTCATAGTAAGCATGAAGGAAATACTCAAAGATGGAGTTTAAAGCATATTCAGTGGAGTTGAGGTTGTTTTGCAGTGTTATAAGTATGGATCTGCTTGCATTCTTCTACATTCAGTAATCCATTTGACCAGAAATATTTGCTGAAGATGCTTTTGATGCCAATACCATTACATTTTTATTACTACTTTTTTTGTACCTCTTGAAATTGGGGATGAATGGTAAGATCTCCATCAGTTCTTTTATTTTTCGGGATTCTTTTAACTATTGTAAAATTTTTGCTTTTCCATATAAAGTTGATTACTGTCCTTTCAAATTCTGTAAAGAATGGTGTTGAGATTTTGATGGGGATTTCATTGGCTCTGTAGATTACTTATGTTAGGGTGGCCATTTTTACCATACTAATTCTACTGATCCATGACCACAGGAGACTTTAAAATCTTCTTATATCTTATTTATTTTTTCTTCAAATATTTGAAGTTTTTATCTTACTAGTCTTTTACTGGGTTGTTTGTAGTTACCCATGATATTTAATATTATTTGAAGTTATTATAAAATGTCTGTTTTCCTTGATTTATTTCTCAGATATTTTTTAATTGTATAGAGGAGTGGTATCAGTTTTATAGAGCTAATTTTGTATCCAGCTACATTTTTGAAAGTTTTACCATCTCTAGGAACTTTCTGGTACTAATTTTACTTCATTGATGTATACTAACACATCAATGGCCTAAATACAAAATCAAATACACATAAACTAAAAGAAGAGAAAATGGGGAATAGCCTCAAACTCATTGGAACCAAATTAATATCTAAAATATATAAAGAGCTAAAGAGGCTAGATATCAAAAAAAGACAATTAATCCCATGAAAATTGGAGTGCATGTATAAAACTGGGAATTCTCATTAGAAGAAACTCAAATGTCTGAGGTACATTTAAAGAAGTGTTCAACTTCCTTAGCCATCAGGAAATGTTAATAAAACTACTTGAAGAGCCCATCTTACATTGTCAAATTTGCTAAGATCAATAAAACTTGTGACATGTCATGTTGCCAAGGATTTGGAGTGGGCGAACACTCATCTATTGCTGCTAGCGGTATAAACTTGTACAGATACTATGTTAATCAGTATGGTAGGTTTTCAGAAAGATAGAAATCAAGCAATGTCAAGATCCAGCTATACTACTCCTTGGCATATATGGTAAAAAAATCATAGTACCATAAGAATGCTTGCTCAACAATATTCATTGCTACTCTATTCTTAATACCCCAAAATTGTAAACAACTTAGTTGTCCATTGACAGAATACTAAAAAAAAGGTTACATTTCCACAACAGAGACTACCTTAACTTTTTTAAAAAAAATAAATCGTGAAATTTGTAGGCAGAGGGAATGGAAACGAAAGTCATCCTGAGCAAGTTAACCCAGGTCCATAAAGATAAATATGATCAGTACCTTATTCAGCCATCATCAGAGTGACTTCCTCCTGCAGCAGATGGGAACAAATACAGAGACACAAATCCAGGCATTATGCAGATGATATATCTTGGAACACAAGCTCTAAATGAGATGTCTCCATCAAATCCTTTCCCTCAGAGCTGGGCAGTAACTGTGCCTTCCTAGGCATGGAAGTGTAAAAATCTGTTGGCCAAGTTCAAATGCCCTCCTGAGAATTGATCACATTTCCACCTGTCCCTTGGAAGCTCTTCTTTCATTGGAATTTGCGGCGTTTAATCTGCTACTAGCAGAAAAAAAAAAAACACAAATAGCCATGTGCATTTTGGGAATAAGTGGAGTACGTAAACATACTGAATATTATTATATGGCTAGTGTTTTGGGGAATGAATTTCATAAAATAACCAGGCAGTACATTCCAAATTCATATTTTAAAATCACAGATTTCACAATTCACGAGAATTGCTTTAAATTTTCTAGACAACTATGGACAGGTGCCTTTCCTCTATCTCAAACCTGATTTTCTAGAATTGAGTAACACCACATCATCTGTATTCAAAAACTTCAAGTTGCTTCTCAGGCTTATCTGGTGAAGGTGGTGAATATCACTGAACTGATACTGTCACTCCAGTAGCTGTAAGTGCAAGAAAATATTAAGTGGCTCCAAGAACTGGGACAGAGTTGCAGACTTAGATATGTTTCAAAAGTGGGGTATAATAAAAAGTGCACCAAAAGAGAAATGAACACACACATTATAAAGTTCACCTCACCAAGGTGGAGCGATGGCCATGTAAAAATAATAGATATTCTGTCTTAGAAAACTGCATATTTCTGTTTTAATGTGTTTTTGATAGGTATTGATGGACAGAACTGGTCTCAAAATTTGCAGCCACCTGCCTCAGAGTCGAGTGCTGGTGATATAAGCATGAAGTACATAACTAAAAGAGTCACACGTTTGACTGAGACTGAATTTGGTTTTTCAGTCTCATCTAAACCTTTGCTAATTTAAGAAGCCAGGTCAGTTTTGTCTTGACTACTTTGCAAACCAGGACAGCGGAATCAACAGGTCACTTTAGTGCCATAGAATTTCTAATAAGTAAAAGATAAAAGTGCAAGCAAGCTTTCTTCAAGGAGATTTATGATATGGAGAAAAGTAACAAAGAACTATTCAAAGTAAAGGTGTCTGGGCCGTATAGCATACACTTTTATAGTTCAGGAAAGCACTCACCATAAGGTCAGAGAGGTGGGAAGAATGGAATTGTATTTGAGAGGTAACTGCTCATGAAATTTCATCATAGCTCACCTTGGTGACCCCTCTGATTGGGGAAAGGAGTGAGACACTTTAGAAAATTGTGAACAGACGCAGACCTTTGATCGCCTCTTCAAATTTAATGATAGACTAAAGTATAAAGAAGTTACGAATGTAAGCAAAAATTAACCTTAAAAATGAAGTAAAGAGTAAATCTAATAAAATGATAGATTTTTATATCATAGAGACAGATGGGGTGACTAAATTCCACCCAGCCTCTTTAATCACCATTTTATAAACTTTCTCCATCTGGATAAGGCCATGGAGTGTTTCTCTAGCTTTACCTAGTTTATAGTTCTCTCACTACAAAGATGTCTAATACTATCTATATTACCACAAATGAGATGATTTTATGAACGAGGAGTATCCTTTTGTGTCTGTGTACTCATACTTTCTATCCCTTTATCCACTCACGTACACTGGTTTCATCTCATCCTTTGGCTACTGTCAGTCATGCTGTAATAAACATGAGAGTGCTGGTTCATCTTCTGCATGCTGAGCATCTCTTCAGGGTGTTGCAATTCCTGGATCATCTTGTGATTTACAATAGCAATACTATCTTCTGTTTACACAGACTGCATAAGATATGTTCTCATCACCATACCATTTTTTTTGTTGTTTAGCTGCTGCTCTTTTACTGGAGTGAGATGTAATCATCAATTTGTTTACATCTTTTTAATTACTAGAAGACTGAAAAATGGTCATAAACATGTTGAACATTTATAATCTTAATTTTTTAGATGTGTCAATCTTTTGCCTATTTTAAATTTTTATTAAATTCTTTGAATGGTTAGTACATTTCAAATATGAATATCTTTTATTTGTTCAAATGACTAATGTATTTTCATTTTTCTCCCCAGTTTGTTCTGGCAATTGCATCCTTTTTTTCTATAGACATTATTATTTTAATATATTCATATTAGTCTATTTGTATTTCCAAAATATATTTTACTATATCAATGCTTTAATTTCCTTATCGCTTTTTACTAGAGGTTTCTTGTAGTTTTGAGTTTAAAATTTATCCTAATTTGTTTTGAGTTGTTCAATAACTGGAAGTTATGACAGTCTGCTTTCACTCTTCTGTACACATACAATCAATATCTCCCAAAGTCATTTATTGAAGAACATCTTTGCCCAAATATGTTCACGGTGTCTTTGAAAAATATTGTTTGGCAGTAAACACATGGTTTGTCTTCAGAGTTTCAGTCATGTTTCATTGGTTTGTAATGCAACACAGTGTAATTCTGCTGTTATTGTATTGCAATACATTTAAAGACCCCAATATCACAAGAAACAATTATCCTATCAATGCTTTGTTCATTTGTCATATAACTAAATCTGTGATTATATCAAACTGTTGGTTATGTCACAATATTTATTAAGTACCCTGGATAATTGAAGCTGAATCATGTAAAAAGTAGTATGTTATTGGGAAAAGCAATTTAAAATGAGAATGATTTTTAAATCCAATTATGTAGAGGTGGAGAGACCTTGTTGAAAATGTCAGTTAAGTAGAAAAAGCAGAATAGTACTTACAAGAGTGAAAAATAAAATTCTGTCCAAGGAAGATGGCTCTCAAAACTCAAACAAAACAGAAATTCAAATTCCCAGTTAGAAGAATGCAAGACATTTTCTTACCCAGGAAAATGAACAAAATAATCAAAAGGGGCCTAAGAAATTTCATGGAGTATTTCCAAGATGATAAGTTAGAGATGCTGCCTGAATTCCTGCAGATTTGTTTGCTCTGAGGTGGTAAAGAGGGAGGGTGACAGATAAAGAGAAAAAGTTCACTCTATAAAAAACCAACTCTCTTTTTTATATATTTATGTTTTAAATTTCATTTTACATTTCATTCCTAGTTCTCCCTCCCACCCCTCCTCCTGCC
>NC_022013.1:38480210-38481119 GCF_000317375.1 Microtus ochrogaster | reverse complement strand
CCCCCCAGCTCACCTTTCAATCCACTCCTCCCAAAGAGTAAGGCTTCCAAAGGTAAATAAAGAAAGTCTGGCCCATAAAGTTGAGGCAGGACCAGGCCTCTTTCCCCTGTGTTAAGGCTGTGATCAACTATAGGAAACAGCTCCAACGAGCTAGCTCATATACCAGTGATAGATCCTGGTCTTTCTGCCAGGGTCCCTCAGATAGTTCAAGTCTCACCACTGTTTACCACTTATAGAGGGCCTAGTTCAGTCCTGCAGAGGCTCCACAGCTGTTGGTCTGGTGTAGGAGGTCCTTCTATCTATGTGTTGCTTTTACTGGTTAATAAAAGAACTGCTTTGGGCCTATAGCAGAGCTGTAGGGGAACAGAGCTAGGCAGGGAAAACTAAATGGACATGGTACCTGCTATCCTCCATGAATATGGGCTACACTTAACCTGGGTGGTTTGCTCACCATATAAAAAGTTAAAAGCAGATAAAATGATGAGATATATGCATAAAATAACCCACTTACTTATTACTGTATTCCTTAAATATGTGTTCCTTTCCTTTGTTTAAAACCATTTCTATCCTGAGGTTCATGGTCCTTTTACATCACAGGATAGCTGTGCAAGTCACCTAACAAGCTTAGGCATGACAATCTTACATTGCAATATCAAAAATTTTGACAGCTCTGCATCATAAAATGATTTTCTTTATATTCTTTAATAAATGTGCATTGTTTTTAATGTCCTTGAGAAGAAGAAAAACTATATCCTGGTTATCATTATTTTCCTTAATGTTTTTAAAAATAGTCAACATAGAAGTGTTTATTGTCAGGGAGACACATAGCTTTTTTTTTCTTTTTTTTTTTATTAAGAAAGAAAAAAAAAATTTCCGCCTCCTCCCAGCCTCCCACTCCTCCCACTCTCC
>NC_022013.1:38465974-38473950 GCF_000317375.1 Microtus ochrogaster | reverse complement strand
GGGGCTGGGTCATGCAAAAGAAAGACAGCCCTGCAGAAAGAGCTGGGGGAGGGGGGTTTGTGCTCTCTTCCGGGACACTCTGCCCCTGGATAGCAGAGACTCACCCGTCCAGATGGGATTCCTCAGCAACTGAGACACATAGCTTTACAAGCCAGTGGCTTAACTGTGGTTTGCCATAAATTCCTTTTATGCACTACAATTCTAAAATAATAGTTGCAGTTTAATTTATCATATATGTTTTTAAGTTATTCAATTACACTGTAACCATCAATATTATTTTTATGAAGAGAATCAGGGACGTAAAAGATATAGATTATCAGCAGACTCATTGGAGTTAATTAAAACTATCCCTTCCATAGGTTGTCACAAATGCATGTACATGCAGGGAGTACTGAGTGGACTCAGTGTATTTATTAGAAGAGAACAAGAGAGCAGAAGGTGGTGACTGGAAAAAGTGGCAGATGGAAGAGAGGAGGATCTAAAAGGGTCGGGAATAGGTGTAGATTTGATCAAAGCATGTGAAATCAGTGTATGGAGTTCCAGATTAGAAAAGCCCAAGAGATGCATGTTACTTGAAAACTGCTGCTTTGCTAAAACAATGATACTCATGTGAAGCCTTCTGATTAGTCTGACTTCTGGAATTTACCGACTATAATTATTTGATCTCATCTACATCCTCATCATCTTTTGCTGTTTTCTTTCTTAATGGTATTCATGTTGTTTAGTTTTTGTTTCCTTGACATGAACTAGAGGCATCTGGGAAGAAGTAATATCCGCTGAGGAGTTAATTACTCCATTTGACTGTCCTATGTGCCTGCCTACGGAATATATTCTGTCTCTTTGTCGCTGTCTCACTGTCTCTGTGTCAGCCCCCACCCCCCGTGTGTGTGCGTGTGTGTGTTTGTGGGTGTAGGTGTGTGCAATCAAATTCAGCTCCCCTGCAAAAGCTGCGAGAGCTCTTACCTTGTAAGTAAGACACACTAATATACATTTAAATGTGATGATGTATATTTATACTTTTTACATTTTTGTTGCATTGTATTAATAACATAAAGAATCCTTTTTAGATGGTTAACTCATACTGAGTTTGTAAAGATACCGGTAGTACTCAGACTTTGAGCTAAATGAACAGAAAGCTTAACACACACACATACACACACACTGAACTATTCAATACATGACAGTTATAAACCTTTATTTTTCTGAATAAAATTTTTCTTGAATAAAATTCAAGTTATTTTGAAAAGGTGGGGTTCTAATGATTTATTATCTTAGCAAAATCTAAAGAGAAAAATTGATATTGCATGATCATTCATTGGTTAGTTTCAACATTTTACACTTCACATTTTGTTGTCTATATAAGAAAAAACATATAGATACATGATATTTACTGTGATTTATGTTTTCTAATTTTGTTGTTTGTTATTACATATCAAAAAGCATGGTAAAGTTGGTAGTCTTAAACACTGTGAATGGTAAGTAAACATCATGTTTTAAAGAATGTTCATTTTCAATATCTAAAAGAGAATCTTTTCCTAACAAGATTCCACTAGGAGTCACTGGCATTTGCTGATATGCAGTACTTCCAACTGGACAGTGAGTATACTGCAGCAGAATGTCCTTGGAAACACTGAAGAAACAGAATACTTCTGTCCACAGGGTATTCTGCAAAATATTTATAGTTATTTTCCTATGATATATTTATAAACTTGACCTGTCAATATCAGTATAATTTCAGATTTTTGAGGGAATTTCAGTTATTAAAGAAAATTCAAATGCAATTGTGATATTTCTGCAAGCCTCAACTAGAAGATATATTAAAATTTTTATAACTAAACCCCTACTCTCCATGAGCTTCATCTGAAGTGTTGTGGTAATAAAGTAAAACAGATATAGTCTCATAAAAATTTAAATCTGCAGTAGTGCTGCGTATCTATCCAGTACAACAGTTGAACCCTTGTGTAGGCTCCCATACTGATGTTTTCCTATAAGAACTCAGCTAATTCTGGAAGCTACTGTTAGCACTGCGCTGCTTAACTTTTTTTTCCTAGTTGTCATTTTGACAATTGAGAAAGTACCAGCAGCTAGGAAAATATCCTTACAGAAAGAAAGGCAGCTCAGGAAAAAGTAGGACTGGTGAAATATTCAAACCATACAACTTTATATGGAAAATAAAACTAATTTAATGTTTCTTAGCATTTCTGAACAAATAGTTAATATTTGCTATGAAATCTGTATTATAGTTTTGTCTTTGAGCTTAGTTTCTTGGTTTCTTGAGTTGTTTCCATAGGATTATTTTGATTATCCATGGCCTATAGTAACTTTTAATTATATATATATATATATATATATATATATATATATATGGAAATTATTACTTCTACAAACTTAAAATACATATTTTTTATGTTGGTGTAGGTTTGTCTTACACCTATCTGTGAGTGTACGCACACTTATGGCATTGTCTAAATGTGGCATAGCGTGAAACCTTTCAGGAAGAGTCAATTCTTTTCTTTCGTTGTGCATTCTAAAGATAAATCTCTGTTTGGTAAGATTGTGAAGCAAACCACAATGGTTTTACCTGTTCTGATATCTTGTCCTGAATTTATTAATCTTATTCACCATAAAAAAATTTCTTGCTTCAATTTAAATTGGTTTTAATGGTACATGAAAGTACATTGTACAGATTTATTAGACTCTGTGATATTTCATGATATATATCACTGTTAAAAGGACAAACATATCTGTCTCTCCAAATCTTCTCTGTGTTGTAAAAATCCAATTTTGTCTATGTTTTTAATAAGGACTACACATGTACAATTTGTGCTGCATCACACAATAGCAGTTACTATTTTCCTAGGTTTTACTTGTTGATCAATGATCTCTAGTCCTTTAATGCCTATGCTTTTTCTGCCTTCTCCTTAGCACCATTCTACTTTTCTCTGACTTAGACTTTCTTTATTCCTTCTATGTGTGAGAGTGTTTAACTCACTTTATTTCTGTTTCTGATTCAGTGTTTTTAATATAATATCCTTGATCTGATCAACTGACACCAGGAATTAATCTTCAATTCCTGTGAAGCATGTACTTTTCATTTATTGTCCTTTCTACATATATAAAACCTCTTCCTTTATGAGTTACCTGAGTCTTCTTGAATACTTCTACATAACCTTTACAACTCATGCATTTCTGAGTTGGTGTCTCTATTCCTTTCTTGTAGAAGAAAAAAAGATATATTCACAGCCTCCTGGTTTTCTCTTTGGATTTTATAAAGTCACCTCAAATATGAGGTGTTGAAATCTATTTCAACTTTTCTACTGAAAGCCCCTGTATTGGGGTTCCATCATGACCCTAATTATTATTCCAGTTCTCTCATTCATTGATCTTAAATTCTCAAGTATTTGTGGTCTTTCATTTCCGAGAGTTATATTTCCCTTTGTTTTTTTTTTATAATCTTTTCATTTCTCTTATGTCCAGTGTGGCTGTCACAAATTAGACCACTGATGTCACACAGCTGGCTCTTTTAACTATGGCATGCTTTCAAATGATCTCCAATCTCCAGGACTTTCTCACTCCTATATTCCTCATTCCTATATTCTGCACTGAAGTAAGGTGAGCTCTCAGTATAAATCTATGTCTTCATCTCTCATTTTAAATGTCTTGGATATACACTAGACTCATTGAATCAGTTTATTAGCTGAATCCTAATTATTTCTCTAGCTTCAATCTCTTTCCATTTCCCTGATTTATTCTGCAATTTTCAAAGATACGATCCTCCATGTTTTCTCTAAGAGTTGAAACATTTCACAAGCCCTATCATCTTCTTGGAATAAATTATTCAGCAATTGTCCCAGGTCTAATTTCTGCTAAGTGAAATATATGACAAAAGAGTACAGAATTTCACAATAGACAAAGTAGAAATTATATTTTAAATGAATAATTTATTTTTCAGTGTGAGTTGAGGAAGTCACTGAGCATCAATATGTCTTAAAAATGAGGATAATTGCAGTGCTGATTTGATGGCAGAGAAGAACCAAGTGCCACGTGTCTACTTCTACTCTACTGTCTTAATAAAGGATAATAAAGAACCTGGCCAAACTTTAAGCTCTTAATTCCTGAAGTAGAGTAATGAAAGTACAGTGAAATCATTACATAGATATTCCATCTCCACACAACAATTTTATTATTTTCCTTATCTCTGTCTAAGAAGATTCTATTCTCATTTTCATTGGGATTGAACACAATGAAATTTCTTAAGGTATTTTGAGTTAGTGAGTATATAAGAAAAATCTAACCTCTTTAAAAGCTGCAATATTTCTGTACAGCATGCCCTGAATTACACAAGTTCGAAAATTAATGGAGATATTAAAGCTTTGATAGTTATTAATCTTCTTCTCTTCCATTCATAAGATATTTAAAGGATCAGAGGCCTCCAAAAATCAAAACATTTTGTAAGTAATATACCAAAGATAGTATCTTTCTCAAACTTGAAGAAATAAGAGCTTCCCTATAGTCTTTTCTCCCTGCCTATTGTCCCTGACTGATGGTTTTGCAATGACCCAGAATCAGTGTAACTGGTTCATTTCAACAATTCAACATGACTTATGTATAGAGACAAGTTGCCTTGAATATAATTACTGATATATATGCTGTTACATTTTATGAGAATATAAGCATGCCCTTTTACAGAAAGAACTGAAAATCATATCTCTTACAATAAAACATTGCAGATGAAAACAAATTGAAAACTCAAAACATATTTTATTCTGATTTTACCCAAATAATTATTATATCCGAATACTCATTATAATACAGATATTATCTTGGAAATTTATACTTATTTGCCTTTTCTTGAAAATACATATTTTCAAGTTAAAGTTTTTTTTTTCTGGGATTGTTTACATTTAATTGCTACTAATCTGATGACAATTTTAGTCTGATAATATAAGTGAAACTATTTTAAATATGATAGTATCAGATATAAAATAGATTTTAAAATAATAACCGCCATGTTTTATTTGTTATTTCAAATACAGTCTATTCTGAAAATATCATATTATATGTTCTCTTTTCCTTTTAATGTAATCAGGCAAAGATATAGTTTTCAGTGCTAAATTAAATGATAACATTCAAGTGCTCAACAGAGAAAACTCATTTTAGAATTTATACCTTTACTTCACGAGTGAAGAAATTTTTGTTATAGCTGTGAAACTGCATTTACAAGAACAAGACAAGAATTTTTTTAAAAAAATACATCACTTTCTCATTAGATTGTCAAAACTTTACTAAATTAAACCACTTCAAGTTTGGCATTTTCACAGTTCTTTAGGTTAAAAATAAAAAGGAGTCAGAAGAGCTTTGGTTTTTGTCTAGAAAATCTCTGGGGTCATTTTCTTTGCTTTTTTAATTTGTTTTTGAACTTCTATATTTTTTTCATTTCTTCCTGACTTCTTTTGTTTCAAACACAGCAAGGGTAGATTGAACATTTTAAAACTGCAACTTGATATAGTTTCCTATCATCATAGGACTCTTTGGTCTGGCTCCACCACACATGTGTAAAGATCCTTGTGGCATGCCTAGAAACTTAGTGAGTTCTCCTTTAACTTCACCCAATTGCAACTACAAATTTGGTGATTACTTATAGACCAAGACTAGTAATTTATATGTGCATATGCTTAGAGCAAGAGAAATCTTGTCTAATATGATGTGAAGGTTGACAAGTGTGAGCCTGCAAGAGATGCTATTCATTGGAGGACTAAGGAAGAATTGACACAGCTCTGGCTGAAGAACTCCTCAAGGTGATATCTCCTCTCTTTCAGTCAACTTCTTCTGTGATGGCCTTTAACTCTATGTCTAAGGATATAGAGGGAAAGGCAATAGTTATCAGGGCATCTATAGATTTAAATGTTACTTTTGTCAGAAAATTACTTTTTGTTGGACCTCTAGATGTGTGAGACATGTGGCTAACACAGACACAAATTATGGGCTGATATAAGTTATAAGAATTAATTTATAAGAAACCTGAGCTACTGGATAATCAGTTTATGATTAAGTTAATTCTCTCTGTGATTTCTTTGGGACTTAACGACTACTGGAACTGGGCTGGACAGAAAACTTCATCAACATGCCACCACTGTCTGGCAAGTTTTCTTATAAGAATGCTGTTTTTTTTAATTTATTTATTTATTAAAAATTTCCACTTCCTACTCTCCTCCCATTTCCCTCTCACTCCCTACACTCTCCCTCCCTCTCCCTCTCCAGTCCTAAGGGAAATCAGAGTGTCCTGTCCTGTGAGAAGTCCAAGACCCTCCTCCCTCCCTCCAGTTCTAGGAAGGTGTGCATCCAAACAGACTAGGCTCCCAAAAAGCCAGTACATGCAGTAGAATCAATACCCAGTGCCATTATCATTGGTTTCTCAGTCAGCCCTCATTGTCAGCCACATTCAGAGAGTCCAGTCTGATCACATGCTCGTTAAGGGAGCCATTTTAGGGTTGGCAAGAGACTTGGTTCTAGAGGGGTTCTCAGGTGTCCAAGGAGATGCCCCCAGCTAGGTCCTTGGGCATCAGAGGAGAGGGTGCCTGAACTGGCCTTATCTCATAGCCACACTGATGAATATCTTGCATATCACCATAGAACCTTCGTCCGGTGATGGATGGAGATAGAGACAGAGAGACCCACATTGGAGCACTGGACTGAGCTCCCAAGGTTCAGATGAAGAGCAGAAAGAGGTAGAACATGAGCAAGGAAGTCAGGCGCACACACACACACACACACACCTACATGTATCCTTAAGTTTTGTATCTCCTTATGCTCTATTTTGTGTATCCTACCTCCTTTTCAAGAACACAACATATTTTAGAAGTAGGAGATTTATTTTCAGTGCTTTCTTACCTCCACCCAGTTCTGAAACACATAACATGGCTGACAAGAACTGAGTACATGATACTTAAATGATTGTTTGCTGGATTCAGTCTGCTCTCTGTCGTTCATATGTATCCACCACACTGAAGAATCTTTGAAATTATCACCCCAATCAAGACTTCTTGATGGGTCTACTACATAACACTGAATGACAAAAAAAAAATGAGAACATTTTTGTACTGAGAGTTTTGTCAGGTTCAGGAACTTTATAAATATGTCTATGGTAGGGCAGAGAGATGAGGGAAAGAAACAGTGAATTTTGTATTAGAAGATGGGACATCTACTCTCATTTTTTAATAATAATCATTACATAACTTTGGATAAGAAAAAACTTCTCTGCAACTAAATTTCTTTATTCATAAAATTGAAATAATTATAGCAACATTTCCTAGAATTTGTCAAGAGCTTATGTAAATAACAAATGTGCAAGTATTGTTAGGTATAAAATAGATATGTTAATGTGAACAGTAGTGTGGGGGAAGAGCTCAGAAGGCAGCAACAGTGCACAAAGAACTAGAAGCAAATAAAGAATTTGAGAACTGTGGGACCAGAAGAGGAATAGCACACTAATTGATTATCTAATATCAAATGATTAACAAGGGGGCATACATACAAGTAACATTATATAGACTGAGCAGGGCTATTTATGTATTTAGGAATGTATTTGTATATACATATGTGTATTAACAATAATATGACAAAAAAAGTCCCATGAATTTTAAAGAGAGCAAGAACTATATAGGAAAGTTTTGAGAAAGAAAATAAAGAGAAAAATTTTAAGAATTATATGATAATTAAAAATGAATTATTTTATCATTCATTGTATCATGTATCTAGTATGTATCATGTATCTACAATTGAATAGCATCCTTCTTTGTGAATTTGGACAGAGCCTGTTCACTGGATATTCTAGAATTCATTTTACAGTGTTTGGTGCAATCTCCTTCACCTGTGAGCATTTCAAAGGGAGAACTAAAAGATAGATTTGTTTTGTTTTGTTTTGTTTTTCGAGACAGGGTTTCTCTGTGGCTTTGGAGCCTGTCCTGGAACTAGCT
>NC_022013.1:38459786-38465874 GCF_000317375.1 Microtus ochrogaster | reverse complement strand
TCTGTAGACCAGGCTGGTCTCGAACTCACAGAGATCCACCTGCCTCTGCCTCCCGAGTGCTGGGATTAAAGGCGTGCACCACCATCGCCTGGCCATTTGCTCATGTTTTCCCAGGAATAGTTTTGGTAAATTCTAGTTCTCGTCTCTGAGTTGGGCTTCATATATTGTTGACTTTCATCAATAACAACACTGATGTAAGAATATATAAAGAAAATAATTTTAAGATATTTATTGGCAGCATAATAATGATTGTTAATATCACTAAAATTTGATCTGGGAAAATACTAAGAAATTAGATGTTATGTGTTTTCAATACAAAAACAGTCAGTCATGGTGATATATTTATTAATTGGTTTTATTTAACCATTTCATAAAATATATGTGCTTCAAAGCCTCATGATGTACAGAATCAATTATGTACTTTTTTGCCATCCAAATAATTATGGAATTAGAGTCAATTTTATTTAAATAATATATACGTTATTCAAACTTATATCTTTTGAACAATAAATTTGTGTATATGTTAACTCTTTGGAGAGCAACTATTAAATGTATAATCAGAATTTCATATTTGTTAGATCATATAGAATCCTTATTAGAGTTTTCAGCAAGTTAGCCTCAAGATAATTAATATTGTGTAGTTATGCTTTGAGTGATGAAATAATTTTACAGAAACAAAATACAAACCTAATTACATGCTTAAAGTATTGGTTGAGAAGCTTTAATAAAATTGTAACTATTTAAAGCCTCTATTGTTGTATTTAACTAATCCTGCTGCCTTAACGTCCATGGTAACTAGTATGACCTCAGTCCTCTCTTTGACTCATTCGAGTAATAATATTGGTGCATTGAAACAATGATGTTTAGTTGGTATTTAGTTACAATAAGGTCTTTTGAGTTAATATTATTTACCTCAGTATTGATTTAAAACGCATATTGCTAATTTAATATTTATATCATTTTGTCCCCTTTTTCTCTCCACTCTGGCTCCTTATGAGCCTCTCATTCCTTCTCTATTGGTGACCTTTTCTTATATTATTGCTACATGAGTGTGTGTGTGTGTGTGTGTGTGTGTGTGTGTGTGTGTGTGTGAGTGTGTGTGTAAACAGAGTTTGATGGGTTTACTAGTGTTGTTAAATATGTGTAATTGTTTATGGATCACCACTCTGGAATGTATAAAGAGTATTATCAATTATATTTATGGCTACACAGAAATCTATGGTCATCCATGCTTCATATTCTATTCTGATAGGAAGTGTAGACTGACAAATAATTCCAATAATCCTAAAGTAATAAATACATATGGTTAATATGAAATGATTTTCCAACAAATATAATAAATACTGCCTTCTCTTTTCTTTATTTTTCATCTATCTACTTTGAGACATTTTCTAAACAGCATATCAATTTTTTATTAGTAAAACATGCATACTAATGAAAATTTAATTCTTTAAATTCCTTTAGGCATATAATTGATATCTTTGACATCATGGCATTTCAAAAAGTCTTATTTTCTTATTCATAGGTACAAAATTAAATAAAATTGTCATTGCTTATTTTGGTGTTTGCTTTCATTATAAAATACAAGTATATTTATTTTGTTCAATTCATATTATTTTATCAGTTATTGAATAACTGCATATTTTCCTAAATATGTTTTTTCTGAACCATGTTTCTGTAATGTCTACTATCTGTTTGAAAACATGGCTCAAATCTGTTAACTTGAAATTGAAATAGTATATATCATAATGATTTATTTAGTAATGTTATTTATTTCAAATTGTACTTTCATATGGTTATGTAAAGATTTCAAGGCAAAAATTCTATGTTTAGAGTTTTTAGTATTTTTTCTATACTAATAGTTAAATAAGTTTAATTTAACCTACATTTTTATCTATGGTTCATGAATTTTACATCTCATGAAAGTTAATCTTATTGCAGCAAACAAATCTTTGACTACATTTTAGTAAGTCTTGTAAGACTATTGAATTTCCCTTGAAATACAATTCATGTTACTATTATAAATACTGAAAAATTTATGAAATCATCAATATTTACTTTGAGCATACTAATTGGTTGGTAATAATTACTAGCAACTTATTTCAGATGACAAAAAGATAATAGAACACCTGATATGATAATAGGAAAATGTTGCTGCATATCAATAGCTGACAATTCAGAGCAATTTTTACACAATGTAAGAATAGATTTATTAAATTGACAGGTTAGAAACTGCCACAAAACCTTAAGGAATATTTTGTGCATACTGGTCCTAAAATTATTACTAAATATTATTATGTATACTTGGCTGAGGTTCAAGAATTAAAAATAGTACTTATATTTAATTACTGGTTTATATTCTGATACTAGATAGCACAAAATTCTATTATTTATTATTATTATTAATTTGTTTTAAGTTTGGCAATATCTTAATATTCCACCTGCTCACTTGATTAACTTGAAATATTGTATGTAGCTTTTTTACCTTTCGAGGACAAAATAAATCAGGTTGCTAATGAGTAACATTGGAATCCCTTAGCGTAGAACTCTAAACATTGTAAAAAGTATTAATATGAATTACAACATATGTAGTAGAGAAATATTCTTCATTAAAGTATACTGATCTAATTAGCATACATTCATCTGGTTTAGTATTGAAATAGGTAAATAACTGGTTCCATGATTACATTACAGCTTTTTTTGTAGTTAATTAAAATTTCATAAAATAAGATAGTTTTTACAATTACAGTATTATAAAATAATGACCTGAATTTATAATGAAATCTTACATATATAAGTGTATTTCATTTTTAAAATATGTCACTTTTATAAATATTTATTTGTAGTGTTCAAGTATGAACATTTCTAATTACTAGATTTCATAGGCTTAAAAATCAAGATTTTGCAGCAAGTCCTTTTAACATCTCTTATATCTAAATTATATTAATTAGTCCTCTTTTCTATATCTTAATGTTTTCTTTTATGCTGGTGAAACAGCATATTTGTATTTTAATAAATAGTTACACATACAGATAGTGAGTCTTTTGTCCACCAGAATCTCCCTGAAGCCAGAGAGCTGCTTCATGATGAGACAGCAAGCCTAAACTTGTTATGTTGTAAATGTGTAGTCAGTATCTTTTCTTACGGCATGACATCCACATAAAGGTAAACTTCAATTTTATTTCTGTCCTACAAGCAGGAAACATGTTTACACATATGTTTCTCCAGTTGGGTTTCTAGAGCTAGTTGAGACAGTTCCATTTGAAGGAACCATTGATGTTGGAAAAAATATTTCTCTGTTATGTTTAATTATAGACTTCTGATTTATAATAACAAGTGTTTTACTTTGAGCCTTGAAGAAGAGGGTCAACACCATACTGTTGTTAGTGTAGAGAGAGTAATATACTAAAAGTTCTCTTATAGGATACCTGTCGACAAGTGTACAGCTACGTTGACATCCTGTGATGAAAATCATTAAAACCATTTTACATTTCAGCTCCATAGCAGGGGAAATTGACAATACTCATGGGACAGCAAGGAAATCAAACACTGTAGTACTATACTGTTGATTTTCACAGCCACAAGAGGGTTTTAATTTCTCTACATCGTATCTAAGCATTATTACGTAAGCATTGGATATTTGGGAAACTGGGAACCGTTCTAAAATTAGGAAAATTTTAATAATGAGGAAGCACTGGTAGTTTATAAACCCAGTTATCATCTAAAACACTGTCTAAGAATATTGGAAAAAAAATCTCTTCTATTCTTCAAATGGATTTTCTGGAGTTTTGTGTATGATATTAAGAACGAGTTACCCATAAGTAAACAGAGGGGATATAGCATTATGGTAAAACAAACAAACAAAACAAAAATAAAAAACAAACTTAAACTTATCATGTATAACTGAAATTCTCTGAACAACCATTTTTATCTGAAATACAATGCAATGGTATTTAATAAAATTTTGATAAAAACAATATCTATAAATATAAAATGTATTTGGAATTTTCCAAAGTTGTAGTTTTGATAGCTATAGAGTGGTAAAAGCAGCATAACAGGAAGAAAGGTATATAAAATGATTAACAGTCATATAAAGCAGCTTAAATTACTTTATTGACCAAAATTGAAATAAAATAAAATATCAATATCAATAAAGCTGTAAAATTCTAAAATATTCAAAATTTAGTTATTTAAACCAAAAAGAGCATACTAAATCTAAAGGGAAGTAGCTAAAATAGTAATTAAAGTGAATATTATAAAAAATGTCTGTATTTAAAGAATTTCACATGAACAGCCTAAATTTGGAACTTTGGAAATAAAAAGTAGTAAAACTGGAATTAAGTTTTAGAATAGAAATGAATAGAAAAGAGAGTAGAAAATACAATGCAATAGTCAAAATTGTGTCTGTTGTTGATTTAATATATATATTTGTCCAAACCTTGGTGTTTGAACACAGCAGGCAAAGTACAAGTAAAAACAGAAATTAAATAGGAGATATAATAGATGAAAGTGAAACAAAAGTGATCAGATAATGATAGCATCAGACTATAAAACTTGTGATTCTGACATCCCAGTCAGACCAAATATTAGCACAATGATATGAAAGTCAGCATCCCACATTTAGCTGAGGAGTTCCTGGTAATTGATAGCTATACTATATATATGAAATCCTCAACTTTACACTAGAAAGTATATAGAAATGATTAATACTGCTAGAAAAGTGTCAGGATACAAAAACCTAAGCAAAATTAATAACCATTGTATTATATACCATTTACAAGCAAGCTGTGGAAGATATTTTGATTAACATTTCCATTCACAATAAATTTAAAAAGTCTAGCAGAAAATTAAAAAAATATGTGAGATACTCCTATAGTGAAAATTTTAAATGTCTGGAGAAAGAGATTAAAGAAACACTTAAAGATGGAACGATCTCCCATGCTCAAGGATTGGTACAATTAATATAGTTTAATTTCTTATATTTATGTACATCCTAAACCTTTATAATTTTATTTTGTGTATTTTGCAGTTACAAAAACTTTAGGTGAATTTACACTTACACAATACACAAAAACAAACAATATAGAAAGAATTTAACAAATCTCTATAATATACACTTTTTACTCTCTCAACCTTAAAATTTGTTATTTACTTCCAACAAAACCTCTCTTTTCTGCCAGTTCCTATCATTATTCATTAATTCATAACTTTTATGTTGTTTTTGTACCGAATTTATTTTTACATAATCTTCAGAATGACCACTGGTTTAGAATTATGGAGTTTGGTTGGTTCTACAGTAGATACACAACTAAAGACAATGAATTCAGAATAACCAGAAATTCAAACAACTCATTACAAAATAAAACATAATGCAGCTAAAAATTAACAATACATATAAACTAGCATATACCTAAAGAAAGATACAGTGAACAAACATGCATGTGGAATATTTACTAATAATTGATGGTTTAGATTTCAGAATTTCAGTAAGCTATAGTTTGTATTCCAGTTGGCATGACTGGTAAAGTAACCATAAAATGTAAGTACGTAAGGAAAAACATTAATACACTGTAGGTAAGAAGACAAATAATTCTATTATTAAAAATTCAAGAATTTAATAATGCTTCTATTAAAAATGCTACTAGAGAGGTTCTCCATAAAATTAGACATGAATCTATTGAATGACTCACCCACCAATCTCACACACATACACATGTCCAAAGGAGTAGAGATCAGTTTATCAAACAGATATCTATATTCTTCTATTACTTTCAATACTACTTTAAAAATATGAGACAAGAAAATAAATTTCCAACAACTGGAAAACAATAGAAAAAAAATTTCACATGATAACCTTTGAAAGATTTCTTCACAATGTAGAAAAGAATTTGTTTCAGATTGGCAAGGAATTAAAGGAAGCAGAGAAGATGGTGATTGCTTTCCTACTAGGCACTAAATTAAAATTAAACTAAAGTTTAAAAGATTTATGATGTGTGTTCGGGCTGATATTGAGGTCTTTAATCCATTTGGACTTGAGTTTTGTGCATGGTGATAGATATGGGTCTATTTTCATTCTTCTACAGGTTGA
>NC_022013.1:38445487-38457814 GCF_000317375.1 Microtus ochrogaster | reverse complement strand
TTTTTTTCCTTTTCTCAATAAATAAAAAAGATTTATGATGTTATATATCATTAATAATTACTACAGATAATACTGAAGATTTTACTTAAAAATTGGAGATGGAAATAATTTGAACATATTTCATCTCAATAAAATATTAATTGAATGAAGAAGTATGTGACTACCCTGACCAAAATAATACTTTAATGCATATTTGTAAACAAATATCACATAATATTTTATTGCTAGGTATAACTTTCATTTTTAATAAACAGAGAAATTTATTAATCTAACAAAGAAAAACATTTACTAATATTAATACGTATTATAAAGGATTTTGACTCTAGTAATATTTTATCAATAGCTCAGTTTGCTACAGTCACTCCATCTTGATTATACTGTTTGCTTTGCTAAGTTTAATTGTCCGTACACTTCTTCCCCTAAGTAGTCATTTAAAAGATATCCTTTCTTCATATTAAGTATGTATTCTTCCTTCTTTTCATTAGAGGAAGTAACTTCTTTGAAAGCATTTAATTGTAGTGGATGATCTATACTACATGTGGCCCAGTACTTTTGCTCACTCTTCTTCTGCTTGATGGTCCTATAAGACAACAATGTGTGTGAAGGTCATGCTCAGCCTAACAATGAGCTACAGGTTCCAAGATTTTCTTAGATTCATATTCTTTGCTTTTTCTTGGGCTTCTGGACATTTGTATTAAAAGTTTTGAAATCGTGATTTTACTTTCATTGAAATTGTCAAAGTATACGTGATTTTTAAATGATAGCCTGTGACATGGCCCAGTGAGTAAAGCTTCCTGCTGTCAAATCTGGTGACCTCCGTTTGAGCTAAGAGTCAAATGGTGTATGGTAAAAATCACAACTTTGAATGCCTGGATACACTTGCCTGTGAAACACACACACCCATACACATACACACACACACACACACACACACACACACACACAAATAAATATATAGATAAATAAATAAATACATAGATGACATAAAATTTTAAAATATAAAATATTGTGAGCGTTGTGCTTGCCTTATGAATATGTAAAAATTTGAGATTAATATTTTAAATGTTGTTGTTACATGTAGACTTTTTGGTTCATATTCAGGAATTTTCTAATTTTCTAATATAACCCTGTTTGGCGTCAGATTTTGTTTTTTTTGAAGCCTAAGCTGAACTCCTATCTGTCTTCACTTCTCCAATACTGGGTTTACTGTCCTTTTCTTCCACATTCAACTATGAAAGAATATTCTTCATTTTTCCTTAATTTATGAGATAATACAATTACATCATTTCCTCCTTCCTTTTCCTCACTCCAAACCCTAATGTGTACCACTACCCTTTGCTTTCTTTCAAAGTCATGACCTTATTTTCTTTAATGCTACATATATTCATGTAAATATACTATTTTACCACGGAATTTTAGAGGATGTTTCAGTTATGCTAACAACCCTTGATGAATAAAATAAATGGTATGTATATATATTCAACATTTGTTCACAGATATATGATCTGTTAGTTTCATAGATGAAAAATATTATAAGTGGATACACTTGCCTGTGAAACACACACACCCATACACATACACACACACAAATAAATAAATAAATAAATAAATAAAATAAAGGGACAATCTTTCACCAACTGTTACCTGTCCCACAAGGATACCAAACCACTCAATAGTTTAGGCAGAGGACCTGGTTCCGACCCTTTCAGTTTCTCTTTTCATTGTTTCAATCTTTTTGAGCCTCTGTGGCTCCTGATCAGTTAGTTGATTTGTGGGTTCTGTTTTGATGTTCTTGACCCACTCTGGCTTCTAAAATCCTTCCTTTTTCTTCAGCAGGATTCGCCAAACTCTGCCTAATATTTGACTATGAGTCTCTGCTCATCACTTACTGGAAAAAAGGCCTTCTGATAACAATTATGCTAGACTCTAATCTTGGAGTATAGCAGATTATCATTATAAGTCATTTCATTTTCACCCCCCAATTCATTGTGTTTGGTTCAGTCTTAGGTCTCTGGGTTATCCAGTCTCTGAGTCATTGCCCCTAGGTGGTGGGCTTCCTCTTGTGGCATGGATCTCAAGCTAGAATAGTCATTGATTAGTCATCCCCACCCCAAGTCATGATCTAATAACAAACATGTCTTCCCAATTTTCAAATATGAGCTCTACATACAATTAAAACACACTACTATCATTAACCTATCTTTTCTCTCTCTGTTTCTTTCAGCTTTGGACCTACCTGACAACTCTCTTCAGAAATGTTTTACTAAAGCCTTACTGAGTACTTCTGTATCATTTTCTTTTCTTTACAAAATTAACACCTGAAAGGAACCGTAATATTCCTTTCTTCTTACCTCTAACAGACTCTTTGGAATCCTGGCCTCTAGCTCCTCTGCCCTGCTAGTTACCTTTACTTGGCCTTCTGATTTGAGCTACTGAAAGCTGTGTCCACCTCTACTTCCTGAGCATGTATTGCCTTGTCCTTATGAGGTTTTCACCTTTGCCCCCCCTGACTGTGTTGGGTATATAAGCCTCCATGGTATTATTCAATAAAGGCCTTCTTTATCAGTGACTAGAGGTGTGTATCTCTGTCTGTGCTGTCATTGTGTGTCTTTGTGTGTTTCAGTCTCCAGCCCCTTGCTCTAGGCTCATGAATGGTCCTGTAGTGCAGGAGTTGCGATACAAGAGTAGTACAGGTGGGCAGTGCACTTGTCTCTGGTCCATTGACGCTCCAGAATTTTGATCACACTCCAGGAATGAAGGGCAGCTAGACAAACACAGAGAAGGGAGGAAGAGTATAGGCTACATTTCCAACTAACAATCACTGACAGAATGTAAGCTGATGTAGCTTGATATCTGAGGGGGGAGGTACAGTTTCCATGAGTGAGGAAAGAAGTAGGTCCAAGAGACTAAACTCAAGCTTCCCAGGAATTCATCATGGGCCACTGCTTAGGCTGGCCTTGGGTCATGACTTACAAAGTCCAGAGGCTGTGAGAATTGGTGGGCATAAACCAAACCTCTACAGTGTCATGTAGAGTCAGAGGCCTGAGCAAGGGACTTATAAGACAAGTGGTTGACCGGTACTGGGTCTTTTCTCATGGAGAACCACCACTGATAAGGTAATTCCACATGCACAGAAGCTTGGCCAGAGGTTGGGGAAGGGACCTACCATTAGTGTCAATATTGGGTGTAGAATTCCAACGAGTTTGAGGTGGAAAAGTGACTGAATAGAAGGGTTAAAGGTTACAGGATTCCTAGCAGCCCTCAGCTACAAGGGAGAGCCTGCAGCAATCACAGCACCAATGAAAGATTTATGACATCAGGGTGACCCTGGCCGGTCTCCCTGCTTGTGTGGGGGGATCACACAGTAGGTAAGGCACAGACAGGTACACCATGTGGAGAGAGGTAAGGTATGGAGAGTTTTACTTAGTGGATACAAGAGGGTATGGGAGGGGTAGAAAGAGAGATACAGATTGAGAGAAGGGGACAGAAAGAGAGGAAAGAAAGGTGGGGGAATGGAGGCAGAGGCTGCCTCTTCAGAAGATGAATGGGCAGAGAGAGGGAAATGAAGAAAGAGGCACAAGATAGGCTTGTCTAAGCAGGAATGGGGAGATTGGGAGTAGGCATAGCTTGTCTCTTAAAGGTACAGTGTCCCTAGGTGATAGGACAGGCCAGCACAATTATAATAACACCCTCTATAATGTAAGGAAGGATCCAATTAGTTCTCTTTATGAACTGAATTTTCTTGCTTTGGTGATATTTAATTCCAAACTCTCCCAAAAAATTTATGCAAGCTCTATACCAATATTTATTTTCTGCCATAAAGCGGAAATTCTAGCATTGTAAGGTACTACATTTTTTTTTGTGTTTATTCCTGTTCATTGACAAAGTCTCAGTTTTCCTTCTTAAATGAACTCAGAAAACTTTTCTGTATAGATCTCTAAATTTTGCCCTGTTTATACAGTAAAAAAAACATTCTAAAATATTATTTTCTCCCTGCATTAAAATTTCTGTAAAGGAATGCATAAAAGCAAAATAACCAGAATATGGTCAAGCTCTGGACCCAAACAGTCCACCTGTGAATCCAATAATTTCATTTATATCAGAGTCATTTCTCTCCCAGCAGCAGCTGATAATTTCCTTGGATTATTTATGTCCTTCTCACCTTCACCTTGTAAATTCTAAAATCAATTACTTATTTCTTGACTTTCCAATCCAATTGTGGGCTGTAGCCAGTTAATAGCTCTTAGCAGTTTTTGAAAACCATTAAGAGTTCATAATTAATCTCTTCTCATTTGTACTTTCTGTGGATAAGTTTTTGCAAACCTATCTTTTATGCCAGATAACTAATAGATTCTGTTCTTTGTATTTTTTGTAGGAGCAATTTGTACTCCCAAGCAAGGCAAAATTTTCTTCTTCAAGCATTTTTCTTAGATCCCTACATTTGAATCAGCTAGTAAGATATCATCCATATAATGGTAAATTATAGATTGATGAAACTGTTCCCAAATCATTTTCAATGGTTATTTACAAAATATTGGCATAGGATGGGGTTGTTTAACATTCATTGTGAGATAATTTGCTACTGATGTCTTTTAAAAGGCTGAGAATTATTATAAGTAGGCTCCGTGAAGTCAAATTTTTCTGTTCTTAAAATACAGTAAAGAAAAATACTTTTAAATTAATTACTATAAGAATCCATCTTTTAGGTAGTAGGGAAGGAAGGGAAATTCCAGATTGTAGAGAGCCCATCAGCAGCATTGCCTTATATATGGCTCTTAAATCTGTTAACATTTTCCATTTTCCAAATTTCTTTTTAATGACAAATATAGTAAAATTCCAATGATGGATTGATTCGTCAATATGTTGGGCATTTAGCTGCTCCTGTACCAGCTGTTCTAGGGCCTGTAATTTCTCTGATGTCAAATGCCATTGTTCCATACATTTTAAAGGTAGGGCTGTTGGTACCTTTGAAAGGTCAGCAGCTGTTGTACCCTTTTTTAAGAACAACCTGAATGTTCAGTGATTGTTCTTCATAATACCTTATAATATTTCCCAGGGACATATAGCAGTTTATGATTTGTTTCTGAAATTGGAGGAAAGTTAATCTGCTTATTCCATCACAATAACAAATTATATCCCCATAAATTCATTGATAGGTTAGCCACATATGGCTTTAATTTTTCTGTCTTTCTGGGGACTTGTACATTAGACACATATTGTGCTTTTCTGTGTGACAAAAAATTTCCAAGCCTTAAAAACTGAACATTTAACTCCTGAGGAGGTTAAATTGGATACCAAGATCCTGGTGCAATTATTGTTATCTGTGCCTACCAAACTCACAATAACAATGTCATTTATTAATACTTTTAATTTTAGTTTTTGATCATTTATAGAAGTTGTCAAAATATTTGGTTTATGGTTTGTTCTGAAATTTTTGTATTATCTTCTAAAGTTTTTCTATTATTCAGAGAAGTATGGTTTTTACAATAGGCATTAGGTCCTTTAATTGTTCTAAGGAGCAAGTCCCCCATGGTGGCAGGGAAAGACTGAATCAAATTTGACATGGAAGCCTGCAAGAAGTCCCCCATGGTGTTTTCCATTTGCAAAGGATTTCTCTGTCCATTGTTGCTCTGCATTCACTAATCAGATGTAGGCCTTTGCTGCAACTTCTGCGTGTTTCAGGTTCCTAGAAGAGATCTTGTTTCTTAGAATGTGCCTAGAGTCCCCTTATAGGTAACCTTGTTTATCACAATTAAAACATCTGACATTTTGATTTTGCTTCAAGTCTCTGGAAATCACCTCTCCTATCCAAGTACCACCATGGTTAAGAGGTTATATATTGACTGTATCACAGATCAGTTTCTCTATGAGTTGTGATCTTGCCTTTAAAGGCCTAATTACCATTTTGCATTGTGAATTAGCATTTTCGAAAGCTAAAGATTCAATTGGTATTGGTCTGACTTTTGGATTTGGTATCATTCTATTAACAGCTGAAATGAATCTTTGTTAAAAAAAAAATCAGTGAATGTTTTTTTTTTGCCCTGTATAACTTTTATTAATGACTAAGTTCTCTTTCTGACTCCTTCATCTCTGTTGCAAGCATTCAAAGCTGCTGTTTGTAATAAAGCCAAAGTGTGTTCATCATGTACAGACTTTCTTCATACATCAGCATACTCACCCTCTCCCAGAAATCGGTCTTGGGAAATTTTAATACCGCCAGCTCTATTTTGTTTTCCAGTGGTCCTAGCCTCATTTTTCTCCAAGGTCTTCCACTGTAATTGAGGATCAGGTTCCAGTACTACCGTAACCAATCTTGTGGGATAGTTCTGTTACTAGCCCATGAATTTAACATCTGACTTACAAAAGGTGAATGTGTACCATATAAAACTATTATTTTTTCTTAAATTTCCTCAAATCTAACATTTACACAGGAATCTACTGAGCTCTTCCATTGCTTAGAGAATACCTGTCATTTGGCCATTGTTCCTGAATGGTGACTGGATAAATTACAGATTTTTTTTTTATTTCCTTGGGTGGTTCCTCTCTAATTTCAAAATGTAATGGTGAGGTTTTATTTCCTTTAAATTCGTCTGTCTGTGTAGGAATATTTCTATTATATGTTTTAAAAGTTTTTCTAAGGCTTGCAAACTATCAGTCAAAATTGTATTATTTTCTTTATTAACTTTTCCTAAGTCTTGTATTTTATCAACTCCTCATATTTGGCACCGATATCAACCAATTTTTGGGGGATAAAGCAAAAATTACTAATTCAATAATGATATCATGATTATAACTGACATTATATAAACTACAGGTTAGTTCATTACCCCTCGTTTAATTCTTCCATTTTCAAGCCATTCATTATGGAATCATACAAAGATGTAATTCTCTCCATCACAATATTGTTTCCCATTTTTAAACATTGGGAAAAAACTCGCTTTTTTTTCTAATTCCCCCTTTAAAGCATTCCAAGTTGTCTCCAAAAATCTGCTGACAACGACAATGAAGTGTAAGTCTGGCTGTTGAAACATAGCACATCTGGGTGGAGAACACAGTCTAGAGGCTGGCAGAGAACAGCTGCTTCTGATTATCCATGGTTGTGAGCTGACAGTATGTGCTAATTGCCTGCGTGGATGTTGAGGCAGCTACCCTAGTGTGGAATCATCCTAAGGTGAGGTCCAGGGAAAGCTCACAACCTGTGGGTAAAAGGACCGAAAGAGAAGCCACAGGCAAACACAGGGGAACACGTCAAAGCAACATGTATGATGGGTGGGAAGTGAGAGCACAAAGCTCTCTGAATGGAAAACTGGTAGGGGTGGTGAGGGACTAAGCCTCACCTGTTCCTGTCAAGTTTTGGTCTTGTGGAGACTGTTGTAGAGAGGCTGCTGCAAGAAAATCCCAGACTTACTCAGAGAAAGAAAGAAAAAGTCAGACAGTGGGGGCAGGGTCTCCTATGGGGGCATTTTCAATGGCTGCCAGTGGCTGCAAAGGCTGTCTTCTGGATTCTTGCTCGGAGTTGGATGCCAGGTGAAGCTTTTATCTAATTTTTTACCAATAAATAACTGAGAGTCAGATATCAGGTAAAGATCCTGAAAGATGAGAGGAGCAGGGAGGAGTTCCAGTCACCTACCTCTTCTGTTCCTTTGTCTAAACGGGCTGAGATCCTCTTTCAGCCTTGTCTTATTACTTCCTATCTCCTCGCTATCTACAGTCCTCCAAACCTCTATGGTTAATTTTGGTCAGCTAGTAGCTACCTCGATCCTCAGAATCCAAAAAAAAAAAAAAAAAAAACCAAAACACAACAACAACAACAAAAAACTGTATTTGTCAGAACACAATCAAAATAACACATAATACCTCTTACATTCAAAGGATCTTTCTCATCTCATAATTCAAATAAATTTAATTTAGTCTCAAATGTGTCATCATCTTTCACAGTCTCAATGCTCAATGCTTGCTCTTCCAAAGTTTACATATAGAACATCAGTTGAGACTCTGGAAATCTCTTCAATATTAGCCCCTGTAAATTTATAAAAGACTTTTAATCCTTCCAAAATACAATGACACTGAAGTAACATTTCCATTCTAAAAGAAGGGAGGGCAGGAAGGCAGAGAAGACAATTCCAAAATGAGAACAAAACAAATTCAAAAACAGACCTTGGAGCTGTATTATAGCACCTGATGTTGTATCTCAAGTATTCCAAAAGGGTTTGGGAACCTACCCTCCCATTCTACCACCTGTTCACACATTCCTCTCTCTCTTCCTGCTTTCACATCAAGCCTTTAGGATTCGTTAGTGTATATCCTGTGGTATTTGAATTTCTAAGATTCTCAAATAGTTACTGGAGTTTAGATTTGCAAAGGTCTATGTAAGAAAATTTATTGTTGGACTTTCTTGGACCACCAGCCTACAAATGGTGACATGGAGAATGATTATTAATTATGAAGGCTTGTCCTTAGCTTAGAATTGTCCCACTAACTCTTATGGTTTAATTAACTCATTAAAAAAAAATCTATGTTCTGTCATGTGGCTTAGATATGTCTTCTATGTATGGCACATCTGACTTGTTTTGAATCTCCTGCCAGAATCGTGTACCTAGATACCTCCTCTCATTTTTTTTCTCTACCCAGAAGTCCCCATCTATACCCTCCTGCCTGCTATTGACAATTTTCCTCTTTCTTAAATAAATCAGAAGGTGCCTTAGCTGGAGAGTCATCTTTATATTGTAAACAAATATTCTGCAACATTTCCCTCTTTTTGTGTAATTTAAAGAGAAAGATAAAGTCTAACATAATAAAACTATATACAATAAGAACAATTATCATGTGATAATAATGATCTTCTGTGACAGAGTTCCAAACCATGGTTTCATGAGCATATATTCAGAAAGCTCAAATCTGCCTCACAACAACCTGACTTCAGCAGCTTCTTATTACCTCAGTGGAGCTCTATAACACATATCTCTTGCATTTTGTAAAATCAGAACCATGAAAATGGCACTACCAAATTTGTCCTCAAAATTGAGCTACTATGGTCCCTCTATTCCTTAATGGAAAAGTCTGAGATATTAATTTTTTTCTAGAGATTTGTTTTCAAATGGAGGACACTTGGAATGAATCTTCACCAACAAAGGTTTCCTGTTCTCTAAATCATGATCAACACTTGACAAATTTTATCTAAATAGAGCAATTAGAATAAGATATAACATTGTAGTTTAGATGGAAATTTTCTAGATTCATGGGTATAACTGATGAAATATATTTTAAATGTTTTAGGCCCATACACTAACAAGTATGTAAAACAATTAAATATTAGTTTTATATAATCTGTCTTATACACAACAAATAAAACAAAATTCAATTTATGAATTAAAATAGTGTTAAAACTTATAAATAATCTTTTTAGCAGATATTTTTAAAATATTTGTGAGATAACTGCATTGTGGCTTCTAGAGTTTTGCGTACTTTAAAGAATTTTTTCTGAGCCGGGCAGTGGTGGCGCATGCCTTTAATCCCAGCACTCGGGAGGCAAAGGCAGATGGATTTTTGGGAGTTCGAGGCCAGCCTGGTCTATAAGAGCTAGTTCCGGGATGGGCACCAAAGCTACAAAGAAACCCTGTCTCAAAAAACAAAAAACAATCAAACAAAAAAAGAATTTTTTTCTGTACCTAATTTTCTAAAGAATTTACCTAGACTCTTTTTAAATGAATACTTTTTATAGATACATGCACTTACAAATAAATTTAGTTATAACATAATTGACAGTTCTAAGCTGTGAGGTGAAAGGAAGGCTATCCATATTTAAATATTTTCATGATCCTTCCTATACAGAATATTGTATCTCAAATCTGCCTCAGTAATGGAAATTTGCCTAATTCAAACCTCTTCCAAATAGCTCTTTTTTACTGTGTTAGTTATTTAAAATGTTTGCTTGTGTTTACTTGATGATTATAAAATTTTCACTAATCATTGATTGATTTAATAAAAGGAGAAATATATATATATACATTATAAATTTGTTCATTAAGGTATTTGTTTTCCAAGACAATTTGAAAATTTAGGAGATATAATAAAACTAAGTTTTGTATTACAATATTCATAAATATATACAGAGTTTTAATATAAAATATATAAAATTTTATAAAATTAACATTTAATTAAGTTCTTCCACTGCCCACTCTCAAATTTCAGTAAATGAATTTTATATTCTCCTGATTTGTCTGTTTCAAAAATATGTGCCTTCATAGATATAGCCATCTTTATGCAGGATACAATTATTATCACCAGCACAGTTTATTTCTTTCTTGGAATGCATCAATAGGTTTTTTAGAAAAAAAAATCTTCTTGACTTTTATAACTTTTCTCAAAACGGATGGTTGATACCATAACTAAGATGATCATATTAAAACACAACTTTCAGTTATTCCTGATTCAATGCCTTCCATAGTCTTCATGCTTTATTCATTCACTAAAAAGTAGTCAACTCCCCTTAGTAAAGCTCTTCAGTTTTTTATATTCCAATATTCCCATCTAACTGTTTGAAATTATAGTGAGTTCATAGCCATTTATCCAATTGGGTTCAAATTTGTACTTTTCTTTTTGTTTCAATTGTACCTCAATATACTCTCTTTTCCTACAAATACTGTCTCCATGTCTGAACATCTCAAAGACCTACAACCTCACACTTCATTTCTTTCAGACTTCTACTATGCACTCCAACACCAAATTAAACTTCTTCAAAAATAGCACTTCTCTCTTAATGTTTCCATCTCTCTTCCACAATATTCCGTAAAGCTTTGAGTAGTTAATATAGATGTGCATTTAGAACTCAGAACTCAAAATTGACTTACTCTCAGGACTTTGGCCAGTTATGAGTCTCAAAATTAACGATTGCCCAAAGTAAAAAGAAACTTTTGTGGCAAAGGCCAAGAGCAATACTAGTCTGTGGGCATTAACATAATTACTTGTAAATTGAGGGATTGGTAGAAGTGCTGTGAAATGTTGTCCTTCGGATATGACATAATCGTTGTAATCATGAATATTTTTAAGCTGTTACTTTGAACACAAGATCTAAAAAGGTGCACACACATAATGAGGCAGAACACACACACATACACTGAGACAGAGAGAGAGAGAGAGAGAGAGAGAGAGAGAGAGAGAGAGAGAATATAACAAAAGTAGTACTGATATTGATCTAAAAGGAAGTCAGCAGGAGGCTGATGGGGACATACAGAGTAATGAGGGTTGAAATGATCATAATGAATTTTAATATGTGTAACTTTTTCTGTAAAGGAACAAAAAAAATTCAAGGAACCACACTATATTTAATTTCCCAACTATCTTCATTTCTTGATCCTACCCAGAGATATTTGCAAACAATAGTATACTTTTATTTATATATTGGTTTCTCCAGTATTTTTCATGGAGAGCTTTATATCATTTGATATATTCAATAACAAAGTGTTGCATCATATTGATAATTCTCCATTGCATGCTATGACTAATATATATATATATATACATACACATATATAATATATCAACACAGTATAAAAACATTTGTGCTATGTTATGTATCATTTGCCATTATTATTTTATTCAACTAAGTGTTAGTTATTTCATGTTCATTTTCAGTTTTCATTTATTTTGCCCTTTGTTGCAGATTACTTAAAATTATTTTCTCTTTCAGCAAATCTGAAAAGTATGAAGTTAACTTTACTGATACTTTCTGACTCTATTTTTACATTTTTATGTTTTTATTTGAAAAAGAATTAAACAGATTTTCTCTTACTTTTTTCCTTCATCACTTCACAGGAACATCCCTCAAGCATTCCCATGCTTTCCAGAATCATGTTGGTACCCAATTTTTCATTTAATATATTTATTACACACACACACATATATACATATGTACATACTCATGTATAAAACTGCTGAGACCACTTTTGTTTGTGTTTACATGGTTTCACCCTCAATCAAGCTATTTAGACAGCTAATAAGGGAGCTCATCCTTGGGAGAGACTAAATGTCCTACCTTCAATCAGAAAGCACCTGTAGCTCTTAGTATAGAAGTAGGAATCCATGAAAATTCTCCCTTCTATGTTAACATGTCTTTTTTTTTTTTTATAAGTAAGAAAGTATTTATTTGGGAACTGAATGGCAGCCCCCGCCCCCCCAAAGAGCAAAGGATAAAAAGACACAACTATACTTCAATAGCTGTTCAGTTCTTGAAGTTGGATATCTCAGCTGAGACTGGAATCCTACTGGATTCTTAGAGAGCTGGTATCTCCATTTTGTGCTGGAATCCCAAGCAAGTTTTTTTTTTTT
>NC_022013.1:38440332-38443555 GCF_000317375.1 Microtus ochrogaster | reverse complement strand
CAGGTTGACATCCAGTTATGCCAGCACCATTTGTTGAAGATGCTTTCTTTCTTCCATTGTATACTTTTAGCTCCTTTATCGAAAATGAGGTGATCATAGGTTTGTGGGTTAAAATTCGGGTCTTCTAAACGATTCCATTGGTCAACTTCTCTGTTTTTATGCCAGTACCAGTTAACATGTCTTTTAATATTGCTCTTATTCCAGTCTTATTAATACAGTCATCTTTCAGTGACAATGATCTACAGAGACTTTCTGGTATTTAATCTCAACAGTCTTTACACCCCATTTTCTGTAATGTTCCCTCAACCACAGATGCAAGAGTTTAAATATAGATATTTGCATTTAGGCATCCCAAGTCTCATTGATATCTGCATTGTATCCAGTTGTTTTCTGTTCTGTCTACACTCTTTTTGTATAGAGAAGCCTATTTGATGAGGTGTGATAACTGTACTTATCAAGAAAAGATGGTTCACATATCTCCAGGCCCTATTTTTAGTTCTGGATTTTTTTCACTTAGTCACCATAATTATGCTTGAGTAATAATTTAATTCTCTCATTTCTCGATTTATAAAGTGAATATGAAATTTTCTTATCAAAAATTTATGAATAAAACTTTGTATATCTGGTATTCATTCATAATATAATGATAATTATTCCATTAGAAAACAAAAAATAGATATATGGCAAAACATGTATGGAAAACATACATGAAATTCTTTGAAAGGAGTTTTATATATTAAACATGATTATATCAAAAAGATTAACATAGCCACTCATCAAGTTAGCTCTGTACTAAGGCTGCTTCTCTTAATAGTATGCCTATTTTCACACGTCACAACTTAACATATATTGTCTGACAAAGGTCTCAAACAAAGTTTGCTTAAATTATTAGATGTGAGGTGAGAATGTAGTCAGATAGGCAATTACTTCTGGTTCCTTTGTTTTATTTGGGAGAGCAAATTCTTAGAGAAAATCACTAATATTCATTTTTAAATACCCTGTTTAAATATGCAAATACCATAGATTTGAATATAAAAGTTTTCAAGTCGACTTTGAAAGTGCTACAAAATTTAATTGGAATGACTTTTTATTTTAACCTTCTTTTATCTATTCATTCAACATTTAACTTACCTAAGCAAATTCTGTCTAAAATACGTGAATGTGATTATAAATGATTCATCGTGCACATTTTAAAATGAAATTGCACTACTTCTGTCAAAGAGGTGAAGGTACTGATACCTAAACAGATTGACATTATGATAGTACTTCTCAAGTATAATAACACTATGTACTTATAGATAATTATAAAGGGTAAAGGAGGGGCTGGAGAGACGGCTCAGAGGTTAAGAGTACTGACTGCTCTTCCAAAGGTCCTGAATTCAATTCCCAGCAACCACATGGTGGCTCACAACCATCTGGAATGAGGTCTGGTGCCATCTGCTGGCCTGCAGGCATACACACGGACAGAATACTGTATCAATAATAAATAAATAAATAAATAAATAAATAAATAAATACTTAAAAAAATAAAGGGTAAAGGAAAAGAACAGCTCTGTGATTGATTAGAATTTATAAATTTGACAATAATTTGTTTAGTTAATTACCCACTGAAACCTAGAAATAGAAAGATAATTTCCACATAACCAACCAAAGCAAATTTAAATGCTAAATGATTTTCAATGACTTGCAGTTTTAGAAATGAGATATTTCCAAGGGAAGAAAGAGAACCACATATATAAAGTAAATTCACTGAGTATTTCTCATCATTTTAAGAAAAAGGAGCTGCTTAAAAACCTAAAAGAAATAGTGTGGTTTTTTATATTCAATTCCCCAAAAATTCTCTGAGTTCAGTGTCAAATATTCCACATTATATGTTGCCTATATTGGTTTTATCTCATTGGTAAAATCTTGAATTTTATGTTGTTACCACTGTACGACTTATGTTTATTCTTTCTGTTGTTCCAGTGCAATTATGAAAATAATGCTTAACTTATTTCATGTGTTTCACAGGACAAGCACATTTCTGTCCTTAAAAGTCTAAATATTTAGTTAGCTTCTTAGTATTTTTCAGTTGACAATGCCTTTATATAATCCCATCTTTATTTTTAAAGATCACAGAGACTTTTATACAATTTTCCTTAACTTCATTATTGTAGAATATGATAATATGGATAAATGCATATACCTTTGCAATAAAAGCATGGTTGAATTATGAAAATTATATAAATAATTTTTGAGGCAATATAGTTCAGCACATGATCAGACTTGGAGCAAACCTTTTTGTTAAATAATTACCATTTGGTATTTTTCTCTATGGGAGCATATGCTTGTACATTACTGTGTGCATGGGGGGAGTATATGTGTGCATATGTGTGAAGACTTTAGGTCAATTTTAAATGACATTCTATAGGTGTCGTCAACTTTGTTTAACTAAGTCGGTATTTTCTACTGACCTGAAGATCATCAGGTAAACCAAGTTGGCTGACTTGTGAGAACTAGTCAGTGATATTACCCTTACCACAGTAAATTATCATCCTCTGATATCAAGTGAGAAATTCTAAATTCAGTTGATAGAAACAAAGAAGACATCATCCTCAGCACTGTATCAGACTACTGACTGTGTGCACCCTCCCCTCCTTTTTGTCTTAATCTCTAGAAGATCACCTAAAATTCTTCCAAAATTCTTCCCACTCACCCCATTGTCACAACCTCCAACTCCATCAGGCATACAATGAGAATCTGCCAGATAAGCCTTAAAGAGAAGTATGTGAGTCAACAAAGCAGATAGAGACCTTTAGAACTTTGCTCTCCCATTTCTCATTAAAATATAAATCCTCAGTCTCATTCTAACTCTGCTTCAGTCTTCCAGTTATACCCTTGTTCACTGTCTGCCCCAGTTTCCAGTAGACTAAACACATCATTGTGGAATGCCCAGTTTCCTAAACCAACTATGTACTGCTTAGCCCACATGCTTTTTCTAATCCATTTTCATTCATAAATGTCTGCTACCAATACCTAGAAGCACATTCTACCCAAAACACCCAGTGACCTCAACTGGCAGAATTCCAGACTGTAGTAATTGGAGCGGCGGGGCCCCCAGCACCCCAGCCGCACCCCGGCCGCCTCCGGCTAGCTTATGCCCCGAAATAATTACACGGACACTGTGTTCATTTAATCACCGCTTGGCCCTTTAGCTCTAGCCCTTACTGGCTAATTCTGATAT
>NC_022013.1:38424093-38437357 GCF_000317375.1 Microtus ochrogaster | reverse complement strand
CCAGCATTCTGATCTGTTTACTCCTCCCTCCTGTTTTAACCTATCAGGGCAAGCAGCTTCTTTATTTAATTAACCAATGACCTTCCTCCATCACCAGACTAATTCTACACTATGCAAGATATAGTCACCATACCCTTCTGTGAACAATAAAGCAGAACAGAAACCGAGGAATGAAAATCTATCCTACCAAAACAAGAAGAGTTATCAGCACCTAGAAGAAATCATCCAAACTCAGATGTGTATATTCCAGAGTAAAAATACAATCAAAAACAGTCAGAACATAAGATGTCCTCGTTTTTGATCTGACAGGTGTAAGATGGTAACTCAGAGTCCATTAAAATTGTTGAGCAATTCCTTAAGTGTCTTTTGGCCATTTGAGAATCTTCTGTTGAGAATTCTGTTAAGATCTCTTACCAAATAACCCCATTTGCAATGGGATCATTTACTATTTTGATGTCTAGTTTCTTGGCTTCTTTATATATTTTGGGGATCAGCCCTCTGTCAAATAAGGGGTTGGTGAAGGTATCTTCCCATTCTGAAGACTGGCATTTTGTCTTATTTATGATGTTTCTTGCCATATATAATCTTTTCATCTTCAGGAAGTCCCATTAATTAATTATTGATCTTTGCATCGATGCTACCAGTGTAATATTTAGGAAGTATTCTGTTGTAGAGGATGTGGAGTAAACAGAACACTTCTCCACTGCTGTTTGGAGTGCAAACTTGTACAGCCACTTTAAAAATCAGTATTGCAGTTTCTCATAAAATTGGTAGTCAATTGATCTATAGACCCACGATGCCACTCATAGGTATATACTCAAGGGATGCTCAATCATACCACAAGGATACTTGTTCAACTATGTTCATAGCAGCATTATTCATAATAGCCAAAACCTGGAAGCAACCTAGATACCACTCAACTGAAAAATAGATGAAGAAAATGCGGTCAATTTACACAAAGGAATATTATTCAGTAGAAAAAACAATGACATCATGAAATTTGAAGGCAAGAAAAAAAAATAATCCTGAGTGAAGTAATCCAGACCCTGAAAGACAAGCATGGTATATACTCACTCATAAGTGGATATTAGGTGAAAAGTGAGGAATAACCAGAATACAAGTCACAACCATAGAGAAAGCTAGGTAACAAGGAGAACCTTAAAAGGGATGCTTGGATAGTCCAGGGAAGGGGAAATAGATGGGATCTCCTGGGCAAAAGGGGACTGGGTGGGGTGTAGATGGGAGGGGATAGGGGATGGTATTGGAGTGTGAGTGATTGGGATGGTCAAATTGGGGAAAGGACAGAGAGAGAGCAACAAAAGAGATATCTTGATAGAGTGTGCCATTATGGGATTAGGGTGCCTGGGAAATACCCATTCCAGTAGTCACTACTGATTTCAAATTCTATCAACCATACCTTTAATAGAAAAATAAAAGCAAAGACCTAGAATCATATTCCAAAGGTAGATTAAGAAAACTTGGAGCAGATACATGAAATATTTAATGAAGTCCTGATAAAATTTGTGACTAAAATGTGATAAAGCTTTCAAAAAATTACAAACATAATTTAAGGACACAGCTAATACTAGAAGAGACATTTTAAACATTATTATATTTTGTCAGCCTTTTCTTTAAACTCTAATTTAGTGGCAGCTTTAACATGTAAATATAAGTACTATAAAGATGTTCAAAATAAAATTTAGTCTGCTTAATACAGGTGAAAATGGAGATAAAGTATCCTTGCTCATGCATATTTTTAAACACAACCATTTGAAATGCATATTCATCAGAACTAATTCATATACCTGCAATCACACCTTATTTTAAGCTCATGAGCACTGGCAATTTTTGCCTTTATTATGAGGAAAAACAATCAGATTGAAGAGTCTTGTCATTCTGCAGGTAATGGGTTTAATATGACATTTTGGAGAATGCTTTGCTGAGAATAGAATAGCAATGTTGATTTCACATTTTAAAAGACACTGCCAAACGCATACAGTGAGGACAACTTCATGCAGACATCTATTTTTCTACCCATTCCAAAATTGAATGTGAGTTAAATTCTAAATTACAATAATTCTGAACTGTTTTTATTCTACTTTAAAGTTTAAGATTGTAGGCTAAGACTGATTGTGAAAGCAGAATCATATCAATAGAGCATAATTTTTAATATTGTTATTACTGATCTTCATTTCAAGATATTTGCTATACATTTATGGCAAATTCTAGCAATTATGATTAAATCAGAAATATTAAAATGAACACAGTCACTAGAGGACATTGATTGTGAAGAAATATTGCCTATCACTATAAGGTTTTAAAACCACTATACTGAGTTTTTGAGCTGAACTGTGACAGACTTGTTAATTGAGCAGAGAAAATTTAAAGGCAATGCAGCATTCAAAGAGTGGCATGGATATTAATGGATAGTGGGATTCAATTGGGAACAGAAAACCTAAGCAGGTTGATTTTGAAAGCTTGCATTTTAACTAGATGATAATAAGGCTTAATATTGGGTCTAAGGAAACTGAAATTTCTACGGAGACTAGAACCATTGAGAAGAAGCTAATTAATTTGTAACACCATAGGCAACTTGAGGATATTTTAGGTATGAATAGAACAATAACATACAAAGAAAGCTGAAAAGTGTTCCAAATATGTTCTATGATAAAAGAAACCTAGGTGCCTTCTTCGCTTTATAGGCATGACCACCTAAGGAATTGTTTATTGAAGGAATTTATTTCCCTGTCTTTGTTTCAAGACACTGACACTTTGAGGTTGAGGGCAGAGCTATACCTGGTGGAGTATCTCATTTTGGAAGTGAACTTTTATATGTTTTGCAATACTGGTTTTGTAGAAAGGCTAAATGTAAAAGTTGTGTAGTAATGGGGTCCTTCTCTAGCACTCCAGAGGATATCTTTGGCAGTTAGGAAGCTTTGGCAACACTGGCAAATGTGACAAAGTGATGTTTGGAGTTATAAAAATAAGTAATTTTAATCATGGAGACTCCAAGTATTCACATGTATGCCTGGCAGAGTAAGCTTCAGGCAGACAGCATAGCCATCCATTGACAGAGTCAATAGAGATTGCAGGCAGAAAGGTCAGAACATGAGGGGCAACTTACACCTGGTAATCCAAATTCTACTGTCAAGTATCACAGAAAACAGGCATTATACCACATTATTCCCTTTTCAGCATGCTGGGTATGTTCCTTGTTTCAGTTGTCCTTGTTATTTACTTTTCTGAACAACAAAAATAAGTGTTCTGCACTTGTCATATTACTTAATTGTGAGAGAGGAAAAGAGGAGAGATGATAGATGAGATAGATAGATAGATAGATAGATAGATAGATAGATAGATAGATAGATAGATAGATGATAGACAGACAGAGAGACAAATAGATCAATCTTCTTCCTAGTTCTTGAATCCTGTCTCAGGCATTTAAAACTGCTGTGTGGTATAGGGACAAGATGTGTTTCTTTTAAAGAGTTTGACTCTATGGATCAGTATATTTGATCTTGGCAAGCCTCAAACCCTTTGTCTCTTTCTTGATGTTCTAGAACTTTAGCCTTCTTTCTCTAATTGAACTTCTATTGTAACTGTGGCCCATCTTCAAGAATTGCTGAGACAAATTGAAGTCAGTCATGTGGAGTAGCATTATTTCATGAAGCCCATGTTTTAACCATTTCCCTAACAAAAGGTGAACATGTGTTATAAGATACTACTGCTTGTTTAATTTCTTTTAGATCTTTCATACCTATAGGTTTTTGATTATACTCTTTGCATGTGTTTAGGTATTGCGTATATGCTGCCTAGTCAGAGATAATAATGGGATAAGTAGCTAAAACTCTTGATAAGTCTTTTTTGACTCTGAGAGATACTGTTGATGCTAAATTCTTTGCTTATATCTCCTCTCCTTGCTTATAAGTTCTGATACTTTCCCAAATCTATTCAAATATTTTTACCACTATCTTTTGTAAAGTCTGAATCTTTGTACCTGTGAATATTTCTAATGATTTCATCAAATCAAATAATTTCTTGTCCTCATTATACACATATGATTCAAAGGTATAAATTTTTCCATTAATGGTAATTTTTCATTCCTGGATATTATTTCAATGGGCATGCAGATTGCCTTCCTGAAGAGATATGCTATCTTCCAACTTATAACTTTTTAACAGATTTTGATTGTCAATATCAACAGTAAGAATGTTTTTAGATAATCTCTCAGTACCCTTTTGTAAGATTTTATAACCCGTTGACATGGATTGAATTTTGTCTGTTAAATTAAGATCATCCTGCTTTTAATGGTATTAATTTTTCATCTAATTTCTCATTATCAGTCAGTAAGGACTGTATCATTTCTAAAAGTGTCTCATTCTTGATTATGTGACAGATAACTTTTCTTCCATGCATAGAGCTGCTGTATTACCCAGAACTATAACAAAAACAAGATAATTATTAAAGGGTTAAATTATGTTCAGTATTTTTCTTCCTCATGTCATTACTCTATTTCTTTTCTACCTACATTGCACTGAACACAATATATTCCCTGTTTTAATTCCACATATCCACTTTTCTCTTTTTCAATATTTAATAAGGTTATGAAATATAAAAAACAATAATTTTATAGTCATTTTATATTTTGTTACTTTATTTTAAATGTTAATTGTTTCTAAAGATTTTCTGATGATATTTTAGTTCACTTATTTATAACACATCATCTGCAAATAGGAATAATTTTACTTATTTCCCATTTGTTTACCTTTATTTACTTTTTCTTGCATTATTACTCTAGCTACTGCTCTGCGCACTTTGTGGAAAGTAATGAGTTAGCTTTCCCCCATACTTGGTTTTGTTCAGATGGCTCTGATTTTTTTTTAATATAGGTTGGCATAGATGGTAGGTTTGTTATACACACCTTTACTAGGTAGAATCATATTCCTCTCGGTCCTACTTTTTCAATGGGTAATATGAATAACTCTCTCTAGGGAGGAGGAAAATATGATGACAGAAGACAGTAGTATGAGGAAGGAGTGGAGATGGTGCAAAGAAACAAGAAGGATGGAGAGCAATATTGAGGGAAAAGAAGTGGGGAGAAATAAAGAACACTAATGATAACTGAACAAGCCATAAATATTTTATGGTAACTTAAACTTATAAGTGTGTGTGTCTGTGTCTCTCTGAGTGTATATATGTGGTGTGTAAAAATTTAAAAGAAGTTAGATCACTTGGAGTAATAATGAACATCAAAGAGTCATAAACTATGTAACAATAACAATAACAACAACAAAAGAGTTCTAGGCATGAGGAGTCTTCCAGACTTATTTGTCAAGGTGGTATAAGATACAGGGAATCTTCCAGAGTTATTTGCAGGGTTGTTTACGATACTTCTGCAATTGTATATGCTGGTATTGTTGACCTTGACTGCCTTCTATACCTTGAAGTTAAAATCTTATTTCTGAAGATACTATATACTTCTCATATAGGTCCTGGAGAAATGGAGCTAAAACTGACCTGGAAGCCTCCTCCAAATGTCTAGAACTCACATTTATCCAATGGTGTTTCTCAAACTATCAAAGGAGAAAAGTAAGTAATAGTCTTAACTAGTTATGAAGTCCACAAACTGTTAAAAAAAACTACTATAGCAAAATATAACCAATGATGTAATAGTAGTATTTATACCTTGGAAATAATAAAGATCCATCTAACTGGACCAAAAAAAAACCCCTTTTCAGTAAAAGGGAACTCATTCTAGTACTGGAAAATTAGCCAAATATCCATGATTAATGAGTTCAGGGATCAAAGGAAATTATACTTCTAGCAGTACTAAACTAGTATAAACCCTAACTGCATTCTAAAAACCTCTCCCTTATATTCACAAATAAGTTTGGCTCTCACTTCTCATGACCTTGAGCTTAAAAGCATACATTAAGAAACATAGTTTTGACATTTTAAAAAAAAAGATGCTTTAACAATAAAAGTATTTTAATTCATAGAAATTCACAACCGTATGTTATTTAGTAGGAAAAGGTCAATAAACTGTGTATTTTCTCCGAGAAAGATTATTTAACAAGCGTATTATTCAGGGTAAATAAGATTAGCTGCTTTATTAAGCATTATTCATGTCTCTAATGTTCATTATAATATAATATGTCTCTATAAACAAACAGAAAACCTAAATAATAAATCATGAAATAGCAAACATTCCCCTATGGTTCACCATTGCACACATGTTAAAACTTTTAGTGCTTATGGTAAAACTACTGCAATTTTTAAATATTTTTTATGAAAAATACTTTTTCATTTCATATAACAACCCTAGTTCCCCCTCCATCCTCTTCTTTTTCCCTCCCGCCCCCTTCCCATCCTTAACTTACATGTATAAAGTCCATCAGTGTAGCCTGAAGATCATATATAGAGATGCAGAGGCAAAGCATGGTGAACAAAAGCATGGTAGGAATTGATGTTATTGCTCTCTCTCCGTGTCTTAGTTTATGACCAATATTTTCTTTAGTTTTCAAGGATTTTAGGTACTGAGATTAACAAACAACTCTGTTTTCATCCTAGCTCATTTTTTTTAAATTTTTTTGAGATTATAATATAATTAATATGTTTTCCCTTCACCCTCCTGTGCTCCAAAATTCCCATATATTTCAAATACATGGCCTCTTTCTCTAAATGGAGTAAGACCCAACTATGCTAACAGTTTTATATGTGAAAGAGACATATTTGTATGTGAACTAATATTCCAAAGTTTGGGATGGTACTATACAGCATAGCACACTAGCTTGTTTAGAGATTTTCGGTCTGCCTGTCTGTCCCAACTCATATTCTTCAGGCAGGAGCCCACTTGACTTCAGCTTCCACTAATAAAGTATAACAACAACAACAACAACAAAACAGGAACCAGTTGCTGTATCACAATTCATTGGACTTTTCTGCTATAGGGAAATATATATTAGAAATACATGTTATAATTACAGCCACTCAATGTGGTCATTTGAATAATAATAGCCCCCATATACTCATATCTTTGAATGCTTAAGGTGTGGTCTTATTGGAGTAGATGTTGCCTTGTTCGAGGAAGTGTGTCACTTAGGGTAGACTTTGGGGTATCAAATACCAAAGCCAGACCTTGTATTTCTTTTGCTGCTACATACTCATTCAAGTGAAGAAGTCTCAGCTACTTCTTTAGCACAGTGTCTTCCTGCAAGCTGCCATGCTTCCTGCCAGGACGACAATGGACTAAACCCCTGAACTGTAAGCTGGCCCCAATTAAATATTTTCCTTTACAATAATTTCTATGATAACAGTAACTTTTCACAGCAATAGAAACCCTGACTAAGATAGTCTACAAAGTGAGCATAAGAACAAACAGCATCTCAGTGTTTATAATATGGTAACTGAGTAGCACACACAGAAGGGTGCTATTAAAAACAGAGAGAAACAACACCACCCATCACTGTGTGTCTGTGTTCCTCACAGGTGATCAATAGAGTCAACTTGTTATGTCATCTGTTTTTGTTGGCTGATTTTACAATCAAGGATTATAGCTAATTTAAAACGTCCTCTGAAAACAGTTAATTATGTCATTAGTCAATTTGCCTTACAAATTTACTTATTGATTAACTTTGCCAGCAGTAGTTGTTGTTTATTTAATGCAGTGTTATAAAATGTTTATGACAATGTATCCTACTCACTAGCAGTCCTAACACTTAGATGAATGTTTTCAACTTCCCCTTTGAATAAGGGTGTAAATTAGAAATAATTTTTCATTAGCCTATCTCCCACTATATACATATATTTAATGTCACAAAATATTCCCACATCTTTTTGGTTTTTTTTTTTTTTTTTTGGTATGATCAATACAGGTTTTAGTAGATAACATTTTTAGTCACGTTCCAAAGTTCACATTCCTCCTTTAATTATTTATTCAGTCATTTTCTTTTTCTTTTCTTTATTTTTGTTGTTGTTTTGTTTTTTGTTCTTCGAGACAGGGTTTCTCTGTAGCTTTGGAGCCTGTCCTGGAACTAGCTCTTCAAGAATATGCTGTCCTCATACTCACAAAGCCTGCCTGCCTCTGCCTCCTGAGTGCTGAGTTTAAAGGCATGCACCACCACCGCCCGGCCATTTTCTTATTTTTAAGAATTCAAACCTTCTAAAAGTTTATGTTTGGCATTATAATCTACCCTAATTAACCATTTAAAAAAATGTTTTTAATCTGTTTGTATATTGAATGAATAATTGAGTTGTTTGCTTATAAAGGATATTGTAAAGAACTGAAATTTACCTGCAGGGGAGAATCCCTATGTCCTTCCCTCCATTAAGGATTAATCTAATGGGGGATGTCAGGTACCAGAATTGGCAACCACCTCTTGCAAGATGTATTTTCCCAAAGATAAAGTTTTTCCTTCCCAGGTTCTCTGCCCCATAGTGGAGTCCCTAAATTCTCTCATTAGGTTTGGCTAGAATGGCTCACTAATTTTGCAGGACTCTGAAATGTAAAACTACTTTTCTTATATCATTTTTTTTTTATTTCTGATGCTGCTCTGATTTTAAGTATGTCTTAAATTCCCTAACTAATCATTTGGACCACCTTTATCTTTTTCTATGACCCTTTCTAATCATCATGTTGATCACCACACCTGCTTATGCTCTCTAGTGTTTGACACTTGCAGCTTATCTGTCCTGATGTCTCTTTTTGAACTCTGCTAAATCACTCTTAAGCTCCCATTTGAGGTCATTAACCCCTAAGTGACATCAACATCATTTTTAAATATTAGTATGAATTTTGACATACTCCACCCTTGTAATTACTTTCCCTTACAACAAAATCAAAAACTGACACTATATTAAACCACTTGAATGCCCATCAGAACTAGAGACTAAGACCATACTTAAGAAGAGACCACACCCTCGGTTATATGATACAGATAATGCACGCTCAAATTCAACAAAAATATTTCGTTTGTATTCCTATAAAGTGGTTTTTTTTTTACCACTGTGGGTGAAAAGACAAAATGGAATTTGCCCAACTGTGATTTGTTTTAATCAGCAGTCTAAAATTTCTGAATTAGATCTGCTCACCTGTGCAATAGTGGCTTGACTGTATTGGGAATAAATAGCTGTCTATGATGTGAGAATTTCTCCAAAGGCTTAGGGGATGACCTATGCCTGGTACTGCAAACTCAGGTAATTAGCCTGGCATGAGGAGGTTGTCAGATCCAGGCAGAGAACATGTAACTTGTATTTTTAACTAAATAGTCATAGTGGCAAACTACATTTTAAATATTCCTGTTTACACCCGTAAATAAAAGCAACTTAAAACCTTAATCAGAGAATGGTATAGGAGGTTCTTCTGTCTATGTGTTGCTTTCATTGGTTGAATAAAGAAACTGCCTTGGCCTTTTGATAGGGCAGAACGTTGATAGGTGGGGAAGACAGAGTGGAATGCTGGGAGAAAAAAAGGGCAGAGTTGAGACGCGATGGTTCTCCAGCCCAAGACGGACTCTGGTTAGACTCATGCTGGTAAGTCACAGTCAAGTGTCGATACAGATTATTAGAAATAGGTTAATGCAAGATGTGAGAGTTAGCCAGTAAGAGGCTAGACATAAAAGGCCAGGCAGTAATTTAATTTATATAATTTCTGTGTGGTTATTTTGGGGCTAAGATAGCCAAGCAGATGGGACTGAAAGCAGGCCCTCTTGCACTACAAGAGAATCCTCCCCCTCCAATGAATGCAGAGATTCACATTTGCCAAAAATACATAAATAAACAATAGTTGTGGGGCCATTCCTAAAACAGAGATTTATTCCATGCAATGCAAATTCTTAGAAAATTATAGAAGAGGGGAAGAGAATTATGTAAGATCTGGAAGAAAGGGTAAGAGTGTATGAAGGGGTATTCTAGAGACTTCACACAACCAATACATCTATACATTTATATCAATGGTAGTTGCATGCCTTGGGCCCAGCCAAGGGGGGATAAACTATGAATAATAAATCAAAGATTGAAGAGAGGCTCACCTAATCAACTTTTTATCTTTTGAAATATTGGTTATTGATAGGTTCTATGAGAAGGCAAATACATTTCATTATTTGTTTCCCCACAGCTGAGCCCATCAGGATCAATAGATAGCTCTGAATTAATGGTCACATTCACTACCTAGTTCTTTTTAATTGCTCACAAACACAATGAATAAACATCAATATGCAAAAAGGTTTGTACCAGAACGGGGGTTGATAGGTAACATGATAATCTTTATAGAGGTGAGAATGGATGTTTTTACTTTAAAATATCTAGAAGACACATTTGAACCATATATTTACATACATAGTTAAATTGCAAAGGGAAATGTATAGAAAATCGCGACTATGTGTTCTGAAGAAATCTCCAGAAGGCTGTTCTTCACCCTCCTCTCTGGTAAAAAAAAAAAAAAAAAAAAACAATTATGGGAAAACAGTAAAATACTAATTTTATACTCTAACACAATGCATCAAAAACAGACAAATTTCCTTCCCTGAATAATCAACACTGTCCTATTTGACTTTCTTTCTTTTTTTATTTTTTTTTTTTTTTAGAAATGGATCAAATTAGTGCTTTTTTGGAAAAGTTGTAAAAATCATATGAGGATGTGGACCTGGAATTTCTCTAATGTGTTTTAGCTTTATTCATTCAAGCAGAAGTGGAATTTCTTTTATTATTCTTTCGGAATCGCATAAAATCACCAAAGACAACTATTAAACATAATGGCTGTGCACATTAGAGATTCAAGGTTGAAGTAACAAGAATGAAACGACAGATTTAAAAGAACCAAACTGTCACTTAGTGTCAGTTCCATTTATCAACTCCATTAACTTCATGGGAAGAAATAAACCAACAACCAAATCATTTCTGTACTTCTTTGCCTGGTACAAACTCAGTACAACACACATGTGAATGCAGGATAATATGAAGAGATCTGATCAGCATTCTTTTATACAGTTTTACTCTTTTCCACATAATTCTATGATTGAGATTAATGAACTGATATTATACATCTGGCCTAGCCACGTATACTCTAAATTTTATTTCTCTAATTTTTGTTCAAGTCTTGTTTGCTCCTTCTTTTACTGAGGGTACTTTTGTCCCTGGTAATTAGAACTATCAAAGGGGCAGAAACCTCACCAAAACAAAACAAGTTCTTTCCCAGTTGATAGGAGATTTTTTTCTTGTTGACCATTTTAGATGACTTTTTATCTCTCTCATTCTCATTTATATTGCAGACAGTTGTACAATGGTCTTTCTGGTATTTAGTGCTGAAAAACCCAATTGGTGATGTGTACTAAAATTTTACTGCTTGTCTCAGTAGAAAAAAGGAGCAATTCCTGTACCTACCTTGCAGTTGAAAAGTTCAACCTTTATCTGTTTAGCCAGCTTTAATTCAAGCATAGGTCTCTCCACAGAGGGAAGAAAAGCTGAGCCATCAAACACTTTATAGCAATCCCTTGAGCAAGCAATCTTCCTGCTGGTGTTTCTGCAATTATGGAGAGTTTATGCTGCTTCATTTGTACGGAATTCTTGGGCAACAGAAGTGTCAATAGCTCAACTTTCTTTCTAACTTAGCCAATTACTTGTGTATTTGTTTATAAATATTTTTTAAAATGTCATGTTATTAGCTAGTTATGCACTTCTTAACTCAGATAAAATCTCTTGAGAGTCCTGAGTTATTTTGAAAGTACTGAATAAAAATCAATAAATTAATTTTAGTATGTAGTTCATTGACAAAATTTATTTGTCAAAGTAGTATGTACTTGATTAGAGAGGCTTTATAGATTACCTCTATTAATCTTAACCATATATTTTCAATGCTCAAATCTTTTCCCATACATGACGAAAAACTCTTTGCTGTTTTATTTTACATGCCTTTCTGTTAAATGTGTGATAGATACAATAGTGGTACGGAAAATGTGTATCTCACTTGTCCTTATTTATTATTCAGACTACATGGTACATTAAACATTTAGACAAAGCATTTTCCGTTTTGTAGTGTCTGCAAAAGATTGATAGCAGAAATGGTCATTCTCAAAATCCACAGCTTAAACATGTGCAAATTTGACTTAGTCACTAAAAATTTATTGCTTTTGCAAAGACGTTAATCATTCCAGTAGAGTAATGACTGTTTTCTTTATATAGTTTTGTGAAAATCACTCAAGAAAATATACCACACCCATTTTCTGCAAAACACAAAATTACATCCCTAAAATGTGAAATAACTGCACTAAAATACATTCAAGTTTCATTCAAATTCATTTGTTTTAAACACCAGAATAAAATTTGTGATACAGACTATGTAAAAATGAAACAAATTGGCAGAAGAAAATAGTTAGAGAAACTATGGTTAGTTGCCTAACTACTACCATCATATGGAGCTAACAGATACATGTCTGAAAAAATACCTGTTATGAACTAAAATAATTTAGAGACTTAATGTGTACATAAAATACTTGATTATAAAAATAATTGTTCTTTGTTATAGTGAATAAAATTTGAAATATTTATTTGAGTAACTAAGATTATAGAATTTCAGATGGAAAACAGTGGATAGAATCATAACTTTTCTATGTTATAAAATGCTGAAATTTTATTAGTTGTGATGCAAACTTAAAGAAATAGTGTGTCTGTTCTGTTCATTTTCCATCATGCAATCTTTTATTCAATTTGAAATGCATTGCATGTCTGAGGTTCTGCCCTTTATATATTTTCTTATCTTCTGCATACCAAGCAGAAATGTAAGATTTCTGCTTCATTTCTACATTTCAGTCAAATTCATTTTTCCCAATTGAGATAGAAAGTGTGAAGTTGGACTGGTTTCTATTCTTAGCTCTTTTTACCAGATGCTTTTAAAACATGCCAAATGAAATTTTAATTGCCCAGCTAAGCATATGAAAGCTCTCTCTTGACAAACAACATTTAAAAAACATTTAGGTTAAATATTGATCACAATATATTTGATGTATATCCTTTGCTATTTAGCTGTAAGTTTCAACTTTTTATGAAATCTTCTTATTCTATAAACTGGAAAAATCTAGAAAAAGACTCAGCAGATAAATACAGTAGTTGCAGAAGTAGATCTTAGTTGCAACCCCAAAACCATAATAAAAGCCGTGTGTGTGTGTGTGTGTGTGTGTGTTTTGTTTGTTTGTTTGTTTTTCGAGACAGGGTTTTTCTGTGGCTTTGGAGCCTGTCCTGGAACTAGCTCTGTAGACCAGGCTGGTCTCGA
>NC_022013.1:38362183-38423993 GCF_000317375.1 Microtus ochrogaster | reverse complement strand
AGTGCTGGGATTAAAGGCGTGCGCCACCATCGCCCGGCAAGCCATGTGTGTTTAAGTGTGCATCTGAGACACATAAAATCAGTAAGATTGCTGGAGCTATCTGTTCATCATTGTAGCTCCAGATTCAGTGAGAGAATCTATCTTAAACGAATTAATACCGGACTGAAATCCCAAGGTCCAAATCAGCAGCAGATGGAGAGAGAGCACGAGCAAGGAACTCAGGACCGTGAGGGGTGCACCCACACACTGAGACAATGGGGATGTTCTATCGGGAACTCCCCAAGGCCAGCTGGCCTGGGTCTGAAAAATCATGGGATAAAACCGGACTTGCTGAACATAGGGGACATACTGAGAACTCAAGAACAATGGCAATGGGTTTTGATCCTACTGCACGTACTGGGTTTGTCGGAGCCTAGGCAGTTTGGATGTTCACCTTACTAGACCTGGATGGAGGTGGGTGGTCCTTGGACTTCCCACAGGGCAGGTAACCCTGATTGCTCTTTGGGCTGATAAGGGAGGGGGACTTGATTGGGGGAGGGAGAGGGAAATGGGAGGCGGTGGCGGGGAGGAGGCAGAAATCTTTAATAAATAAATAAATTTAAAAAAAAGAATTAATAGGAGAGATTTTGAGCAGGGAGTCAGTAATCTTATCTGTCCCATGTATGCATACTTAAAACTGAACCTATGCATACCTGTGAATTTATATTGTGCACCACACACATACAAAAAATATGTACACACACACACACACACACACACATACACACACACACACACACATCACCCACATACAAATAAAATGAACCTGTCCTTGAGGTAGCTCTTGTAGACCAGACTGGCCTTGAACTCACAGAGATCCTCCTGCCCTCCTGCCCCTGCTTCCCGAGTACTGGGATTAAAGGCATGCGCCACCACTGCCCTGCTGTAGATAAATTTTTCTTTTCTTTTCTGTCTAAAAGCGACTTATGAGTGAGTATATGTTATATTTATCTTTCTGAGTCTGTGTTCCCTAACTCAATATGCTGCTTCCATCCATTTGCCTACAAATTTCAGGATTTCATTATTTTTTCTACTGTGTAGTACTCTATTGTGTAAATGTACCAAATTTCCTTTATTCATTATTTGGTCGAGGGGCATTTAGATTGTTTCCAGGTTCTTGCTATTACAAATGGTGCTGTTATGAACATAGTTGAGCATACATCCTACAACTCATTACTCCAGTAACATAAAGAATACAAGATTAACTCAAATAGATCAGTATCCCTCCTTTATACGTATGTTACATTGATTGAGAAAGAAAGCAGAGAAACATCATCCTTAATAATAGCCACAAATAAAATATCTTGGATTAACTCGAACCAAACAAGTGAAGACCTGTATGATAAGAACTTTGAATCTTTGAAGAAAAAAATTGAAGAAGACACCAGAAACAGAAAGATCTCCTATGCTCTTGTGTAGGTAGAATTAATTTAGTGAAAATGGCAATCTTACCAAAAAACCATCTACAGATTCAATGTAATGCCCATCAAAAGCCCAGCAAAATTCTTCACAGACCTTGAAAAAAACAATACTCAACTTCATATGGAAAAGCAAAAAAACCAGTATAGCCAAAACAAACCTGTACAATAAAGGAACTTCTGGAGGCATCACAATCCTTGACTTTGATCTCTACTACAGAGCTACAGTATTAAAAACATGTGCTTAATATTGGCATAAACAAAGAAATGATGAACAATGGAATCAAATTGAAGACCCGGATATCAATCCACAGATCTATAAACACCTGAACTTTGACAAAGAAGCAAAAAAATATGAAATGAAAAAAGAAAGCAAATTCACAGTGGTACTGGCATAACCAGATATAAACATGTAGAAGAATGAAAATAGATCCCTATCTATCGCCATGCAAAAATCTCAAGTACAAATGGATCAGAAACCTCAACATAAAACCAACCAACCTGAACCTCATAAAAGAGAAAGTGGGAAGTACACCTGAATGCCTTGGCCAGAAGATTACTTCCTAAATATAACCCCAAGTAGCATAGACACTGAAGGAAACAATAAATGAGACCTCCTGAAACTGAGAAGCTTCTCTATAGCAAAAGACAAGGACAACCTATAGAATGGAAAAAGATCTTCACCAACCCCACACTGGACAGAAGGCTGATCTCCAAAATATACAAAGAACTCAAGAAACTTTACCTCAGAAGAACAAACAATCCAGTTTAAAGAAAAAAAGGGGGGGGGGGAGTACAGACCTAAACAGAGAACTCTGAACAGATGATTCTAAAATGGATGAAAGACAATTAAGGAAATGCTCAACATCCTTAACCATCAGAGAAATGCATATTGTAACCAAATCCAAGATTCTATCTTACACCTATAAGAATGGCTAAGATAAAAAACATTGATGACAACTTATGCTGGAGAGGATGTGGGGTAAAGGGAACACTCCTACATTTCTAGTGGGAGTGCAAACTGGTAGAGTCGCTTTGGAAATCAGTATGACGATTTCTCCAAAATCGTGAAAACAATCTACCTCAAGACCCAGCAATACCACTTTTTGGTATATATCCAATGGATACTTAATTATGCCAGAAGAAAAATATACTTTTAATTGAAATAGAATTATATTACTTTCCCCTTCTTTTGTCTCCCTCCAAACTCTCAGGACCCACCCTTGATCTCCAACTATGCACACACACTATCAATTTAACAGCCTCTTTTTTGTTATTAATTATATATATATATATATGTATGATTTTTGTGCATGGTGATAGATATGGGTCTATTTTCATTCTTCTGCAGATTGACATCCAGTTTTGCCAGCACAATTTGTTGAAGATGCTCTCTTTTTTCCATTGTATACTTTTAGCTACTTTATCGAAAATCAGGTGTTCATAGGTTTGTGGGTTAAAGTCAGGGTCTTCTATTCGATTCCATTGGTCGACTTCTCTGTTTTTATGCCAATACCAAGCTGTTTTCATTACTGTAGCTCTGTAATAGAGTTTGAAGTCAGGGATGGTGATACCTCCAGACAATCCTTTATTGTATAAGATTGTTTTGGCTATCCTGGGTTTTTTGTTTTTCCATATAAAGTTGATTATTGTCTTCTCGAGATCTGTGAAGAATTTTGATGGGATCTTGATGGGGATTGCATTGAATCTATAGATTGCTTTTGGTAGAATTGCCATTTTTACTATGTTGATCCTCCCAATCCAAGAGCAAGGGAGGTCCTTCCATTTTCTGGTGTCCTCTTCAATTTCTTTCTTCAAAGACTTAAAGTTCTTGTCAAATAGATCTTTCACTTCCTTGGTCAGAGTTACCCCAAGATATTTTATGCTATTTGTGGCTATCGTGAAAGGTGATGCTTCTCTGATTTCCCTCTCTGCTTCCTTATCCTTAGTGTATAGGAAGGCAACTGATTTTTTGGAGTTGATCTTGTATCCTGCCACATTACTAAAGGTGTTTATCAGCTGTAGGAGTTCCTTGGTAGAGTTTTTGGGGTCGCTTATGTATACTATCATATATATATGCTGAGTCTATTTTTGATGGTGTGTATATAATTCCAAGGCTGACCACTCTGCATTGGGAAGTCAATAAAGGAACTCATTTTAAGTAGAGGCTAATTATTTTTTATATGTCCATGATCATCAACTAGTCATAAGTTCTACTAAACATTAAGAAAATGATATCATGTGTTCTGGAAACTTCCTGTTGCTTGTGATGTCACAGACCTTAGAAAACAATCTATTATCACCATGTTTCTAGATGAGCCAAATCTGTTACTAAATACTAAATATTATCTCTCTACCACATAAGTACAGCTAGCAGTTCTCATCAAAGAAGTCTGTCTTTATTGAAAATGGTTTATTACCATGTAAAAACAGAACTAGATACAGTGCAGAGATCAACAGATCATAGTAATCTCAGGAAAGACTTAATCTATATCACAGCTCCTGCAAGGCTCAAGAAAGAAAAGGCAGAAATATTGTGTCAGGATCCCAATAGGTCTTCTGTAAAACAGTCTCACATAGAAATGAGTGATTTGAAATGATATGAAAAATGGCAAATCAAAGGACATGACAACAGGGAAGAGGGGAAATTGGCAGGGTCTCTCTTCTGAACAAAAAGCTACAAACAACTAATAAGTGCAACCAGAAAAATTTAATTCTTAAATGACAATAAAGTATTTATTTACAAACTCACATACACAGTGAACATTTAGCATTAAATATAGAAGAATCACCATATAATAATATCAGATAATTCATGGTGCAGAAATATAACATTTCAGTAATTTTCACTGAAACTATAAAATGTTTCCTCTACTCACAAATCACTAGAAGTAATAGACAGCAATGAACTTCAATTTAATTAAGACCAAATATAATATTTTCCTGCAAACATAATATTTCAATTTTCTGTACATTAAAAATGTGTGCACACTAATCTAATCAGTAAATAAACTCTCCCACTTGTTAGATTATGTTTCAACAATCCCTACCACCAGTAAACCTGTGAATAGTGTTTTGTTACGTTTATTTTGTGTATTTCCTCCAATAAATATTATTTATAAATTAGGCGAGGTATCTGACAGTAACAAAATGCAACAATTGTAATATTATTATAATATTACACTGTGATTCTAAATATCAGAAATATCTCTGATTTTCTTCTCCTTTTGTTATGATAACTTTTGGATACTGATCAAAGAAGTACTGTGTAATTTTCTGTGGCATATAAGAATTACTGTTACCTGTATTTTGGTTCTTTGGAGTCATTGGTAAGTAAAATTAACCTTGCTTGAGTAGAAGGGCAACCAAATGACCATGGCTGGCAGACCATACAGTATTCGTATGAATATGCTGGAAAAGATTGACTTGTTCTCAGCAGTAAGGAATGGGATGGCGGGGAATTTCATAATGCTGAGAAGGGTACCCAATTACAAACACATAAATAATGTATTTCTCACATATAACTTTATTGTTTTCAGACTATAGATGATTATACATACTGAAAGCAAGTAAAGAGTAATAGTTTCATTTGTCCTAAATGTGATCTGTTTTGAAATGTTTTGACAATGAAATATGCAACTTTGAAATATAACTCAGATGAATGCCTAGAAGGAGAGCTCTCACACAAAATGTTTTAGAATTCTGAGTTCTGTTGAAAATAAGTAAGTATCCAGATGGATAAAGACAGATGGATCAAATGTACTAAAGACTCTTTCCTTGTTTGTCATGAAAATTATAATGTGATAAGAATACAAATTAAATTTGAATAAGAAAAATCTTTGATAAAAAAGTTGTTTTATTGTCATCATCCTAGATAATATTTAGATATTTAGGATTTAATACTTACAAAAGTATGTGGGCTATAGAAATGTATTAAATTTAGGTGGATGGGAATTTCTAAAAATTTAAGTATTGAAGACAAAATCTAAGTAGATCTAAAATTAGTTCTAAAAATGATTTGTTTTTCTCACCCTCCTTTAGTACATAAATATTTCTTAGAAGATTATAACTTTTAATTAGATGTCAGTTTTTAATTCTACTTTTTGACTAGTTTAAATTATTATATAACTTTTCTTTATTACAAGCTCTTATATTAAGTTAATCTTTTTGTATGAAATACTAACTTAGGCATGCATATATATGTTAGGAATGAATAAAATGTTGTGAAATATTAAAGGAGTGACTTCTATTAATATGAAGCCAAAACTATTAAAAGCTAAAGCTATCACCCTTGTTTCCATGGGGAAATGAAGTCTAGATTCCTTGTAGACACTTAAATACAGGAATGCCTCTATTCATGTCTAAATAAAATAGCTTAATATCTATACACTATATGTAATCTTATTTTGACATTCATCTTTCTACAATTTATTTTTAAATAGCCAGATAAAGAATTTGTAAGTAACCATTATATACCCTTGTTTATAACGGCAAAAATGTGCATGTGCTTAGGTCCAATAAAGCTATGCCAAATAGAATAGCATATCCATGGTCACAATAATGCAACATCTGGAAAAATATCTTCAACCACATTTTATTGGATAAATATGGATGAGAAAGTCATAGATATTGTAGAATAACTAAAAAGCCTATACCGTATACCCATTTGTAAAACTAACAGTAATTATAAATCCAAAAGAACATACTGTCTTTAATTACCATTACATTTTAGATGATTAACTTTGCATATACCTGATAATTGTGACTTATCTATATATTGGCAAAAGGACAAATCCGCATTAATTTTCTGAAGATTGGACTTTTCTAACTTTACCAATTAATTTAAAGTAACAATAAGCTATTTGCATGCATGCCATCTTCACCTTTGCTATTTTCCTGCTTTAATTAGCTTAATGGAGTGGAATCTCCTGATAGGTCACAGCTTTCAAATTTAATAAAGTAGAGTAAAATAAGTTTAATAAAAATTAATAAATTATCAATGCTATTTGTAGTACTTCATACATAATTTACTTCTCAATTCCCAGGGCATTTTAAGCAGTTAAGTAAACTGTAGAGCTAAGGTTATTATATAAAACATCCCTGTGAGCATATCTTGTACCATGCAATGAGAGTAGCAATCTGCAACCCATAGAAGCAGTTCCATAAAAATTAGATTCCTTATTTGGCATTTGAATTAAAATAAAAACAATTTTATAATAAGAACCAATAAAACTATGGCATCATTAAAGATAAAATACATCTAGGATACATACCCAATTTTGGATCTCGTTTGTTAAAACAATCAACCTAAATACAGTCTCCTCACACAGAAATTACCAGATCTTACTTAATGAAGCAGAAATGATCATTAAGTTTCTATTGTACAAAGTTATATTTTTTTATAAATGGGCCAGCAGTAATAATAGGCAGACTATAATAATTTTCAAAAATAAAGTAAGAGAAATTATAAAAAAAATGTTTGGATATTGTAGTAAATTACAAATATTATTATGTATTCGGGAGAGTGGCTCCAGTTAAATGTATGTACCTTGCAAACAGAGGGACTTAAGTTTCAATCCATTGAATCAAAATTAAAAAAAAAATAGGTTGAGTATGATGGCTTGTGTTTATAACCCCCAGGTCTGGGGAAAAAAAGAGAAGAGAATCTCTGGAGCACGGGTCACAGCCAGTCTGGCATGACTGTTGATCTCCAGGACAATGAGAGATGCTATTCAAAAGAAAGCAGATAGCATTCCTCAGAAAAATTTTCCGGTTGTTTTCTGCTCTCCAAACATACACATGCATATTGAATATTACCCCCATAATCTTGTGTTTGTATACCAACAGCATAAATTAATCTATATCACAAAATATGTTTAAGAAATTTGAAATCGTGAATATATTGTGTTCAACTAAAACTTGTAAGAATTCCTGGATTACGTTAATCAGATGATTAAATATACAGTGAATTAATGGTATCAATATGCACCTCTATGAAAATTATCATTTATGATCCGAATACAGTTTTAAAGATCACTTCACAAAGCATTGAATGTTTCTCATCTGAATTGGGAAGGCATGTTTGATTGAAGCCAAAACTAATTTTCACTTTATAATTTTTTTGTTTATTCCCCTGTTAGTTTTTGAGGTGGTCTCACTATGTAGCCCTTGCTGGCCTGAAACTCACAGACATCTGCTAGCATCTGCCTTCTAAGTACTGTGAGCAAAAGCATATGCTACCACACCTCGCTTGATACCCTTAATTAACTGTATGTATGTTTACACATATGTTTATTTTAATAGATACTTATGTGTATATGTTAAAATATATTTTTAAATTTATATGTGTATGTATATGTATATAGTTATAAATATATGTGTATACACACATACACACACACACATATATATGATGCAAAGTAAATAATCTGAATTTGAATGTCCTGTTCCAAGGTTGTGTTTATGTTTATAATATAGAGTAAGCACACTAATTAGTTATATTTTAAAAATTGTCATTATAACTAAATATGACAGTTGAAAATTATTAGATATTCAAAGCAAGTCAGTCTTTCTGAGTAGGTCTTCCTTACAGACAATAATTAAATATTTTCCTCTTGAACACACTGTTGTTTTTTTTATGTAAACAGAAAAGGAATCTTGTTAAACACATGTAAGTAAAATCCTAACACATGAGGACAACTTCCATACAAATTCTGACACATGAACTAATAAGACAGTAACAATTTAAAACGCATTAATGCTGTGGTTGGCTTGAGCTGTCAACTAGACCCGTGAAAAAACATGAGAGGAAACTTATCACTGAGGAACTGACCTGATTAGACTCATGTATGCATGCCTGGAATGTCTATGAAGAATTGTCTTGCTTGTTAATTGATATAAGATGGATTATTCTTCTGTAGGCAGCAACATTCCCCATCTGAGAGTTTTTTGGCAAAACAAGGAAACTGGCAAAGCATAAGCTTCCCTGAACCAGCCAGGCAACAACATTCTCCATGTTCCTGCTTCCTATCTTCACCTGAGAGCTGAGTCCCTTGTTCAGAACTAAACCTGTGTGGAATAGCAAGCAGGTCTGTCTCCCAGCTTCTCTTTTGAATTTTTATCATGTCTTACCTCCGTGATAATAGTGGCATGTTATTATAAGCCAGATCAACCTATAAGTTGCTTTTGATCACGGTATTTTATCATAGCAGCAGAAATGAAACTAGAAAAGAACCCAAGTCTAATTTTTAACTTTTGATGAAGAATTCATATCTTGATGAAGATTAAGAAAACCATCTCCAAAAGAGAAAACGTAAAAGAAAAATTTTGAGAATCACTGTGTCTAATATTTTGACTTCAATTTTGTATTCAAGTGACTCAAGTATCTTTTTCCAATGATATTTTTTTTTATTTTCCTATTTAGCAAAAGAGAATGACATCTGGGATATGTCTTATTCTATCGCAATTATTCTTTATATTTTCTGCATCTTTAAAGGAAGGACAAAACCTGTAAAATGTTTTAAGGCTATTTATGTAAAATTTAATCTCTTAATGTGATTTTACCTGTGTAATTATAGAAATACGTACTGTTCCCTGAATGTCAGTTTTTTATATTAAAATTTTTATTAATTCTAAATCTTAATGAGTTTTTTTTTCTTTAAAACAATCAAAAATACTCTCCTACTATGAGCTATCTTTCCAGAATGTCTTATGCCATTATCATAGTAAGTATATTGGTATTTATTCCTGTATAACATCACTTTCAGTGAATTTTTATACTTTAGAGATTTTACATATTATCGTTTTGTGTATGTGTTGTATGCGTGATAGTTATACATGTGTATGTGGATTGTGAGTATATGTGTATAAGTGTGGAGGCCAGAGTTTTATAATTTTTTTGTATTTATTTAATTGCTACTGATTCATAATAAAAATATCTGATGAAATATAAATAAGTCCAAATATTGCAAAGGTCATTAGGAACTAAAAATTATCATTTTCTTTTTACCTAGTACAGTTGAAAATATGTAAACTAATATGCTGTAGCCCCACACATTATAAAAATAGATCCTTTAAGAGTATGCATAATTTTCAATATTTTATACAATTATAATGAGAAAATATCTTCTTAAAATTTATGCCTTTGCCAAAAACATATGAAAAAGACAAAACAAATATTTCAACATGTTTAGATACATTTTTACTTTGTGAAGACAAGGTATCTTTTAGAATCTTGTTCATTCGATACAACAACTAAAATGAAATTATGTCCCTTTCCTTTTAAACTCCGCATGAAGATTTTATAGAGATACCTTTAATTAATAAATATTTGCACTAGTAGACTTGCTTACTGTAATGAACGAGGTTCCAGTTTTCCTGTGGCATCACAGACATTTGTTTTCCCCTGATTTACCCACAGGATATTGACTGTGATAATTAGCTTCTCATACTTGGATGGCACTCTCATTCTTGTCAAAAGTTCAGATAATTAACGTCTAGTCTCTGGAACGCTGCATGAACGACTGAAAATAACTTAATGGGAAAGTGCAGTCAGTTCTGCAGTGAGGGACACACTGAGTTTCAAAACACCTTGAATAACTACATAGCATTCGACTGACCGTTGCCAAGCCGAGGGAATGGCAAACAGGCTCGTCTAGATGACAGTGTGTAGCCTGAGTCTTCTTTTATAACTAGCATTTTGTTTTAACGGTTTTTAATGAGACTTCTGTTTAGTCCATGGTGGTGTGGAAAATAATCTGGTGCAATATAGTTCTAATGAGAAAATTCTCAATTTATCTCATAGATATCTATTGTGTTCATGGTAGTATGACATCAACATTAGTAAACAAAAAAAAACAGTCTCTGGAGATAAAAATAATTTTATTATGGAATTCATGGGTATATTATATACAAAAACCAAAACCTGAGATGTTTACATGTTGTGGATGTTTTATTCTTTTGACGTTTTGGGGAGACCAACACTCAGCTCCCAAATAAATAACATGTAGAGTCTTATTTTTAGTTATGAATTCCCAGGCTTACCTCAGCTTGTTTCTTGTCAGCTTATCTTATATTAAATTATCCTTTCTACATTTTCCCTCTGGGATTTTATCTCTCTAACTTCTGTATATCTTACTTATTTCTCTTTGGCTGGCTTTGTAACTTGGTCTCTGGGTGTCTGGGTGTCTGGGTGTCTGTCTGTCTGAGTGACTGACCCCTGATGTTCTCCTCTCCTTCCCTTGCTCTTCATTCCCCTCCTCCTAAATTTCTCCTTCTATTCATACGCTCTGATGCCACTCCCATCTATCTGTGCTCCTGCCTCAATCTTGACTCTTCATCTCTTTCTTAGGACCATCAGGTGTTTTAGACAGGCAAAGAATCAAAGCTTCACAGAGTTATCAAATGAAACCTAAACATATTCCCCTATATTTACATACTTAAAGCGGTTAAATAATAAGAAAAGAGTATACTTAATGAAATAAATTAAAATATTTGAACAAAGTTATTAGTTTTTACACCTTATGATTTAAAATGAGACTACATTATATCATTCCATGTGTCATTAAATTTATATTAAACTATTGTGATCTTAGTGATACAAAATGTATAGAATTCCTCCTAGCTTTGATATACTTTTGTGTTCTGACAAGGCAGCTTGACAGCCACATGACTCTCTTACGAGTATAGCTTCCTTGCCATGGTGGCCCGTATTCTCAAATTATAAGCCAAAATAAAGTCTTCCTTACTTAAAAAAAAATAATGCCCCTAGGCGATCTCTATACTATTTTTCTTAGCATGTCAAACTACTTGACATAGTGGACTTTTCCATGTTTCATAATTTTTCATCTTACTGTATATTGATTGTACAAAGTATAGGATTTTGCTACAATGTTTCCATTCAGAAGAAACATGTTTTCATGCTCTACATAGTTTCTTTTCATCTTCACACTGAAAAAACAAAGTAGGAAGTCAGAGATTTAATCCATGTTTATTACCAAAGGTCTTCGGTTAAATACATATTCTAATAAAAATACAATTCAATAAATGTTCAATAAAATTATCTGCTACTAATTAATACATGTAATCTAAAAATATGCTAAAGCATGCCAAGAAAGAAAAAGATAAACATCTAAAATATTTAGGATTGAAGAAATAAACCACCACTGTAAAAACATTTATATATGTAACATTCTTACATCATTGATTTTATAACTATGAAATGAACAGTATTTTACCAGTTATGTAATAAAAGTTTATATCTATAGATCACAGAAATGTAAAAATAGTTGCATTTGAGGTTAATTCCTTTTCAACACACAATAAATGAAAGTTAAGTAATTCAAGTATTGTTCTTGCTGGTAATGTTGCATAAACTCTAGATTAATATTTATTTTCCTCCCTATTGTCCAGAACTCACATTTCCCAAAGAAAGCCTAATTGGTGGCTAGAGTTGTTGTTATCTAAAACCTTACAGCCCAGAGGGAAGGGAATACATTGTGGCTGAATGTGAGGAAAGTGGAGAATTTTCTTTTGCAGTCTCCCATGCAACATCTTTAAAATTACCTGTGATAGAATTGAGTTATATGACAGTCCCTGAGGCAAGGTATTTAATTGAAACTTGACATTGAATTTGAGATTGTAATGAATGTCACTGAAATAGCTCTGTTCCAAACAAAAGAGAAGAGCTTCCTCAAGAGACAGCCCAGTGAGCTAGAGTTAGTAGTAGCTGTGGGCTGATGGCTGGGCAGCAGAGACAGATAACTGCTACCAAAGCAAACTTCCTTTGCAAGACTTTGAATTGAGTCCACTTGCTCATTAGCAACTAACAAGTAAAGATAACCTGCTAATAACGTGTCTTCAAGCTAAGATTAAAGCAGTTGATTAGATTAAAGTAAGTCCTGAATTCTGAATTCTTTTCAAAGAGACAAGAAAAGCACCCAATAAATTGAGATTAGGACATGTAAGAAGATTTTAGAAAATTATTTCTCTATATAAAATAATTAATAGAGTTTAAATGAGTAAATTTAAATAATGACAGTATCTCATTCAAGCTAAATTTTCATTATAATTTTCTATAATGTGTTCCTTGAAATGTCAGAGTAAGTTCAAGTATGGCAGACATATCAGGAAATAATATTTACTATAAATTCTATAGTGTTTGGAAAGTACTTGAGAACAGTAACACTTTTTTTTCTTTTGCCTTGTAACCACATTGCTTCATAGAGATCAAAATTGAGTTTGATGAATCCTAATACTTGCAAAAATTTAGAGTTATTTATTTTGTAATATTGGGAATTGGTTCTGAATCTTATGGCACAGTAATTAAATTCATTTATAAATTCTCAGATGTTCTTTCTTTGTATGAAATGCTTATCAATGGTTATAGATTTTCTATTACTGTATCATGAGGCATCTCAATAAACTGATTTATCATGTCATGGGTTAAATAATTTTCTCATAGTTTACCAAAAACAAAGTGAATTAATTAGAACTAAAAAAGAAAAATAGAGAAAAGAAGTGACTTTATAGCTTTAATTTAAAACTGCCTGGTCCATAGGAAGACCTGATATGTATGTAACTTTATTTATATTCTAGGCAAAGTGAAAGATAATGTGTTCTGGGTTCTCATATTCTTTTTTGTATATTTTATTTTATTACTTAAAAAATTTCCAATTCAAGTTCTCACCCTCTCCCCTCTTCCTACTCCCCTCTCACTCCCTACACATGCTCCCATTCCTCCCCTCCATAGCCCTAAGAGAAGGCAAGGCACACTTCCCTGCGGAAAGTCCAAAGCCCTCCCTACTATATCTAGGTTGAGCAAGGTATACATCCAAAGAGAATAGGATCCCAAAAGGCCAGTACTTGCAGGAGAGACAAATCCCAGTGCCACTGTCAGTGGCCCCTCAGCCTGCCTCAATTGTCAACCACATTCAGAGGAACTAGTTTGATACCATGTTTATTCACTCCCAGTCCATCTGGCTTTGGTGAGCTCCAATTAGCTCAGGAAAATTGTCTCAGTGGGTGAACCCCTCATGGTTTTGACTTCCTTGCTCATACTTTCACCTTTTCCACTCTTCAACTGGACCTTGGGAGCTCAGTTCAGTGCTCTGATGTGGTTCTCTGCTTCTGTTTCCATTTGTTGTTAGACAAAGTTTCTATGGTGATATTTAAGATAATCATCAATCTGAGTACAGGACAAGGCCAGTTCAGGCACCCTCTCCTCTATTGCTTAGGGTATTAGCGGGGGTCATCCTTGTAGATTTCTGGAAAACTTGTCTAACCCCAGAATGACTCCCTCAATCAAATCTTTTTGCTGTTCTCATACCTGTCCTTCCACCATCTTAAATATCCCATTTGCTCAAGCTCTCCCCAACCCTCCTCTTCTCTCCTCCTCTTTCCCTTCTTCTCTTTCTTCTATTCCCTACCCCACAGCTCCCAAATTTTGTCAGACAATCTTGTCTGCTTCCAATTTCCAAGTGGATCTATATATGTTTTGCTTTGGGTTCACTTTATTACTTAGTTTCTCTAAGATCATTAACTATAGGCTAAATGTCCTTTGTTTATGGCTAGTATCCACTAATGGGTGACAATACCATATTCATATTTTTGGGTCTGAGTTACCTCACTCAGGATAGTGTTTTCTAATTTCATTCATTTCCATGCAAAATTCAAGATTTTTTTTAACCGCTCTAATGTGAAGATGTGCCACAATTTCTTTATCCATTCCTCCATTGAGGGGCATCTAAGTTATTTCCACATTCTATGAACATAGTTGAACAAATGCTTTTATAGTATGATTGAGTATCTTTTGGGTATATTCCCAAGAGTGGTATTGCTGGATCCTGAGGTAGAGGTAGGTTGACTTCCAATTTTCTGAGAAACTGCCAAACTGATATCCAAAGTGGTTATAAAATCTTGCATTCTCACAAGCAATGGATGAGTGTTCCCGTTACTTCACATCCTCTCCAGCATAGGCTATCATTGGTGATTTTGATTTTAGCCATTCTGATGGTGTAAGATCGTATCTCAAAGTTGTTTTGATTTGCATTTATTTGATAGCTAAGGAAGTTGAACATGTCCTTAAATATCTTTTGACCATTTGAAAATTCTTCCTTTGAGAAATCTTTATTTAGTTCAGTACAACATTTTAATTAGATTATTTAGAATTTTAATGTGTAATTTCTTGAATACCTTCAATAATCTGCAGAATACAAGATCAACTCAAAAAAATCATTGGCCTTCCCATACACAAAGGATAAAGAAACTGAAAGGGAATAAGAGAAACATCACCTTTCACAATGTCCACAAATAACATAAAGTATCTTGGGGATAACACTAACTAAGGAACTGAAAGACCTATTTGACAAGAACTTTAAGTCTTTTAAAAAAGAAATTAAAGAAGATACCAGAAAATGGAAAGCTGTCCCATGCTCTTGGATAGGAAAGATCAGCATAGAAAAAAAAATGGCAATCTTACCAAAAGCAATATATAGATAGATGCAATCCCCATCAAAATCCCAAAACAATTTTTCTCAGCCCTTGAGAGAAAAATAATCAACTTCATATGGAAAAACAAAAAACTCAGGATAGCCAAAACAGTCCGATGCAATAAAGGAGGCAGTACTATCCCTGACATCAAGCTCTATTACAGAGCTACAGAGCTTGGTATTAGAATAAAAACAGAGACGTTGATTAATGGAATCGAATTGAAGACCTGGATATTAATCCATAAACCTATAAACACCTGTTTTTTGACCAAGAAGCTAAAATTATGGAAAAAAGAAAGCACCTTCAAGAAATTGTTCTGGCATACTGGATGTCAACCTGTATAAGAATGAAAATAGATCCGAATCTATCACCATGTACAAAACTCTAGTCCAAACGGATTAAAGACCTTAAGATGAATCCAACCACACTGAACCCAATAGAGGAGAAAGTGGAAAGTAGCCTCCAATGCATGGGAGACCACTTCCTACGTATAACCCCAGTAGCATAGACAACAATAAATAAATGGCACCTCCTGAAACTGAGAAGCTTCTATAAAACAAAGGACACAGTCAATAAGACCAAAAGACTGCCTTCTGAATTGGAGAAAATCTTCACCAACCCCACATCAGACAGAGGTCTGATCTCCAAAATATATAAAGAACTCAAGAAAATATTACATTATTTGTAAGGGTGTGTTTATGCATTTGTACACCAAGTGCATTGCCCTGGAGGCCAGCAGAGGGCATTAGATTATTTGGAGTTGTAGTTACAAAAGAATGTGAGCAATCTTGGCGGGATTCCAGAAATCAAACGCTAGCCTCTAGCTCTCATAGTTGCAATATTGAGCAGAACAATAATTATAACAATAATAATTAATAATGATAAAGTCAGCTTGGCTATGGTGGTACATGCCTTTAATCCCAGCACTAGGGAGACAGAGCCAGACGAATTTCTGTGAGTTTGAGGAAAATCTAGTCCACAGATCTAGTTCAAGGATAAGCCCCAAAATTATACAGAGAAATCATATTTTAAAAAACAAACAAAAATAATAATAAATTCATGATTGTCATTCAAGCTCAAAAAGGAAGGACAATGTTGAATGAATCTAAATAGCAAAACACTTTTCCAGACAAAGGATGGAGGGCCTGATTGAGAGCAGCAGCACTGGCCCTTTAAAATGACATTAAAAAACTATAGTAGACTTCTTGAAAAACTTAACAATAGCAGAGAAGAAGGGCATTCTTTATTTGATATTCCTTTATCCTGGTTCCCTGTGTCTGTTTTCTGTGCCTACAAAACCTGAAATACCAAAACCTTTTTAATGGTTTTTAAAAGTATTCAGTGGAGAAAGAGAAGAAATCAACTAATGATTCACACAAATTTAAATAAGCAGTCAAAATATATTAACTACATAGTTCAAAACAAACAGAAAATAGTCACTTAAAGTGATTAGTGTATTAAAATATGAAAATTCATATTATACTGAATATTGTAAAATAAAGTGGAAACCAGAGGAAAGAAAATAAAACTAGATAATATGGCTATATTGAAGAAAAGGGTACATCCAGTTCAGCCCAGTATGTGACCACTCACAAATGTGATTTCTTTTCCTCTATAGTTTCTCTACACTGGTTTCTATTTATTTTCAGAAACTAGATCTTTAGACATTCAGACCAGGATACAAGTTCCCCAGTACTAGATAATACCTTCTTCTTTTTGCTAAAGTTAATCCAAATACCTTCAAACAATTCTCAGTAAAGATAAAACAAAATTCAAAAATTGGTGGTGCATGCCTTTAATCCCAGCACTCGGGAGGCAGAGGCAGGTGGGTCTCTGTGAGTTCGAGACCAGCCTGGTCTACAAGAGCTAGTTCCAGGACAGGCTCCAAAACCACAGAGAAACCCTGTCTCGAAAAACCAAAAAAAAAAAAAAAATGTAGTAAATAGCAATTGCTGTTAAATATTGTGTATCTTGAAAATTGATTTGATTTAGGAATTTAAAGGAATTTATAATCTGTGTTATAAATCAAATTAATTCCCTTTCCCAAGAATAATAAAAATATAAAACATTAGTTAAAAAGAAAAAATACATGGAAAAGTAAATTACAAGTAAGTAAATTAAATATATAACCTTACACGTACAATAATATCTGGACACAGTCAATATTAACAATATAATACGTACTAAGAAAAATGATAATGCCAGACACAACCTTTATAAAAACAACTAAGCAGAATCAGAAGACATGATGCTGCCAGAGCACATGGCCCGATACCACCAGCAGGTCAGAGTAGAAAGCTCTGACAGTTCTTTCCTTCTCAAAAGATATGATAATAAAACTTTAAACCGCCAATAATGGAAATCAGATTTCATTTTTCAGAATTCTTGAGTCTTCCTATTTTTTCAGTAATCCTTACACATTGATTCAAGAAAAAATAATGAATGCTAAAATCACCGGTGGATTTCATAGTGTTTAAGGTTGTCTTATTTCCAAGTCTCCCTTTTTAGCTGTGATTTCCTTGTAAACAAGACATTTGAATTCTTGGCACAAATCCATCAGCTTGTCAGTGGAGAAAAGACATGTGCACACATTGGGTATGTTCCTTCCCAGTCTCAGTTCTCAATGATCTCCCTTATTTTATTGCTTTGATCTTTGCCCGGAAGACTATATTTGAAAAGCTGCCTTAATTTTAAAAGATTCAGCTCTGCTTGAATGTAAATAGTCTTGTCCATAGAGCCAAACACAGGCATGTGGACTGCTGCAGCTGTATGCTAACTGAAGTGATGAATTGCAGTTGACCAAAATAAAACAAGTTAACCAAAGTTTAAAAGAAAAACCTAAGAGATGGAATGTCTATGTCTATCTTCAGAGGGACCTCACTTAGGTAGGAAGTTGTGCTGGGCTGAAGGATGAGACCTGCTTTGCTTTTCAATAACAAACTCTTATGGGTACAACCTGATCATACTAGGAAGAATGGATTAATCCATTCTAACAATACCACTCCTAAAGACCCAATCTCATTCTCTAGGCTCATAAGCAGCCCATCATTTCTCACGATGCTGTTGTATAGACAACATTTCCAACACAAGCAGGGAAAGGATAAAGACATACAAGCTAAACATGCTCCTTATAAAAATGTATATAATCCAAACTTAATAAACAGGATCTATAGGATCTACAGGTTCTGAGTTAGGAATAGAAACCAGAACCAGGCAACAGTTCACATACAAAAGCTCTGTTTGCACTCATTTCTTTTATCTGTATTTTCCTTTAAAAAAAATAGGTGGGAGCTGGAGAGATGGCTCAGAGGTTAAGAGCATTGTCTGCTCTTCCAAAGGTCCTGAGTTCAATTCCCAGCAACCACATGGTGGCTCACAACCATCTGTAATGCGGTCTGGTGCCCTCTTCTGGCCTGCAGGCATACACACAGACAGAATATTGTATACATAATAAATAAATAAGTGTTTAAAAAAATAGGTGCAGCAAAATAAGTTATGTATTTTAAAGTAGTAGATTAGTTACTTGAACCAAAATCAAATATAGTTATCATTCTGAAAAGTTAAACAACCAAACTATGATGATGCAACTTCCTTATGAGTTATATTCACAAGGAAAACTTAAACTATACCCACGAAAAATAGTCACTAAGTTTTTATAGTATATTTACCTATAGACCTTTTAAGTTGAAAAATTCTATATTTTCTACCTGATGTGTTGATGAATTTGAATGTTCATAGAACTTGTTACTAATCAACTCCTAAAATGAATGAAGTATTTACTTATATTAAAAGGCTTAAAATGTCACATGTTGCTTGACTTTTGTCTCAATGTATTGGAAATACCAGACCATACGTGTTTCTAGAGATAAAAATAAAATAATCCAGTCAAGGACTACGAGAGGTATTGAAGTAAACAAGAACTCAGAAAATTAGAAGATGTGATAAAATCTTGAAGAAATTGATAAAAATCATTAAACACTAAAATTTCAAAAAGCAGTCTTCATATTCTTGACACTACTTGTTAGATATGAATTAGGAACTCTTGGGAAAGGTAGTGTCAGGTTGACTGTGAACTGAATGGACAGATGATAAGCACATGGTCACCCAGAGATGATGAAACAAATAAATGTGCTTTAAGCATTTCCTCCTATCTGAAGCACATTGCCTAATGTTTGAGTCTTGGAGAATGAGTTTTACTTACCAAAGAATTTAAAAACACTGAGATGTCAACAATTATTCTTCCCCTGTTCTTCGGTGATGTATTACAGGTTTCAAGTTAAGGTATCATGTTGTCCAAACAGAACAATTTCTATGACTAACTTGTAGAATCTCCAAACACTCTAAGCTTTGTACATACATTAAAATGCTGCAGATCTTACAGTACAACAGTCTCAATCTTAGTGGTGGTGCATTGATAGACACAGTTGGCATCGTATGTTATGGCATCAATGTGGAGCACAAATGGCAGTGCCCTTGTTGTACATTAAATTCCGAAATTTCAATCAGGTCCCATGATACAACACCTGGTAGCTCAGCTAGAAATACGTCAGATTTATTACATATTTAATTTTGAATTAGCTATTGACTGCTGCAAACTAAATTTTCTCTTACAAAAAATTTAATACTCCCATGGTTAATTGTTTTACCCCATATGGTGTTCCATCAACAATTTTTGAATATGTGCCCTAGAAGTGTCATTTCTCACACCAACAAGTGGAAGCTACTTGGTAAATTCTAGTAAAGAAATGAGTGTGACAGCTACAAAAAACACTGCATTTTTTCTTTTTTTTGGAATCACAAATTAGATAGCAGCGACTACTGCTAAGTCTAAAATGCTTACTTTTGTTTTTATAAGGTCTGTTTGTGGGGCTTCTACCAGGGGGATCAGGAACTGTTCCTGACACTGGCATTGGCTTTGGGGAATCAATCCTCAAGCTGAATTTCTTCCTTAACCTTGATGCAGAGGGTGGAGCTTGGTCCTGCATCCATTTGTGCTTTGTTGACTTCCATGGGAGGCCTGCCCCTTTCTGCATGGATACAGAGGAGCGATGGATGAGTAAGGGGATAGAAGTGAGATCTGGGGAGGGAAGTGAAGGAGAGGAGGGTGGAAAAACTGTGATATGTTTATAAAATAAATGTATTAAAGTAAAAAAAATATATTAAGGAAATCACATCATGATTTTGGGTGCTGGTACTCAAAAATAGTTCATAAAATAGGAGATTTGATATCTTAGAGGAAAACTAGTATTAAAAGAGGAAGATATCCCTAATGCATTTTCAGCATCTAATGAGGTGATCATATTTTTTTTCTTTCAGCTTATTTATATGGTGGATTACAAGGTTAGATTGTCATATGTCGAGCCATTTATTCATCTCTGGGATGAATCAGAATGAGTTCACCAGTGATAACTAATGCTAGAGAGGATGTGGAGTAAGTGGAACACACTCCTCCTTTGTTGATAGGAGTGCAAAATTGTAAAACCACTTTGGAAATCAGTATGACAGTTTCTCAGAAAATTGAAAATCAGTCTACCTCATGACCCAGAAATACCACTCTTGGACATACACCCCAAGGATGCACACTCATACCACAAGGGCATTTGCTCAACTGTGTTCATAGCAGTATTATTCATAATAGCCATAACCTGGAAACAACCTAGATGTCCCTCAACTGAAGAATGGGTAAGGAAAATGTTGTACATTTACACAATGGAGTACTACTCAGTGGAAAAAATGTCATCTTGAAATTTGCACGTAAATGGATAGAACTAGAAAAATAAAAAAAGATCCTGAGTGAGATTGCCCAGACCCAGATAGACAAACAGGGTATGTACTCACTCATTAGTGGATATTAGAGTAAGACAAAAGATAAGCAGCCTATAGTGCAAGATCCCACAGAAGCTAGGTAACAAAGAGAATCTTAAGAGAGACATACATGAATACCCCTGTGAAGGAGAAACACACAAGAAAAAATTAGGATTGGGGAGAAGAGATGGAGGAGAAGGGTAGGGAGAAAGGGGAGGGAGGAAGAGAATATGAGGGTATGGGATGTCCAAGAGAGGGAAAGACACTAAGGGAGAGAAAGAAAAGAGATATCTTAATTGAGGGAACAAGTAAAGGGCTATCAAAAAAACATAACACCAGGGAACTTCCCAGGAATCTTCAAAGATGACCCCAGCTAAGACTCTAAGTATCAGTGGGGTGGATACCTAAATTGGCCTTCCTTTGTAATCAGATTGATGACTACCTTAATTGTCATCATACAACCTTCAGCCAGCAACTGATGGAAGCAGATACAGAGATCTGTAGTGAAGCACTGGGCCATGCTACCCGAGACCAGCCCAAGAGAGGAAGGAGTAATAATATAAGCAACGGGATCAAGACCCATAATGGTGATACCCACAAAAACAGCTGACCTGGGTTAGTGAGATCTCACCTACTCTGGACTGATAGCAAGTAAATCTACATAGGGTCAAATTAGGCCCACTGAAAGTGGGGGACAATTGTGAGGGTTGAATAGTATGTGGGCCACTGGCAATAGGATCTGGATTTATCCTTGTGTAGGTGGAGACTACTGGTTTATTTCCTGGCCTCCTGGACACAAATAATCATACAGAAACTATGTTAATTACACCGCTGTTTGGCCTCTTATTAGGTCAGGCTTCTTATTAACTAACTCTTAAGCCTTAAATTAACCAATTTCTATTAATCTGTGTATCGGCACAAGGCTATGACTTACTGGTAAGGGTATGATGTCTGTCTTCTTTGGCAGCAACATGGCATCTCTTTGACTCTGCCTACTCTTTATCTCTGTTCAGACTTCCCACCTAGCTTTACTCTGTTAAGCCTTTGCCTAAAACAGCTTTTTATTTTCATCAACCAATAAAAAGCTAAACATAGACAGAAGACATCCCACATCACTTTAGTGCTTTAACTGGCATCTAGAAGCACATACATTTTGGAAGGATACCTTGTTCAGTCTTGATATAGCAGGAAGAGCTATATCTCCTGAATTGATGTGTCAGACTTTGTTGACTCTCCATGGGAAGTCTTACCCTTTCTGAGGAGAGAATGGGAAGGTGGGGTGGAGGAAAGGTGGGGGAAGCAGAAAGAGAGGTGGGAGTTGGAACAGGGAAAGCTATGTAAAATGAGAAAAGATGGTATTCAAAAAACCTTAATAAAGAGTGGAAAAAGGGGGAAATAATAATAAAACATGTTTTATTGATCATTAAAAAATAGGTTCAACTTAGACCTACCTCTTTAAAAGGATTTCACAGTTTAAGGTCCTTTACTGGCCTTTGCCATCAGTGACAGAATTCCTTCCTAATGTCCTGGGAGCTTCATCTGCTGGCACTCAAAAGGATATGATCCTTATGAGGCCTGGCAGCCTCTGACTGCTAAACCAGCTGGCATCTGCTGGGACATGAGAATGTCACTCCCAGTGGCCTGGCAACCTGACTTGCCTCTCCCTGCTGTCACTTCTGACAATCTGATTTTCTTCCTGAGTTTGCTGGGTGGGGATCTGACACAATATAATAAAAGCATAGTGATAGCAATGTTTTATCACCTGTCAATTGTGAGAACATATTACTTATACTCAAGTTGCAGGGCTTTATTAATATGTTTCTGAGCTGTCTAACCTGAACAAGAAATAATACTTGCACAAACCGAGAATCTATGTAACAATTAAGGAAATGGAGAACATAAATTTTAGATAGAGCAAAGGTATGTGTGCATCTGAAATGTTGGAGGAAGCAGAGAAAAAGAAACTAATGCAATTATAGCTTAATTTCAAAGATTAAAACTAACATAGTTCAGACTAAGCAACAGCCATCAGAATGAAAAATACTTTTTATTGGATGAGGGACAGATTTTCTTGGCCCACAAATAGTGCTGGTTTGTATGCTTCTGCCTGCATAGGAGGAAAACGTCTCTGGGTTGAGAGTTTGGAGTTGTGAAACAGAGACCTGTGACTTTTAAACCAAAACCTGGTCTGAGACTAGAATGTATTACTTGTGAATAGTAAAGGTAGAGGAGGCACCCTGCAGTCCGGGATTGCATCTCTGACAGAGAGATGAAGAGTGTCTCTAATAAAGAAACAATGGCAGATATCTTACTGGAATCAAAAGAATAACATCTTATATCTGACAGTTTCCACCGTTCCTCAGTGGCTCTAAAGGGCATTCTTTTCTCTGGCAATTACATGTGAATTGTCTCATTATTAGCCTTTGAAAAGGTTTGCTTCTCCCGTGCTCTAGATTTTGATTCTATTATGACATTCAATTTAACTTTATATACTTGTATTCATTTGATGGAGCCATGAGTAATTTTTAATTTGAGAAGCTATTTCTGACTGGTTGATTCCATTACAAATAAAGAATCAAGCTAAAAATCACTTGGAAAATAACAAGGGGCAAGTCCAAGGAATAGATTTTAGAATATATATATGTAAGTATACACACACACACACACACACACACACACACACATATATATATATTAATATGTATTTTCCAATTAACTCCTTTTGCTTCTCTTATCATATTACCCTTTTGTACATAGATAGTCTTTGATGTTTAGTGACTGATTGTTTTAGTTATTGTTCTATTGCTGTGAAGAGATGCAATGACCACAGCAACACTTATAAAAGAAAGCATCTAATTGGAGACTTGTTTATAGTTTTAGAGGTTTAGTCCATGACCATCATAGCCATATGCATGGTAGCATGCAGGATAATTCAAGGATATACTTCTTTTTTAAAAAAAAATGAAAAATGCCAGTTTTATTTAGAAATGGAAAGAAGCATTTTGACATTCATGGTGGCTAAGGGTTTTACACAAGTCAGAAATGAGATCAATTATAAGCAATTAGAATAACTTTGTTTGCCTCCATTATTTCTAAGATTCTGATTTTCTTAAAAAATATTATACGTCACCATTCACATTATATAATAATCATGAAAGCAAGAAGGATATACGTCTTGACTCTGAATGCAGAACTACGTGACTAAAGTTCCAAGTTCTTCTGCTTGCTAGGTCTGGGACCTGGGCCACTCCTTAAATTATATTTGCATAAACTGTCAGTTGTTCACTGTTTCCTTTGTTGTTTAGGCTTCCCTTTAAATCCTTTTTACAAATTAAAAGTTTAGCTCAGTGGGGCTGTGTATTCTTTATTCCCTATTGAATGAGGCTTTCCTTTAAACATTTTTGTCTCCTTGAACACAGGGATTGATGCCAACATTACATTTCCTTTTGTGTACATTTTGTATTTCTCTTTGCCTCACTTTCTCCTTTTCAAAGTAGATTAGCATGAGATTACCATATTATGCAATGAATACAAGGCAAACTTTTCAATTTACCGTCAGGCAGATTTTTAGGACAAGTGCAAAACGCAGTCACCTTCTTTGTCAAAATATCAGAAGTTGCTTGCACTTATTAATATGCTTCCCTTCTGTTACATCTTGAAACTGCCCTGCATAATCTAACTCACCTTCACCATTGTCTCATGCTCCTACTCTGTGTAATGACGTTTATAGTCCAAAGTTCCAAAAATCTCCCGTGTTACTTCAAACAGCAGCATAGCCAGGCCTGTCAGAGAAATTCTATTCCCTGGTACTAATTTTCATTTTCATTTTAACAATTGTTCCATTGTTGTGAAGAGACAACATTACCAAGGCAACTCAATATTAAAAAAACAAAACAAAACATTTAACTAGAGTCTTGCTTACAGTTTTAGGAGTTCAGTCCATGTTCATTATAGTATTCATTATATAGCAGACAAGCTTGATATTGCAGTAGTAGCTGATAACTTTACATCCTGAAATGAAAGCAGCAGAATTTAGTTTTCTTATTTGTATTTTTTTCAATATTTCTTCTGTATTTCTTTTTTCCCATCTTTTTGGAATGGTTATGAGTATTTTGACATATTTATGTGGTAAGTATGTGACCTGCTTTCTGCTTTTGTTTCATAGAGTGTTGCAGTTATGAGATTGCCTTGAGTCTCAGAGAGACTTTGGACTTTTAAACTATCTTGAGACTGTGACAAATGGGGATTTTTGGAGTTGAACTGAGTATATCTTGCATTTTTCTATGGCTATAAGCCTATGGGACCAGTTAGCAGAATGTTTGACTCCCAAAGGCTTATAGCTTTAGCTCTTTGGTTCCCAATAATTAGAAATGTTTGAAAAGGATTAGAATGTGAGACCTTGTTCAAAGAGGTATGTCACTTTGTATTTGAGGTTTCAAAAGGCCAGACTAGGCTCAGGGTCTCTATCATTCTTTCTTTCTCTCTTTGTCTCTCCACCATGTGTTTGTATTTGTTTGGTGTTCATTGCCTATAGATCAGGATGTAATCTCTCATTCCTATACATGTTTGCCTGTCAAAATGCTTCCTGTCATAATGACAATGGGTTCATCCTTTGAACCTGTAAGCAAGCCCCCAATAAAATACTTTCCTTTATAAGAGTTGCCTTGGTCATGGTGTCTATTTCCAGCACTAGAATAGTAACAAAGACAATGACCAAATCACCTTTGAAATATCATTAATATATTTCATATTAAATTTCTTTTGTGTAAAGTTTAGCAATAACTTTTATTTCAGTGAGATTGTATGTTTTATAATTGAGGCTTAAAATACTCTTGGACTTGCCTGTGATAGTTCACAGTTGTCCTCTCAAATCAGCTTCTATCTATAGCAGTCCAAAATACTTTCTTACATCACTTATATATTGTTTAATCTCATTAGATGCAATTTTAAACTATGTTTGAGCTATGTAAGTCAAAGAATTTTTATATATAAACTGTATTTTTACATGGTACATATTGCCTTGACTCTCATTATAAATGCTTATTAACCAAGAAGCATGTACAAGGCCCTGGGACAAATCCTCAGCCTTGAAAAAAAAAAAGAAAGAAAGAAAAGAAACAAAGTAAAGACAAAAGATCTTCTGAAGTATAACTGTAACACTAAAGAATTCAGTGCCATGTTACTGCCTTAAAAATTATTTTCAGAAACTAAAAGCTATGCTTCTTCCATAGACCTCACAGCTATAAGAGATGTTTTTGTAGAAATATGCACATGTAAAGGTGTTTATGCATTATATCTATTTTTATAATCAATGGCATACAAGCTAATTCTTTTATGATTTTATGGATTTTTCTTAAAATTGTAATTATCTTTGGGCTTCTATTTGTCATAGGCAATGAAGACTAGCCTCATTCAGCTGTTTAAATTTTATTTGATGTTTACATTTTAGAATTTTTAAATAATTTCTGCATGAGAAGGATGTTTCAAAAATATTTTCAATTATACTCTTTTAAATTTTTTCTCCAACACAGTAGCAAATTCCAAGCCAGAGTTCAAAATCTTTTAGAAAACTTTCCTTGTTTTAATGATACCATTCATTTGACTATTAGTGAGGTCAAGTCTTATGTGTTAACATTTACATTTCTTATTTATTAAATAGGTTATGTTTGAGTCTTGTTTTATTTGTATCCTTCTTCAGACAGAATGGTACACGAATAGGCCTGTTTTTTAACGTTCTCCAATCAATCCCTATTTAGTCTATGTAGAAATGGCAACTAACTAAGCATGCATATTCTAAATTTTCCCAATGCTGTTCCGTTTTCTTTGTTTTTCAGAAAAAAATCTTACTGTTTTCCCTGCATTCTTTCGTAACATAGAAGGATCCACAGTTCGTGTCTTAATAGGAAGTGTGAGAGACCAGACCTTGAATTCTACTTCCCGTTACCTGGCACAGTTTCCAGATTCTATTTTCAAAGCTGCAACATAAGGAAAGGGTGATGTGCACGGCTCCCAGTAGAATTCCCATTTTCTGGCAGTTCTTCATCTTCTGGCTCTGTTGTACTTTGATTAAGTGTCTTTTTTTTCCCTGAACATTGTTTCCAGGTTCTTTGGCATTGACCCAAACATTGGAGCCAATGTCCTATGCTGAGAATCACTTTTGTTTGCCAGCATTGCCTCGGGGTTGTGTTTTCTTTGCCCTTACTTACAGCCATTTCCCTGTGGGAGTCTCCACTCAGCACAGTGGTTGTTGCCATCACCTATGCTTCCTGTTCCTCCATTGATTAGCAGCAACGATCTGCAGTCTCACTCTCTGAAGCCATTTCTAATATGACGTTACATATGATTAGGCCATCTCAATGATTAGAGGTCTGAGACTTAGAATTTGTTGATTGGTACTGGTAGAATACAAAGCTTAGTGTTCAAGGTTTTTATGGTAGGCTTTCAGAAAGAGGGTGATTAATTCTAGGAGATAATAATTGCCTTGCTACTTTTGCTACAGGCAACTCTATTTCAGCTAGATATCAATTTGTTCAAAATACCAGTGTTGCATTGTCCGTTGCAATTACTATAGAAACTTGCTAAGATTAAAAGCAATTCACCAAATATCCATCCTTTAGTAAATCCCCTTTAGAAAGGTCTTGGCACCTGAAAGTCAACTGTCATCAGAACCAGAAATTTTTGAACACCCATTTGCAAAACTATGTATCTTTCACCATAGCTGATATTTAGTACTGATAAGTGAACCTTGCAGATTATTTGTGAATCGGTGAATCATTTAGAACTCTTTAGTACATCAATATCTCTTATTACGTAAACAAATTAAGGATAAAATTAAAATACATTAGTTTCAGTAAATGATGTAAAAATAACATAGGGGAAAATTATGGGAAAATTTTGAAGAACTAAGTGATTCCTGTAAAGATGTCTCAGCTAATACCAGCAACTACTGTTGTTCCACAGAACCACAATTTTGTTCATATCAGGTAGTTCATATACATTATAACTCAAGGTCCAGTATATCTATTGATTTCGGCTGGCTTCCATGGACACAGACACTATAACATGTACCAAGACACAAACAAATATACACATACTCTTAACTTAATGTAAAATAATTTTTAAAAAGAAAATAAAAACAATGAAGATATTTTACATAGCCATTTATTACACTGTAAGTTTAAACTTCAAATAAAATATTACAAAGAAATGGCTTGGATTATTATATACATACAAATATTTTGTTAGAAAATTTTTTTATCAAAGGACCTGTCAGTGATTTCTTTCACAGACTGTACTTTACAATGACACAAATATAAGTTGTACATTAACATACCATAGCTTTGAATATATTCAGCTGTATCACTTTATTAAAAAAATTAACAATAAAAAAGTGAATTTCGAAAATGGAAAGAAATGCTATTTTTTTGACTTCACATTGTTGATCAAGAAGATCTTCCTTAATATTTTAAGTACATCACTTATTACCATGTGATATGTCTTTTATTTTCTTATAGTAAGACACACATACATGAATGTTCTGATAGATAATACTGTTTCTGACATGCTTTATGGAGTCAAATTTACAAACCTAGAAATTTCTGATATCCAAAATGTTATTGTCTATTTTATAATATATTATATATCCCCAGTTTATCTTTAACTATTTAAAATCACATTCCATATATAACTGTTCATAGAAAAACAGTATTTTATATTTTTATTATGCTGCATATACCATAAAATATAGGAAGAATACCATAAATTACTTCTTAGTTCTTTCAAAAGGCTTACAAAGGACCAGATTGATAGCACTGCCATTTTTATTTTAGTTTTTAGCTATCGTTTGTCAAGGTTTCAGAGTAAATATCAGTGTTGGGTTCATAAAGGCCATTATCCATAGACATAGGCCGTAGAAGTTCTAACATGAAATCATCTACCATTGCTGTGGGAGCTGCTTCTACTCCTTCAGCCAATAACCTTTAAGATACCAGCCCATTTGGGCATGGTCTCTTATTCTATAAATGCAGTTGTAAAGCATGTGTTCCTTCTCTTGCTTCCAGCTGCTAGACTCTGTTCCTGTTCCCCTTTCCTACAGAGAACTATTACCTAGGACAATGATCTGTAAGACTCCCCTAAATAAACAACCCTTTATTACTAATAATTCTGAACTAGTGTGGGATTATTTTGTGACTTCTGCCATCAGACCATTTTCAAATAGTAAATGTACCTTTCAAAATATATGCTTCTTGCAAAAATAAAAAAAAATTGGCATAAGATAATTTAACTTATATTAAATACTCTCCACAGAAAACAATTTATCCTTTCTATCATTCAAAATTTTGAGACTTGGGTGCTTGTTAGGTACACGCGCATACACAGGTTTTTGTTTGTGTTTGTGATTAGGAAAAGGAATTGTAAGAAAGATAATAGATTTATTAATGCTCATTGGTTATAATTTGAATTTAAACTTGTATACTTCAAATCTGTGGACAAACAATTCCAAACAAGATGTCTGAAAGTCAAATTTGTGTTTCTGTGTTTTCATAGACTCCAGGCTGATTTGTGGATAATTCAACTTCCAACGACATGCCTGGGTAATGTAGAAGTATAAATCCATTATCTCAAGCTCTTTTCTTTATACGCCACACAATGATAATCTATTTTTTCAAGCAATTCAAGTTTTATTCTTTAAGTTATTTTTGAATCAGACACGTATATTATTTTATAGTTTAGTTTTAAAATAGAAAATAGGCCTGGTAAGCAAATGACAAAACAAAACAAAGCAAATAACAACAAGAATAAACCACCAACAATGTTCCCACAAGCTGTTCTGCAAGATTAAGAAGAAAAAGTGGTTAAGGTAGAATCAGAGATTTAACATTAGTAATAAGCCAAAAACACTTTATGGCATTTTCCAGAAAATGACGTATAGAGTATAGAGGGAAAAGGATAGGAAGGAAAGAAGTGGGAGAAATAGAAGTCATGTCACACAGTTCTGATATGTGAAAAATGATGAACTATGAAACATCCTACCACATGTAGATGTCACTTTCATCTTTGTCCAACTTCATTATTTACCTCTTTGGATTCATCTTGTTCTTTAAAATCTCTTTGGACTGGAGAGAGAGGGGGAGAGGAGTAGGGGGAGGGGGAGAAGGGTGGGAGGAGGGGGAGGGAAATGGGAGGCTGGAAGGAGGTGGAAACTTGTTTTTTTCTTCTCCTTTTCTCAATAAAAAAAAGTTACCTCTAAAAAAAAAAATCTTGTTTCAAGCTATCCAAAGGCTTTTTTTGTCCTGATAATTTCTGATTTATGTGTTTGTAAATATATAAGACATACTCCCTTGCACCATTCTTTACTTTTTTTTAATGATGAACTAATTTCCACAGTCAGGTTTGCATAAAGAGATCTTATCATAGAAAGACTGATATTTATGCAATATTGCTTTTTATGACAAATTATTCAATTACATGGATTTATTTTTCGCCAGTTGTTTCCCAATTGCAGACAGACGCTGCTGTGTAGAACAGAGACTTCTATTTATGTGCAGTATTGTTTTATTAGGGAAATTCAATGGACTGAGATTTATTTATGGTCATTTAAAATGACAAATAATTCTGTTTTGAGGCATTTAATTCTCTTAAATTTTAACATGACATACAATAATCCAATCAGATAGCTACTCATGGAAAGAGACAAATTCTCCTGAGCAACTGTATTACCCAAAGCCTATACTACTGCTATTAAAAGCTGCAGTTTCCCACTGTCAATGTAGGTTAGAAGTATGGCATATTTCTTTATCATAAGCAACAAAAACAATTTGCTAGAACCAATTACAATATGTCTCAGTTATTAGCCATACCTTGAAGAACAGTTGGTTTAGTAGTTAGAACTTTTGAAATACTTTATAGATTTTTATTAAGGAGAAATACAACTGACAGCAAATAGAAATGTCATTACTTCAGTTAGAAAATATACTGCTGTTTTAAAGTCCATTAAAGAACCCTATATGTAACTAGAAATGTGTCACACTACAGATACTTGTCAAGGTTGTATACATCACTACAATGGGATGTCTGCTGGTCCTGATGTTGTTGTGGAGACTAGGTCATGAAGACAAAGAAAACCAAACATAAGCACACCATGAAACTAGAAAACAGCTCCAGCTACACTTGCTGTGACCTCAATAAAAAAATAAAACATGTTGTGAGTTTTCTAAACCCAGCAACGTAGTTTTTGTTATCTTTATACTTGGTGTTTGCATGTGACCGAAAAGAATTTTAATGATGAAATCTCAGAAGAGTTCCCATGACTCACTTTAACACAGACTTTTCTTAAAGGAAAAATGAACAGTGATTTAGCTTTGTGATATTTAGTTTAATATCTAGATTACTATTGATAATCAAAGCTTAACAGCTCTCTACCCTTTTAACAATAATCAACATTATTATTAGATGGATTTTGTTTCATAGAAAAGATTAGTTGCAGAAGGCAATGATTCAAAGGAAAAGGAAAGATCATTCTGAGGTTAAATGATACAGGAGACTGAGAATTACAGATGTAATATTTCAGGCGTAGTTTATAATACTCTGTCAAAACTACTATTATATAAATATGTACCCATAATCTATGAACTTAATATTTTCAAATATACCAATTTAAAAATCAGTGATTAAATAAAAAAAAATTTCTGACTTTAGGGATGTCTGCTGAGGTAGTGTCTTCAGGTATAATAATACCTTAAATCATGATATACTGATTACTGAATTGTTATTGCTATTGTGTTTATTGAATTTAGTTTAATGACTTATGCTGTATTTTGCTTTTATATATTATTTAATTTTTATTGTTCTTATTATTTTTTGTAAGGAAACGATATTACATTGTACCCTAGACTCTCTTTCATTCAGACACCTAATTTTCTAGATTGCCATGCCCACCCATACAGAGATGGTTTCTTGTTTTGTAATAATAAACAAGAACAATGAATGGTGAGGTTCCCTGTCCCCAGCTAAAATATCTACTACACAATCCCTACACTTAAAGCTCAGAGAATAGCATTCAAAAAGGGGCAGCATAAGTAGGGTGGAAACATTGTAAAAGTCAGAGAACCGGGTAATTTGCTGTGAGAATGTGTTGTCTAAATGAGACACAGAATCTTTGTTCATGGATACTCACCAGCATGGCTTCCTAAATGAGACCTGAACAGCAACAGGAGGAATTTCATGAGCCCTAGCCATAGGTGAAGAATAACACGAAATTGGTGACTACTAAGACAGGGAGAATCAGCATTTCACAGTGAAGACTCAATGGTAAAGCTGAAAGAATGCCTTTGTTTAAATAGCACTAAAGAAGAAACAGAAAATGATACAGGGCACAAAGAGAAAACCCTCCATACTCACCCTGGAGAGAATGATCACAGAATATGGTCGTAAATAAGGCAAAGGACAGAGGACACAACCTTGCCACTGGTTTTATTAGTGAGTCCTGGAAAATACCAGTATCTTTATGTTTAGCAGTATGTTGTTTTCCTGTCAGATTAGCGGCTGTACTTGAATAGACCGATATTTTAGCGACAGTCTATACCCTGAGGCCCCATAGTCAGCACCCCTGCTCTCAGACTGAGGCTTGGAGGGATTTCTGTCCTGGTGGCACAAGCTTGGTTCTGACCACCAAATATAGGTTTGAAATAAATCTCTATCATTCTATTCACCAATAAAGACTCGGAAGTCAGTTGCTGGGGTGAAAACCTGCTGGATCAGAGAAACTGAGAAACAACCAGCTGACTTTGCTCTTTGACTGGAGACCAAGGGAGAGAAGCATCTCCTCATTCCTCCCAAAACAAAAAGATCTCGAGGTCATGCTCAACCTCCTTGGCTATCAGGGAAATGCAAATTAAAACTACTTTGAGATACCATCTTACACCTGTCAGAATGGCTAAAATCAAAAGCACCAATGATAGCCTTTGCTGGAGAGGTAGTGGAGGAAGGGGTACCCTCATCCATTGCTGGTGGGAATGCAAACTTGTGCAACCACTTTGGAAATCAGTGTGGCGGTTTCTCAGGAAATTCGGGATCAACCTACCCCAAGACCCAGCAATACCACTCTTGGGAATATACCCAAGAGACGCCCGATCATATGACAAAAGCATTTGTTTAACTATGTTCATAGCAGCATTATTTGTAATAGCCAGAACCTGGAAACAACCTAGATGTCCTTCAATGGAAGAATGGATGAAGAAAGTGTGGAATATATACACATTAGAGTACTATGCTGCGGTAAAAAACAATGACTTCTTGAGTTTTGCATGCAAATGGATGGAAATAGAAAACACTATCCTGAGTGAGGTATCCCAGACCCAAAAAGATGAACATAGCATGTACTCACTCATAATTGGTTTCTAGCCATAAATAAAGGACATTGAGCATATAATTTGTGATCCTAGAGAAGCAAAATAAGAAGGTGAACCCAAAGAAAAATGTATAGTCATCCGCAGGGATGTGGGAAGTAGACAAGATTGCAAGGCAAAAAATTGGGAACCTGGGGGTGAGGTGGCATGGGGCTAAGGGGAATTGGGGTGAGAAATGTGAGAAGAGGAGGATGGGGGGAGCTTGGGGGAGTGGGATGGTTGGGATAAAGGAAGGGTGGATACTGGAGCAGAGAAATATATATCCTAATTAAGGGAGCCATCTTAGAGTTGGCAAGAGACAACTCTATAGAGGGGCTCACAGGTGTCCAGGGAGATGTCCCCAGCTAGTACCTTGTGCAACTGAGGAGAGGGAACCTGAAATGACCCTATCCTATAGCCATACTGATGAATAGCTTGCATATCACCTTAGAACTTTCATCTGGCGATGGAACGAGATAGAGACAGAGACCCAAATTGGAGCACCGGACTGAGCTCTTAAAATCCAAATGAGGAGCAAAAGGAGGGAGAACATGAGCAAGGAAGTTAGGACCACGAGGGGTGCACCCACCCACTGTGACAGTGGAACAGATCTATTGGGAGCTCACCAAGGCCAGCGGGACTGGGACTGAATAAGCATGGGATGAAACGGGACTTTTTGAACATGGTGGACAATGAAGGCTGATGAGAAGCCAACGACAATGGCACTAGGTTTCGATCCTAATACATGAACTGGCTTTGTGGGAGCCTAGCCTGTTTGGATGCTCACCTTTCTGGACCTGGATAGAAGTGGGAGGACCTTGGACTTCCCGCAGGGCAGGGAATCTGGACTGCTCTTCATTCTCGAGAGGGAGGGGGAATGGAGTGGGGGGGAGGGGAGTGGGGGAGAAGGTGATGTGTGGGAGGAGGGGGAGGAAAATGGGAAACGGGGAGGAGGCAGAAATTTTTTTTCAACAACTAAAAAAACCAAAATCTCAAATCTCAGGGTCCCTCCCTACTCCTTTCTGTGTGTCTCTCTATCTACATTCCTGGATTATCTGTACTCTCCATGAGTAATTTGAGATGACTATGAGGTGAAGAGCATTTCTTGCTCTTCCAAAAGTCCTGAGTTCAATTCCCAGTAATCACATGGTGGCTCACAACCATCTGTAATGGTATCTTGTGCCCTTTTGAAAAAAACCTGGTCAGTCAGAACCACCATATACAGGCTGCCCTTGTACGCTTCAGCATTGCCAGGGCATAAATTTATTTCATTCAAAATTACAGTGACCAGTTTTACCCTCGAAACACAATTATTATCATTACAGTCGCAGAGTTTCCCAGTACGATCAAATATCCCACAACAGGTAACAGCTTATGAAATCAAAATGGAGAACCCTTATGTGGACACAAGATTGATATCAACTGTTCTGACAAATATGCCCATATTTTATGTATTTTATATAGGGTAACATTCTCTATCACAGGCTGTGATTGTCACACTAAAGTTTGAGCAGACATTTTCTGTATAACTAAATGAAATAGATATAAAGAGTTACTAAAATTACACAAAGAAAATCCACAAGAAAGGAACAGGAAATAGAGTACAGGACAGTACTTTACCATATTGGAAATGATTTGAAATTATTCCAACTAAGAAGGAACAAAGACTATTCTGTTATACAATATTATTTGAAGATGTTTTACATTTGTTTATGCTATGGAACAGTTTTTGTATGTGTGTGTGTGTGTGTGAGGTTTGGGCTTCCAACAACTGTTAGAAGAAATTCTAGGCTTCCCAGAATTTCCTAAAATAAAATTACAAGAATTTTGATCTTTCCAATGTGGGTGTTGAGAACTGAGCTTTGACTAAAAGATCCTTTTCTGCTGTAGACTGGTGTACTATCTACCCAGCCCTATTGTTCCTTTTTAAATCAATAACTATTTTAAATCACAATCCATATTTGATATCACTATTGATTCATTGCTATGTCATTTTATTTTAATACAATGCAGTCTGCATGTATGTGCGTGCACACATTTCACTGTGAGTGTAAAAGGAGTAAGTCCATTCAAAGAGATGTTTCTAGAACTTAGGCTAAAAGTAAACGTGAAAGTGCATTCTGAGACTAAATCTTAAGGAAGAAAATGAACTCTAAAGGACTGAAAAGAATGCCATAAAGCATAAGGCTCCTAAGCAGAATTTATTACAATGTATATGACCTCCACTCTTTTTTCATATTTCCCCAGCATATTCCGTATCTCTCGAAGGATATTGACCCCTTCTTATCTCCTAAAAGCACATCCCTACTTTATTCCAAGTTCTGTTTATTTGTCTAACACATTCTTAGGATGGAATTGTTAGTACTTTATGCCTTACTGCTTTTGGTATTTGCATAAGCATTCAGTGTTCAGTTTGCTACCTTAAGCTCAATGGACTTAACTTTTCTTTGGTTATCATAAGGCTACGGATTTCTCATTTTGTTTGACATCATGATCTAGCATTGATTATTTCTATCTTAGGACACATAGCCTATCAAAAAAAAAAAAAACAATTTAGCTTAAGAGGCATGCTGCCTGTGCCATGACATAGTAAGTTGAAGAGCCCGCTTGCTAGTCTTTTGTAAATAAACACCTTCTGGTTTTTGTTGCTTTCAGAAAATGTGTCCTTAAACATCTATCACAGTGAAGGAGACATTAGACTCACTAATTACTATTCAATATAGTTTTCCTGCTGCTTCTCTTTCTAGAAAGCTCTTAACATCGCTTCCAGAAACATCTGGCTATGTTTTTCCTTTAGTTTTTATATTTCTAACTCTTTCCAAAGCAACCATGCCTCTATGTATGTGGTTCAAGGTTGCCACAGATACATTTCTCTTTCAACTTTGAAAATTTTGTGTCTAACCTACACAGCCATTGCTTTGGTTCTCTATGAGAATTCTCCTTTAAATTGCTTTGAACTTGTGTTTCTAGTATTTAAAAAAAAAGAGAAAATAACTTGTTTTGTTCATTGTAAATAAATGCAAATACAGAATTAATGAAATGGCACAGTAGGTAGAGAACTTTGCTGCCTAGCAAAGGAGAGAACAAACTCTGAGGGACAAAAAAGGAGAGAGAGGGATAAAAATTATAAATCTTAATAAAATTCTACTACCATTCTATAAAATGTATATATAAATATGACATGGACAGTCATATCATTGATTAATTGTTACTTTATTGAAGCAGATTTTCCCTTTCTTACCATTCATCTTTAAAGAATAATTAAAAGTGTATATATTTCCACAGTATTTGTCCTTGTTAATATCTAAATATTTTGCAAGTGTTTTTTCTTGATTATCATAATTCTACTAAATACTATTCATAATTACATGGATGAGATTTTAGTGTTCTAAGTCAATGCAATGCATTCAGTATTTGAATAAACCATAATCTTGCTAATTTTATTATATTCTTAGAAAAAAATATGTATCAGTTTTTCTGAAGAGCCAGACCATTTGAGAAACATCTTTCATGGATATTATTCTGTTTTTGTATCATTTGTTTCCTAAACAGCTACAATGCCACAAATGTAAGTATACCATTGAATTTTAAAGTACTCATAAACATTGCACACAGAATTACTAATTAAGACAGCACAATTCAGTGAAATTTTGTAGGTGGCTTACTTCCAAGTCCAACATTGTTCAAGAAAATTATGGCTAAAGATGACTGGCTATTTTTCCAGCTTTTAAACACAATAAAGCCTTACTATGCAAGGTTTCTTATTAAATATTGAAGGATCCCATTCTCTATCTTGTATGTATATGTATATACTTACATGCATATTCATATGTATGTGGTTACAGGGACATAAAAGCATGTGATGTCCAGAGAACAGAAATGGCTGTAATTCTTCAGACACAGCACACCTTGAATTTTATTACTAAAATAAAAAAATTTTAATTTCATATATATGCACTCTATTTATTTCATTTCCTCTTCCATGCCAATCTCCACTCCATCTCTAATTTTGGCTTCCTTATCTTTGGTTATGTTTACATATATATGCATTAATACTAGTGTTTGTGAATATTTATGTTTGTGTGTGTATGTGTATGTGTGTATGAATGAATATGTTAATGTCCAGAGTCCATTTATTGTGCTTTCTTGGTATTGTAAAATCAATAGTGGGGTTAATTGTTGTTTAAAATTCCTCCCATCCACCTTAGTTTGTCTACTGATGCTGTCATTGTTCATGTCATGTTTAGACAGCTATATCGTTGAGATTTCAAAAGTATAGTTTCCCTGTCATATTCAAAAGACACTATCTCATCAAAGACTACTAGTCTTCTGGGCTCTTATAGTCACCTATCCCTTTTTCTCAGCCATTCCTGTCTTTAATGTAGAATTATATTGTAAATCTTTAAATTGGGGTTAAGAACTCCAGAGTTAGCTGTTCTCTGTATTTTGATCAGTTGTTACCTTATGGAATTGTCTCCCTTTGCTTTGATGGGGGATAAGAGCTATACTGTTTATATAAGGACAAGTGTTCTAGATGTAGTTAGGAATTTCACAATTTAACAAAGTGGAATTAGTAGTTTCTTTAAGGTTCAGGACCTCATTAGTCAAAGTAATTGGCTAGGTTTGCAGTACCAAACATGATTTTCTTCCTTTAAGTGAGTCCAGACTGCTGTTGGTTACTAACAAGATATAAAATATAAGTGACATTGTTACACCTTCAGTATCAAGCTAGTCATTGTGGCATTTAGAGGTATCAGAGATAGATTGGCTTTTGTCCTTTGACAGCTCACATAGATTCATCCAGTATTCTAACTTTTGTCATCATGGTGGAGGTTTTTAGTCATATCAAACTTATTTCCTCAAAGTAGTGTATTTAAATTGTATGGTGTCATAAACAATATAATAGGACCTCAATTTCAAGATTTGTGAGCTAAATACAGGCAACAGCATTTGTTTATATTGTTTGGGGAGTTCTTATACATATAAAAATGACAATATTACCAAAAAGAATCTGTAGATTCAATGCAATCCCCCATCTGCTGCAGCCAGCGCAGCCGGGATAGCCAAGACTGGTGGGGGTTGCCAGGATTGAGATACGCAGGCTTCTTTTCAGGTGGAAGAACAACAACCTTTATTTTGCCCAGGAAACTTTTATACCTCTACTCCTTCTGTGGAGACCCACCGGCCAGAAAGAACACAAACATCCTTGTCAATTACAAATCACAAGGAAGTTCTGCTGTCAGTCAGTGAGAGTGAGGGTAGCTGGATCACAACAACTCCCCCCTGTTTTATTTTATAATACCTTGCCTGTCATGGGGAATAGCCCTCTAATATTCCCTGTCTTAGGTAGCATCCTGCCCAAAAGTATTGCCCATCTGTGGCTATCCAGACACATAGCTTTAAACCAAGTATCCCCAGGACTGACAGTGCCAAGGAGCCAGACCAGCACTGCAACCATCTAGCATGCATTAACTGGTTGATAAATTAACAAAAGCAGTATTCCAAACCCCTCTCATATGACGGTTGAATTCCATAACAGTGGCAGAAGTATACAATACAGTTCCATGAGTAACACATATAACATGATTAACTGTTGAAAAGTCCAAAGATAGTCAATTTGCTCCTGAACCAGAGCTACTTGTTGGTTTTAGGTCAATATGCCCAATAGAATATGTCCATTAAGATCATTTTGAATGTCCAAAGCATTGCTGACTCTTTCAGCCTGCTGGTTGACAGTCTCAGCCGTCTGTACAGTCTGTGAGAGAGCAAGTCCGGCAGTAGCTGTGGTGGCAAAGCTCTCCTCCAGCTGCCTTCTGACCCCAGATGCATTCACTCTGGATCCAAACTGCACATGGAGTAGAGCAGAACCCATGGAAGCAGGCTTGCTTCTCCTGCTCCAGAACCATTGAAGGGGCCCCACTTTAACAATCTTTTAGGGAATTTAGGTGTTGTCAACCTGTCTGGCTACTTCCTGCTGAGTGGGGGCGCTGCATTCTTGGGAGTATTTTACATCAACATTTCAGGGGTTTTCAGTGATTCAAACCACACAAATTTGCAATGAATCCACAGGTTCTCATCCTCTGTGGAAACAAAAGCAGAATCTCTTTTCCAAAGCATCAAATCCTTAGGTCTTTTCTTTAAAGTCAAAATACCTTTTTTAGCAGTTCCCAGATCAAATGTCTTTCTCCAGTCCAGAACACAAAAGACAACACAATCAACACAATAACATATATCTGTACATATTCTATCTTTTGAGGACCTCAATCCACCTTCCTGCCTCCTTTTTAATACTTCCCTACTGGCCAATCTTCCAGAGGGCATCCCTCAGAGCATCTTTGGGGATGAAAACACATACTCATTTCAGTGACTTGGCTTGTTCCCATTCTGGAACATTTAAACCCCCTCCTGTACAGAATCTTTGGCTGTCTTCCTTGTTACTTCTATGCTTTGTTGCTTTAAGACTTTCAGTTTCTTTTTAAGGCCTTTCAATACACCCTCCCGCATCTTTATACTTGCTTATCTTTTGAAGGATGTCCCTGAGAGTTATCTCTGGGGATGAAAAATTAGAAACACTTTACCTTCCCCAATATTCTCGATTTAGCCGGTGGCTGGAGCGACCTCGTTCATGTATCCCCACTTTCCAGATCCCGGTAGAGCCTCCACTTGCTGCAGCCATTGCAGCCTGGATAGCCAAGACTGGCGGGGGGCGCCAGGATTGAAATAGGGAGGCTTCTTTTCAGGTGGAAGAACAGCAACCTTTATTTTTCCCAGCAACCTTTTATACCTCTACTCCTTCTGTGGAGACCCACTAGCCAGAAAGAACACGAACATCCTTGTCAATTACAAACCACAAGGAAGTTCTGCTGTCAGTCAGGGGGAGTGAGGGCAGCTGTATCACAGCACCCATCGAAATCCTAAAACAATTCTTCACAGACCTTGAAAGAACAATACTCAAATTCATATGGAAAAACAGAAAACCCAGGATAGCCAAATCAATCCTGTACAATATAGAAACTTCTGATGGCATCACCATCTCTGACATCAAGCTCTTTTATAGAGCTACAGTAATGAAAACAACTTGGTATTGGCATAAAATAAACAGATTGACAAATTGAATCAAATCAAAGACACAGATATTAATCCACATACCTGTGAACACCTGATTTTTGACAAAGGAGCTAAAATTATAAAATAGAAAAAGAAAGCATCTTCAACAAATGGTGGGTTCTGGCATAACTAGATGTCAACAATTAAAATAGATGAATATCTGTCACCATGCACTAAATTCAAGTCCAAATGGATTAAAGACCTCAATATAAATATGAACACATTGAACCTAATAGAAGAGAAAGTGGAAAGTAGCCTTCAATACATGGGCACAGGAGACCATCTTAAATATAACTCCATTAACACAGACCCTGAAAATAACAGTAAAAAAATGGTACCTCCTGAAATTGAAAAGCTTCTATAAAGCAAAGCACACAGTCAATAAGACAAAATCCAACCTACTAAATTGGAAAAGATCTTTACTAACCCCACATCAGACAGAGGACTTATCTCCAAAATATATAAAAAACATCAGGCTGTGGCAGAGATCACAGACATCTTTATGACCTTCAGTGGTCTTTGTGCCATAGACATCGCCAGAGCTACTGGTTGTAGTATGACAATGGACTACAACATGGCCCTTGGCCACAGCATCTATCACTATGCACATCCATAGGCATCATTATGGTTTCAGTACAGGCAAGTTCCCACCACATGGCCACCAGTAGCATTTGCTTCGACCATTGACATAGCTGCCATTAGCAGCCCAATCCACAAACATCCTCTTGAACGTTGTGCCAAAGTACAGACCATGGATATCAACAAAGCTCCTGAGGGGAGCATGGGTCATGGATGCCTTTGGAGGAAGTATTACAATTTAAAGAACAATCAGCACATATAATCTATATGACCATGCGCATTCACACAGATATACAAACAAACAGAAAAGAAAACATACTTCTGAGTAATTTCTAAGTGTGTACTATAAATAAATCAGTTCCTGGTATTAAGTGAGCATAGATAGAAAACCTCAAGACAGCAACTTTGAATCATTAAAGAGACAGACTGGTTTGACACATATTTTGAATTTCAGATAATTATTATTATGCCAAAATATTCTGATGGTATTAAATTAAAATATGGAAATTAGCATTTTAACTTCTATTTAACAATTTACATATGAGCTTTATGTTTCCAATTATGAAATCTCAATCAAACACAGATAATGGGTGGGGATACAATGAGGGTGATTTATTTTTCTTCTAGATGAAATGGAGGACCTTCACCTTTACAGCTGTTCAAACTCATTTCTCTGTCTTACAATGTGAGTGGATGATACTTATTAGTTTTTCTTTTTTGTCAAAATTCTGTGAAATGATACCAAGTGCTTGAGAAATTTATTCAACATGCTTCTTCTATTATTAGGGTTATGAATGCTAGGTTTAAGAATACTTGTCTTCACACAGAACATGTTGAAAACCAAGTTCAGCCTTTGTCTGAGTGGATGGAAACATCTTTAGAGACAAATGACAGATTCAAATGTTTTCTGCTGAAGATGAAAATAGTACATACATATTTTCTCCAAGGATGTTATTTCAAAAATAGAGTAAAAAAGGGAAGGGGCAGGGGTGGGGAAGGAATGACTGTCAGAAAACATGAAGGGATGCCATATGGAGTTGTTTCCAACAGATTCAAATGATAAAGTCCAGCACATCCTTTAAAGTTCACAACTATGAAATCTAAGCCAAGATCGTAATCTTGATACCATTTAGGAAATGCAGCTGTTGATTAGAAGGAAAGAAAATGTCCTGACATTGAGCAGGAGTGCATTTCTTTCTTTTCTCTTTCACTATATAGGAAGAATTATAAACTAAATCAACACATGTTTTAATTGCTTTTAAGGCATACTATAAAATCTAAGTGCTATTTCATAGATAGGTGTTTTTTACATCTTGATAAATATATAAAGATTTTAGAGTAAGATTAGCTCAAAAAAAAGATTTATTCTTTCTGGGCAATGGCTTAATTAAACATTATTCTTTTGTAATGTACAAAAGATGTATTTCTCCTTAATTTAGTATATTTAAATTTGCAGGTTTGTGTACCAGATGATGCTCTTTAATAGTAATTAAAGCCAATCATTTTCTGGTGTTGAGATTAAAAATTAAACTCATTTACATGTTTTATTTGCCTTATTTTTAAGATTTGATATAATACTCTGAATTAGTCAAGATTTTTAATTATAAAATGATTCCATAGATTACCATGAAATCTTCATTGTGACATAAACAATTTTCCTTCAATAGAAATTTAGAATCTGTTTAAAGAAAAATTGAAACAAAAACTTCCATCTAAAAATGTTCTATAAAAAATTGTATTTGACTCATGAAAAATATTGCTTTTCCTCATATAGGAAGCATATATCCATAAGACAAGTAAAATAACCTGTTCAAACATAAGAGAAACTTTCATTTCTTTTATGTATAAGTTTTAAAACTCTTTTGCATAAAATGTCCTGAAGTCATAGGATAAATGTATACATTATTAATGCTGCTATTATTATCTATTTTACTATTGTATATGAAAATTGTTTCTACTTGAAAAGAACTTGGGATTTTGCAATTCTGTACAGAGAGAGTTTGTTTTGAAAAATCAAACCAAGTAACATACATTGTTATCTCACTGCACATTGAGCAAATTTTTTTTCATTGCTAATTCAATTTAATTACAATACTCAGAAGTTCAACAACATTTATACATTTAACAATAAAGGAGTAAATAACTGGGAACTCAAAATAAATTTATCAAAATTTTCTTAATAAAATTTACATAATTTTTCTACTTCATAGAGTTATCTGTGTCAGAGAATTACAAGCAACAATTAAAAGTCAATGTATAATTCCGCTCATGTTAGGGTAAGACACATATGAACAAGATCGTTCTCTTTTAATAAAAGTAGATTCTTTTCTCATATAAAACATCTTGACTTTAGTTTGTCCTCCTTCTACTTATACAAATTCTTATCAAATTCCTCTCCCCATTGAATACACTCTTTTTTTCAGTCCAAAACAACAGGCTTCAAGAGTTAACAGCCAAACGTGACAAGATACGACATAAAAAAGTAAAGCAAAAACTTTCACAATGAAGTTGAAAATGGCATCACAACAGAAAGAAAAGTGTCTCAAGAAATGCAAAATAATCAGAAAAACATTCATGTCCAGTCAGCAGTCCCATAAAATATTAAACCCACAACTATAATATATAGTAGAAGATTTGGCACAGATCCATGTAGGCCCTGTGTTTGCTTCTTCAGACTTTGTGAGCTCATATTTACCTTGCTTAGTTGATTTAGAGGAACTTGGTCTGGTGTCCTCTATCCATTCTGGCATTTATAGTCTTTCTGCCTCCTCTTTTATTATTTCATTTTCATTATTGTTTTATTATTATTATTATTAAATATTATATTTTATTGTACACTGAAACCTTCCCTCCCCTTCCCTTGGTCTCCTTCCACATATCACATCTCCCCAATATCCATTCCCTGCTACATATGCTCAGAAATAAGTAGGCCTCCCAAGGATAGCCACAATGTACTGCGTAGAGAGCTAAAATAAGACCAGACAAAAAGCATTATAGTAAGGGTGGATGAGGCAAACAAGTAGGATGCTCCCTGATTTCTGAGATCTCCCATGAGTCCTAGTCAGTTGATTCTGTGGGCCAGGTTCTCTTGCTATCCTTGATGTCTACCCTTTAAGAGACAAGCCCCACCTACTCTCTCCCTTGTCCACTGAGGCAAGTGGATTTCTCTTCTGCTTCCAGCCTGAGTTCATTTTTTTTCCATCTCTCTCACAAAGAGGCCACTTCTGCCTCTCTCCCTTCTCCCCTCCCCTCTTTCTCTGTTTCTCTTCCTCTCTCTCTCTGCTTTCCCCACTCCTCACTTCCCCTCTTTCCCCTTTTCCCTTTTCCCTCCATAACTCACTAAATAAATATCCAACCTCACTATGCATGGCATGCCTATCCATCAGTCTCTCACCACTGAGGTTCCCTGCCTGGGACCCACTGGCCCTTGTGGCCCACGGGGCCATTCAGGAAACAAGCTCATTTAATCTAAGCCATAACATTTAGTGCTCATGTCTTGGCCAAGTTCTTTCCATATTTCCTTTTACCCGTAGGTGGGCCAACTGAGGATGTGTGGAACCCTGGCTTGGGAAGCAGGTTTCTTCAAAACAGCTCTGTGTTCTGTTTGCCTAAATGCTGACCTCTAAGCACACCAGCATCTTTGGTGGTGAGATTTCCTCTTCGGTCAGCCAGCCATAACCTTCATAGCTACAGTTGAGCATTTTGTTGACATTCATTTCTTCTCTGGTTGCTTTCCATAGATAAAAATGTGACTACTGGCACTCCCTCGCTAGCACTGTATATGCTGTGTGGAGCATTTGAATTGGGGACTGAAGTCCATCAGATTTTTCTTTTTTGTTTCTTTTTCTTTCCTTTTTTTTGGTGCCAATTTAAATATTTTTATTAGACATTCCACATTTTCCACCTGTTTTATTATAGACATTGCATTTTCCACTTAGGATACAGTGCTTATAAAGTGCAATGCTTACTTCACTGTGCACATGTTCCATGTTCAAGTATTGAGAATGCCCAGTAAATTTATTGTAGCAGTTTGAATTTGAAACTGCCATGTAACTTGCTAAATTTGGGTCCTTCAAATATTTCCCTGTGGAACAATGCTACACCTCTACTTGGATTCACTTAATCTACCTCTTCAATGGTGGGCCCTGAAGAAGCACTACCAGATGGAGGAGCTCCTCCACCAGGGAAGCCGCCAGGCATTCCTCCAGGCATCCCACCAGCAGTCTGGTACAGTTTGGTAATGATAGGGTTGCAGACTTTCTCCAGTTCCTTCTGCTGGTGTTCAAATTCTTCCTTCTCTGCAGTCTGGTTCTTATCCAGCCAACTGATGATCTCGTTGCACTTGTCTAGGATCTTCTGTTTGTCCTCATCATTGATCTTTCCTTGAAGTTTCTCATCTTCAACTGTTGCTTTCATGTTGAAAGCGTAAGACTCCAGGGAATTCTTGGAGGAAACCTTATCTCTCTGCTTTTCATCTTCAGCTTTGTATTTCTCAGCTTCCTGGACCATGCGCTCAATATCCTCCTTGCTCAAGCAGCCCTTGTCATTGGTGATGGTGATCTTGTTCTACTTGCCTGTGCTCTTATCTACAGCAGAAACATTGAGGATGCCATTGGCATAAATGTCAAAAGTAACTTCAATCTGGGGAACACCACGGGGTGCTGGAGGGATGCCTGTAAGTTCAAACTTTCCAAGCAGGTTGTTATCCTTGGTCATGGCTCGTTCACCTTCATACCCCTGAATGAGCATACCCGGCTAGTTATCAGAGTAGGTGGTAAAAGTCTGAGTCTGCTTGGTAGGGATGGTGGTATTGCGCTTGATGAGAACAGTCATGACTCCACCAGCAGTTTCAATACCAAGGGAAAGAGGAGTGACATCCAAGAGCAGCAAATCCTGAACGTTCTCAGACTTGTCTCCAGATAGAATAGCTGCCTGGACAGCAGCACCATAAGCAACAGCTTCATCAGGGTTGATGCTCTTGTTCAGCTCTTTTCCATTGAAGAAGTCCTGCAGAAGCTTCTGAATCTTGGGGATTCTGGTAGAACCACCCACCAGGACAATATCATGGATCTGAGACTTGTCTAGTTTGACATCTCAAAGAGCCTTTTCTACAGGGTCCAGAGTGCCCCGGAACAGGTCAGCATTTAATTCTTCAAATCTAGCACGGGTAATGGAGGTATAGAAGTCGATTCCCTCATAGAATCAACCTCAATACTGGCCTGGGTGCTGGAGGAGAGGGTGCCCTTTGCCCGTTCACAGGCAGTACGCAGACGCCTGACAGCTCTCTTGTTCTCACTGATGTCCTTCTTGTTCTTTCGTTTAAACTCAGCAATGAAATGGTTGACCATCCTGTTGTCAAAGTCTTCTCCATCCAAGTGGGTGTCTCCAGCTGTTGATTTGACTTCAAAAATTCCATCCTCAATTGTGGGGATGGACACATCAAAAGTACCACCTCCCAAGTCAACGACCAGCACATTCCTTTCAGCTCCAACCTTCTTACCTAGCCCATAGGCAATAGCAGCAGCAGTCGGCTCATTGATAATTCGAAGGACATTGAGGCCAGCAATAGTTCCAGCATCTTTTGTTGCCTGCCGCTGAGAATCATTGAAGTAGGCTGGCACTGTGACCACAGCATTGGTAACCGTCTTCCCCAGATAAGCTTCTGCGATCTCCTTCATCTTAGTCAGAACCATAGAGAACACCTCCTCTGGGTAGAAGCTTTCTGTCTCTCCTTTGTACTCTACTTGGACCTTGGGCCTGCCTGCATCGTTCACCACCATGAAGTGCTTCATGTCAGACTGTACAACGGCATCATCAAAGCTACGTCCGATCAGACGTTTGGCATCAAAGACTGTGTTGGTGGGGTTCATCGCAACCTGATTCTTCGCAGTATCCCCAATCAATCGTTCCGTGTCAGTAAAAGCCACATAGCTTGGTGTGGTTCGGTTACCCTGGTCAGTGGCAATAATCTCCACCTTCCCGTGCTGGAAGACGCCCACACACGAGTACGTGGTGCCAAGATCAATACCGACTGCAGGTCCCTTAGACATGGTTGCTCGCGTGTAGGCCTGGCTGTGCTGGCGAGGACACCGCACCGATTTTCCCCAAAGCTGGCACCGCGTTCAATGAGCTTTTTCTTTCCTTTTTTTTTTTTTTGGACCATTCATAAGTGGTCCCCATCATGAGAGACATTGGAGCAGCCTCTAGCCCTTGACTTCTGAGTTGCCTGGACAAGAGCCAGTCATTCATCAACACCCCGCCTGTAGAGAAGACGTTTTCCTATAGGCTTTGCAGTGTCGCTGTTTCATTAACACCCCACCTGTAGAGAAGAGAAGTCCTCCTATAGGCCCTGTGGTGTTTTTGTTTTGTTTTATTTTCAGCTTTGGTATAAACCCTCAAACTATCAGTCACTTGCATGTGAATGCTCTACCAATGTTTTGCCAGCTCTGCGTTTCCCAAAACTATCCTTGCCACCACTACTGCTGGTCCTGAGGAAACTTACAAGATTAGTCAAATCTGTGATACAGCTGTTTTTAATTCCAGACTTTGTTTCCTGCCACGGCTGTGGTGTGTCAACTCAGCAACAGGGAGGATTATGCCTCTACATCTCTTGTTATTATATTTAAAACTCCCGAAGCTCAAAAATGTGGTTTTTCCATAGAACACAAGACAGCTACCATTTTGACTGAAGTCATGTGATCGTACCACCATCTTACCTAAGGTCAGATGACTTTACTACCATCTTAACTGAGAGCCAGGTCAGGTGACCAAGTCCTGCCATCTTTACAGTGGTTTTCCCTGCCTGGTTCCCAGGTGCTGACTCTGATGCATGTATGTTTTGTCCAGTGGCATGCCTTTAGTAGGGCCCACAAAGCATTCACTTCACCCAATTCCTGTTCACTTTGTGTGTGTGTGTGTGTGTGTGTGTGTGTATACATGCAACTTAAATGCTCCTATGTTTACTGTTAAATGTTATAATTGTCTGTTCATTGTATCTCGTTCCAGACCACAAAACATTAAGTCTCATATTTTAAATTGGTATGTACTATTAAGTCTCTTAATCCAACCCTGCTTTACCTGTTAATCTGAGAACCAGTTGAGCTATGACTCAGCTCTCCAGGCAGATGCTATACTGTAGTTATAACTCATCTATACCTGGTAAACAGCCATCAGCTGATCAGAGGTCTGGAAAATATGACATTTAAATATTTAATTATTAAAAGAATTTTCATAGCAGAAAGAGATAGGTTAGCTCCTAGCAGCAGCACTCTATTTCCTCTAAAGAAGACAGAAGACAAATGGGCACAAAATAACCATCCACAATCACTCCAACTACCAAGTGCTGACCACTGGACAAAACTGCTGGAATCGACAGCCTAACTGCTGTCAAGGTAGGCTTGTCTTCCTTCCTATAGATTTCTTAGCCCACAGGATCTTTTGTGTGTTAAAAGTTTGGATATCAAAGTCCTTGATAAAATGGCCATACTGCCTCTGTCTTTTTTGATAGATAATAAAATATGGTCATATCCCATGTGGGCAAAGATGCACAACACATGGCTAACTCAGAAACAAATAGAGGGAGCAAGAACATGAGTGAAACAGGAAGAAGAGAAAAGAGAGACATGAGAAGAAACAAGAGGATGTTAGAGGAGAGAGGTTGCTTGTTTGTCCCAGCTGCCCTGATAGCTTACACCTGAAGTAACCACACAGAAACTGTATTAATTAAATTACTGCTTGGCCCATTAGCTCTAGCCTCTTATTGGCTAACTCTTACACCTTGATTTAACCCGTTTCTATTAATCTGTATATCACCACATGCCAGTGGCTTGCCAGGAAAGATTCAGCATATCTGACTCTAGTGGCTCCATGGCAACTCTCTGACTCTATCTTCTTCCTCCCAACATTCCATTTTATTCTCCCCACCCCTCCTACCTAAGTTCTGCCCTATCAAGGCCAAGGCAGTTTCTTTATTCATTAATCAATACAAACAACACATAGAAAGAAAGACCTCCTACACCAAGGGGGTATAAGAGAGAGAAGGTAAAGAGTAAGAAGAAAGAAATAAGAAAGGGAGGAAGATAGGAAAATGAAGAGGATATGGAAGAGAGAGGGAGAGAGGAGGGAAATTACATTGTTCCCTTCATAACTATAAATACAATGAAGGAAAACTTTCTACTAAACTTCACATGTTAATTTTTTAACTACTTTAAATAAAATGACCAATATACTATCACTAACACTAGGCAGGATGATCTTTATATGCTGTGTTTTAATCTTTCTCATAACCATTTAGTGTAGGGATTATTACTGTTGCTTTATAGAAAAATAAATAAGGTATAGAGAGACTATGTATTTTTTCTCAAGATCTGCAGAGCTGGTAAATCATATATTTGGGATCATACAACCAAGACATTTATTTACCTCTAACATCAACAATTTAAGGAAAGTGTATAACAAAGGGAGATGATAAAGAAGTGACAGTACTACTTTTCAGGGAAAGAATTTTAGTCATCATTTTTTATCACTTTGCATTAAAAATACCTGCTCACCTTAAAGTGAAAATATGAAAGCTGTTTAGCTAAAGAAGTCTCAATCTTCAGCTTAAGCAGTATGCGGTGAGTGGGGGTCTATATTTCTATTTTGTACTTTTGTTTTCTATATAATGTACTTTTATAGATTCTGATCAACTTTCTTTTGGGAGTAGCATTATTTCTTTTTTTTATTAGTTGTCTGCATTGTCATAGCACAGCTAAACCATCTCCAGGTTGAATTTAGTTCCTCAGTTCTAGTTCGTGAATCTCAAATAAACTGGTAGATATGAATTAAATATCTCAGAATCTAAATGGGATTACTTGAGACTTGTGCCTTGTAGCTCAGTGAAATGTAATAAATGTTTATGTACAACCCCAATTTCAAAGGCTAAAATGACATCATTTTAAAAAAGGGTATATAACTATTTTATCTCTGTTGTTCTATTTGAGGGTAAAATAATATGTTGGCAGTCCACCATCACCTTCTATTTTTCTTCCACTGCTGCTCCTCCAACTTTATTGAGCATTTCTCAGTTATTATATGATTTGATTAAATATTATTTCTTACATCTTTGTCCAATACTCTGTATAAACTCTGGTACAGAACTCTTAGATTGAACATTTTCAATGAAATATAATCATGCCAAACTTTAAATCATAGTATCTGCTCACTGCCACCATTCACCTGCAGATATGTGGCACTGTGCCCAGTTCACATGACCAAGCACATTGCACTGGATGGCTTTATTTCTCATCATAGTTTCTCATTAAAAGACAGTGGTAGACAGAATGGTGAAGTGAAGGATTCCATTGTGTTTTTTCATATTTATCACTATGTCCCTTAAAGTGGAAAATAGGATTTTGTGATTTTGATTTGGAGATATCACAGAGATGAAGAAAATGCCTTCAAGGACTGTCCACTGAATCAATTATATCACATAGGATCTTAACCACAAAGAAGCATGTTAGAAAGCAGTGACAATAGGAAATTATGGGAGAAGGATAATGAGCTCAGAGGCATGGAAGCCTTTAGAACCTTCATGAAGGAAAGTAAAACATTGTCCCATAAAAGTATTTTAAAGGTAGATGTCCCATAGAGACCTAGATTCGAGTTCAGTGACTCGAGGTGTAATTCTTACCTGGAGGAGTATAAGATGATAAATCTCTGTTACTATAAGAAAGCACATTTGTAGAAATATATTACAGAATCCACTGGAAAATAAAACACCTAAGATCTCAGAAAACATATCGCTTGTGCTTTCTGATTAATAGTCACGTATATGATCACCTTTATTCCCTCACCATATCCTTGCATAGTTCATTGCTAATGCTTATTAAGACTTTTATGTTTACATTTTATTCATTTCTTCTATACATACAAAATTATAGACATAAGACTATAAAAACATTCTGTTCAGAATGTAATATTTTATACAAATAGAATTGGAGATTTACAACTACCTCATTAAAGTCATGTTATTAAAGCAGTTGTCATATTCTTTCTCATGATACTCTAAAAAAAACCTAGTGTTCAAGTTGAGATTTCATTTTAAATCCAGAATGACCACAAATCACTGAAACGCAAAAATATCCATTTTGAAGCTAAATTATAAAACTCTAGTCTTTGTTCATTTACATACAATATTTGATTAAATTTTCTACAAATAGTTTAATTTGAAAACATAAAAGTAGTTGTGATTTTTGTGGTGAAAAAACTCAATTTCATGGTCACTGTAAAAAATCTATATGAGCAACACCTAAAAGCACAAGTGTAAAAAGCATGCTATAAAATATCTGCTATATTGTATGGAAAATTTTAACATTCAGCTTTAATTTAGAGATAAGAGTTTTTAACCCCCAATTTTATTTCCATTGTTATATTCTGATATTTAAGAGGACTATGTATGTTTTTATATAATGAAGAGTCTTTATAAGAAGCCAACAAAAATTTTTGAGGAATTTAAAATTAGACTATAATTTATATTTTGGCATATGATTACTTTTAAAATTTGATGTCTTTTCTTATGCTATAAATTCAAGAGATGTAAAATTTGTAGGAATATAATTTTCAGTGAGAAGCAGATTGTTGCCAAGACAAAAGAAGGAAAATCTTTCAAGAAATCAAACTCTGATGATTTTTATTCATAATCACTTTTTATGGTGTATATTTTGCACTTTAACTATGTAGAGAAATTTTTATAAGGTTAGAAATTAAAAATCATAAAATACATAAAGCATTATAGCTTCATAGAGATTACATTATGAGAAAAAATTAAGCCAATCAAATCTATTATGTGGTACCATAAAGTAATAAAATGGATAAAAGCTGATAAAATTTACAGCCTTGTTTTTTAAAATAGCTTTTCTAAATAAGGTCATTTAAATTTTATTAATTACAAGCCATTGTCATGATGTCTAAATGCTAAATGGTTAAATAATTAGTTGGTGTTTTATTAATAGAGCACTACAGAGACTAAGAGAAATAAAACATATTTGTATTAAAAACCTTGCTAAATACATGATGGACATGTTTTTTGAATAATTTTAAAGAAATTATATAATATTAAATAAAATATTTAGATGGATGGAATATAGCCCATTAATTGAGTTTGAACATAAAATTCCTAGAATGTTACCTTAAATATTTTATATACAATAATGTGATTGAATCTTAATCTCAGCTTATTTCTGTATAGTAATAGTGTAAAAATAGAAAGTATATAAAATACTTTAATAGGTAGCAGAACTATTATGTATTTTGATCATAATTTACCTCTGGCCAACTATTTCGAATTATTTCTCTTTTTCTCTGCTCACTCAATTTCTCTATCTACTTTTTTCGTTCCCATCATCTCTAACTTGTGCTTTCCATATACTCTTAAGTCTGGTGCTTCCATGGTCAAAATACTAGATCCCACACTGTTAAAGGAAATGGATTGCCCTCTTGATCATCTATGACTACCTAATAACACCTGGGTTACAGGTGGTTCTTTTTGTCAACTTTCCCTCTGCTTGCTATTCTCTTATTAATTGTCTGTGCTTGCACAGGTTTAGTGAATGATGTCACAACCACTGTGTATACAATAGTCCTTACGTGTCTTGAAAATACTGTTTCTTTTTAGTCATTCACATCTGACTATTACAATATCTCCATCCTATCTTTTGAAATAACCTTTGAGTCTTGGGAAAAAGGAATGTGGTATTGATATTCTACATAATACAAAGTCTGGTAGTCTATAATTCTCTGTTCCTTAATCAATCAGAGATCTGCATTTCATCACCATATGTTACATCAAGATGTTTCCTGGTGAGAAGATACCTAACCACAGGCATAGCGATAAATCCTAAGTAATAAGTTTAAAAATATGCCAATTAGTAGATTAATGGAATGTAATCTCACAGATGCTATGGTTTTGAAAGAAAATTATAGGACAGAACATAGGGGAAGGATAACTAGCACTAAAGGACTTTCAATAAAATAATATGGAAACCTACAACTGTAGAAGTTTACCCCACACGTACACACACGCGAGCGCACACACACACAGAGACATTAGTTTCAGAACACTCCATTGTTTCTTTTGAAGTCAATGATCTCTAAAGTATAACTCACCATCAGTTTACAGTTTCTGATTTTTAAAGGGCTTAGAATGATTGTCTTTGTTAAAAACATTCTGAAATCTCCTCTTTATGCTTCTTAATTTTAGATTATGATTATGTGACAGATGATCTTATTAGATTGGATAGATTTACAATCATCAGGAACACACACTTCGTTGTATATGTACCATATATTCCTCCTAGGGAATTTCAGCAAGAGTCAAGCACTCCCCTGACGGTTGGCGGCACCATCCTATAGGCCATAGTCTCAGTTTAAGAGAAAAGAGAAAAGGAGATGGTCACTAGCCTTCATTTCTCTTTCTGTTGGAATTCTGAGTATATACAGTGTGACTAGGTGTCTGGAATTCTTGCCACCTTGCCTTCACTAAAAGGACCATAATATCTTCTTTAACGCTAATGCACAATAAACTCACTCTCCATAAGTTGTTTCTTATTTAGGTAATTTGTTCACCACAATGAGACAAATAGCTAGTACAAAATTCTGTCCAATCTCTTACATATCTACGGGATTTATGATTCACAGGAGTGTACTAAAATTATCTTGAACAATAACACAGAGCACTCTAGTAGAGGTGATGGGGAAAACCAGTGAATCTTTTGTTACAGTTTTTATTCAAATTGTAAACTGATGATTTACATGAAGTAGACCATAATATTTAACATTATATGATTTTGTAGGATAATTTAGTCAGGCTTTACATGGAAATATTTTCTTCTTTCTCAAAGTGTGGATCCATCTACGTTTGTCCTTATATTTTCGTGGTTAACCTGTGAATGTTATTTCTGAAATAGTCTTTTAGATTAGTCACAGTATGTGGTTTTCATTAACCCTTCTTATTTATGCTTCATGTTTTATTTATTTTTCTAATTAGAAATCCTGCCAGGTTTAAATGCTGAATTCAGCAGGTAGGTTGAAGGGACTTGCATTTTGTCTTTTCGAGTTTAAGGTGAACATAATCAGTGCCCCTTTTAGAAATTCGCAACATGAGCTAATTTTTACAAAACTGGAACAAGTCTCTCATATAATTTTTATAACACCATAAAACCTAATGTTATGTTAAATTATTTTTTTTTATGTTTAACAAGGACATTGGGAGGAGACACAGCTATGAAACGTACTGGCTTTCTAAGATTCTTTGTATTTCATTCTACAATAGCTATGCTAAGTTTATTACCAGAAAATTATAAACATTTCAATTACTTTAACAAAAATGGTCTTTAATATTTTAACACATGCCATTTATAAAGCTTTCAAGTTATGCCAAGGAAAAACAATTTATAGTTGATGCACTTATTAAATAAGAGAAATGTTATTATCAACATAAACTCCTGCTTTCTTGGACCAGTAAAAAATGTTCTATGTTCGTCTCTATTTCCAGATTTCAAGCATACCCTATAATTTATCACAATGGTATACTTTTCTAAAGAAACCATAATTTCCTCAGTTTTTTCTTCAATATATTTTCAGTTATTATAAGTATAATATCAGCTTCAAAATATGAGTAAGTATAAAATTCATAGAGATTTATACTAACTTTTTATACATAAAATATAGAATAGATTATAGTTCAGATATACAGTGACTGAATTTGTATCCATATTTCTATTTCTCTTTCAATAGCCCTCTCTTCAAATACATTTTTGACGTAAGAACCACTCCAAAAGAAGGAACTCATGCCTGACAGTATTTGAGTAACCATGAACTAGAGACTACATAGTCCAAAGGTCAAGAGTAAAACTGGTTTTAAAAAAGGGGAAAAACACAAATACACAATACAACAAAATTATTTTTAATGAAATTCTGCTATAATTATAGATTAGTGTTGTATAGAGTCATCATCTTATTCTGGAAGCATATGAGAATGAAGGAAGAGATATATAGTCGGACATTATGCAGGGATAGTGTAAATTGGTTATCTCCATCAAATCCCACCCTTCAGAGCTCAGAGTTTCCTGCATAAGAGGAGGCAGAAAAGTTACAAGAACTACAGGGTATTGTGCACACCATAAGAACATGGTCCCCTGAATCATATAAGCATGACACATACATCTGAGCTCAAATAGACTGAATCAGCAAGCATAAGGCTTACACGGGTTCTCCACAAGTCTACACTCTATATGTTATAGCTATTAACTTAATACTTTCACGGAACACCTGACGATGAGAACAAGTGTGTCTCAGAACCTTTCCCTACTCTTGGGATAATTTTCCTTCTTTTGGGTTTCTGTGTCCAACTTTGAAATAAAGGTTTTTGTTTCATTTTATTATATTTTACTTTGTCATATTTGGTTGTCGTTGATTAGAAGCCTGTTCTTTCTAATGAGAGACAGAAAGAAAGTTGATTTTGAGAGTAAGAGAAGTAAGGAGAAACTCACAGGTTTGGAAGGAAGGGAAACTATAACCATGACCTATTTTATAAGAAAGGAACCTATTTTTTTTTTTAAAAAAAAGAGAATAAAAATTTAAAGATCTTAATCAAGATATTATTCCTATCTTAGAATTTTGGATATGATTGTATCTACAGGGTCCTACTATATATAAGAAATCCAACATTTCTCTCAGTCATCAGATGCTGTATGACATAATGACTTTGTCACTTGTTACTATAATACATTCTTTTGAATACAAGAATGCCTATCTCAATTTGTATATTTGTTATTACTTAGAATTTTGAAAAATCATTACAGTTACCCATAGGACATATATTCAATCTCCTTTTCATTGTGTTTGCTCAAGTGTGTATGTGCGTGTGCATGCTTTTGTACATGCATGTGCATGTGAATGTGGTCATGCACATTGAGGTGAAAGAACGTCCCATTTTGCTCTTTGCCTTCATCCTCATTTGAGAGAGTATCCCTAGTTATTAGCCAATAGATGCACCTGGGGAGCCCAAAGAATTCCATGTCATCCTTTACAGATACTTGTTTAGCTATGCTCACATTTACAACAGCTGAAAATAAAAATGGCATTTGCCCTCAAGTAAGGAATGGACAATGAAATGCGTGTAAGTACACAGTGGGAGTCAATTCATACGCAAGGGAAAGTAAAATCGCGAATTTTCAGGTAAATATTTGGAAGTGGAACAAATACTGAATGGTGTGACCTAGACCCAGAAAGACAAATGCTGCACATGCTCTCATATTTATGAATGTGGCTCTCAATATTTAAATGTGAGTATAAAACTTTGGGTAAGCAAAGATAACAGAGAAATAAAAATGGGCCACGGAAGGAGGGATAGGAGGAAATTAACACAGAAATACTACTAACACTCTCCTAAAACCAGTATAATGTCTAACTCCATTTTAAAATGGGCCCCTGGAAGGAAGACCAGGATCTATCCCTGGCGCATGAACTAGCTTGGTTGAGCCCATTTCCTGTGGTGGGATGCCATGCTCAGGGTAGATGCAGGAGGGAGGGATTTGGTCCTGCCACAACTTAATAGGCCAGAATTTGTTGCCTTCTCCATGGGGAATGGATGGTGGATGGGCTGGGCGTGGTGAGGGAGGTCAGAAAGAGGAGGAATGGAGAACTGTAGTTGGAATGCAAAATAAAATGTAGAAAATAAACATATTATTAAAAGACAAAAAACTTCTTACATGCACACATGTGCATACATGCACACAATCTTTGGTAAAATCTACTCTCCTAAGTTTGCAGCAGGAAGAGAACAGAATGTAGATTAGATCTTATAAGATAAGTGGTGAAAGATGGAGGAATCCAACTTAGGAAATAATTCATTTCACAAATATAATTCACTCAACTGAAATTTTTTGAGAATATAAAACATAACAGAATAGCGTGAAAAAATCTATACCTGAGGTTCTTCAAAATTTCACTGAGAAGAGAGTCAGTCATGATTTATTATGTTACATTTGTGGTAAAGGCTATATCACAGGTTGAGGAACAGGAATTTAGGAATAGATTTTCAAATTAAATTTTCAAATTGATGCCAAATTAGTATTTTCAACCACATAAAATATGGTATTTAAATGTTTCTTTTAGAGTTAAGAACTGATATGATAACATAAAAGACAACTATTTGTACATGTAACATAATCTTAATCAACATATATAAAATGTTGTAATCATTTTAACTAAAGGATACTGTGAATAGTAGGAGAAGACAATTTGTCACATGGTGTTGGAACTTTGAAAGGCAGTCTCTATTCCAGCAGCAGAAGAATTGCTTGCTCTTATTCTCTGGCCTCTTTGTTATATTATCAATGGATTTAATTTCTTTATTACAAGAGTGATATAAATTATACATATGAATTCTATATACTATCATCAAAATGTTATACTAATGTATTCGTCATTTAATTTGAAAATCTATTCCAGGGAAGACTCACTTTCAAGAGTAGTTGAGCAATGTATAATGTACTCCATGAGTTTTTTTTTCTGTTGTCGTTATTGTTGTTTTGTTTGTATATGTGTGTTTGTGTGTGTATTCTCCTATATGTTTATGATTTGTGTTTTTAGTTTTGGGAAGTTATATTAATATTTTGTTTTGAAGTTTTTTTGGAATTTTGTTGTTTCATTGGTTCTACATATGATATTTGAGAAAGAACACTAGTTAGGAAGAAAGAGGAAGAGGGTTTGGAAAGACTTGAAGAATAGAAAAAATTAAAAAAAATTAAAAGAGTTAAAAAGTATTGTATATAACAAAAATATAATAGAATTTATCACCAATTTCAGGTACCAGATAAAAATATATATATTATATTATGTGTACTGGAATTTATAAGCACACACATGCGTGCGCGCGCGCGCACACACACACACACACACACACACACACATTCCAATATATTATTTTAGCTCTTTCAATTGAAACATGTGTTTTACAGGAACTTCCTCTATGCTGATGCATTCCATCCTCCAGATAGCTCTTTTATTCTAAAGATGTTCTAAACTGGTGTTCCTTAAGTCTCAGGAAACAGAGCATTCAGAAGCTTCAAGAAATCCATGACAGTGAATAGATTCACTAACATGCTCTCTCCTCACACTTATTTAAGCAAGAGAGAGTGATGAGAGTATAGAAAAGCTTCCTGGAGAGACAGAGATAGGCTGGTCTTACTGGAAGAAGCTTATAATATTTACACATCCTAAAGTACACTCCACCCCACCAATTTTTTTTTAAATTTATTTATTTATTAAAGATTTCTTCCTCTTCCCCACCACCGCCTCCCATTTCCCTCCCCCTCCCCAATCAAGTCCCCCTCCCTCATCAGCTTGAAGATCAATAAGGGTTTCCTGCCCTGTGGGAAGTCCAAGGACCACCCACCTCCATCCAGGTCTAGTAGGGTGAGCATCCAAACTGCCTAGGCTCCCCCAAAGCCAGTACGTGCAGTAGGATCAAAAACCCATTGCCATTGTTCTTGAGTTCTCAGTAGTCCTCATTGTCCACTATGTTCAGCAATCTTCTTGTACTTGCTCAGCAAGCTACAGGTTTCTTGTTTTCATGTATTCTAAGCTATACTGGGTTGACATTTTGTGGCTGTTGATTTTCTGTGTCATTTCTGCTCTGGTAAGTAGCCCCAATGAAACTCATTGATTCACTTTGATAACTTAGGGTTGTTCAGTCCTTGATTCTCTATTTCAGATGAGTAGGCATTTATTCATGTGTCCCTTGAAAAATTCTGTATTTAACAATATCTATTGTTTAAAACTAGACCTCAGTTTTCTTAGACTAGGGATCTTTCTACTTAGGCATTTTCTACTGCATGTTTTATCCTTTTTTCAACCTTTGCCTTATCTTTCTCTTTTTATTAAAATAATAAAGGTTCAATTTACATAAATTATTTTTCTTTGACAAATGTTATTTTTGAATTTATCTCTTCATAGTATGTTTATTGTTTAACTTTGTTATTCATAGCTTTAAATTCAGCATCTAAAAAGGTTGGCAAAGTTTTAATACTTTCAACAAGCAAAGAACTAGAACCCTCACAATAGCCCCTTTTTGTACTGAAGAGATTTTAGTAAAGTTATAGTACTTTTTAAATATTATTTAAAGAATAATGATAGAAATTTTTGCTAATTGGCTAATCTTATTTTTAGAATTTAATGTTCTTTTGATATTTTGTACTCTTTATACCTTCTTAAGCAATATTCTCTGGATCAAAGGAATAGTAGTTCTTAATTCTCGCACATGTTCCCATGGGTGCTATTTTATACTAAGCATATTAAGAACCATAAGATATATTAAGAAGTCCAATTTTATGATACACAAGAGAAAAGAAGAGTCTCTTGGAACAAGCAGAATATTATTACTTAAGCACTCCAGCCCTGGGAGAGCCATTGAACGAAGCACAATTTATGATTATTATTGTTATTTTCTGTTGTTTAGTAATACTACATTGAATTATTCACATAAAATAGAAACAAATATTTAAACTTGAAATCTAATTTTATACATGGTATCATGATCACTACAGCAATGCATGCATAATAAGGCAATAAATCATATATCTGGAACATATATTAAAAAACCTTCTAAGTGTGATAACATATTGACTGTTAGCATGTCATCTTAAAGCAGTCCTTCTCAATTTTTTTTATGCTATGACCCCTTAATACAGTTCCTCATGTTATATTGACCCCCAATGATGAAATTATTTCATTGTTATTTCATAACCATAATTTAGCTTATGTTATTAATAATAATGTAAATATCTGATATGCAGATTGTGTGACCCACAAATTGAGAACCACTGACCTAAAGTAATAGATCATCATCTTTAATTTAATAAAAATAAAATTTAACATTGTGTTAAAATGTACAAAGCTTCTGAGAATGTATTTCAGTGGTAGAGTGCTTGTATGAGGCTATAAATTCAATTGCCAGCATAAATTCATGAATTATAAAGAAAAATAAGGTCACAAGACCAATTAGGTGTCCATCCTTTCTAATTGCTTGTTTTCATTATTTGATATAATTATCTTGCAGAAAAAATAAAAACAATATAATTGTTTGATATACAAGCATATTTCTTATGACTTTCTTCTGTGTATTCTAAGATGTTTTTTTCAACTAGTGTCTTTTATCGTTAAGTGATTTTTACTTTTATTCTTCCTTAGTCTCTATGTTCTGAATTTGCTTTTCTTTAGTTAACTACCACAGGAGTTATTTAATAATTATTATTTTTTTGTTCCACATATTCTTTTTTTCCAATATGATCTTGGAACAAAAATCAGAAGTCAAGTTCATTGTTTAAATATTCACTTGACATCACTATGTCATATACATTTCTGACTAATGTAATATCTAAAAATTGTCTTCCCTTCAACCAAAAAAATACCTATTTTTTGATTTTAAGGTAATTTTGAATCATAAGATTATTCATCATGAAATAACATGATATATACTTCCTTATTGCCTCATCTTGAATTAATAATAACGTAATCAGATTCATATGGAAAGACTGAATTTCATCACAGTGTGTGTTGTACAATAGACATTTCAGGATTCATATGCATTTATAAGTGCTATAAACATAAATTCTTTGAGGAGTATGAAAAGTAATTATAGTAGTTAACTCCAAGCTTAAATGCTATTACTATGCCTATGAATGTATTACAAAGAAATATCTCAGTTCCATCATGAAAAAAATATGATAATTAATAGTGTTGTAAATGTAAATTTAATGTTTTTAGAGTCTTTTTTATGTTGAGCATGTTTTTAGGTCATAAAATTATATACAACATTAATGGTGTGTACTTATATTTATGGTAAATGACAAAAACATTTATGTCATAATTAGGATCATATAAAATTTTATGTGAGTGTTAAACATGTTATAAACAATCATATATAACACATAGAGATATGAATAATGGAAATGTCTGGTGAAGGGACACTACAATGCTGAACCAAGTGGAAGAATACCTCCATCATTGACTTTCACACATATTTTTTCAGTTCCATTTATAGGATAAAGTTTTTTCCTTTCCTTATTACCAAGGTAGATTACATTAGTGGATTCACAGGAAGTAAAATTATTTTCACCATCAAATAGAATGGGTGATCTATAATTATATATTATTCACTTTCTTCATCTTATAACTATTTTTACACTAATTTTATCACATGATAATTTTTATCTATATCTATCACCATTTTATTGAACTAATGTTATTCTATATATGTATTTTTGTACATATGGACAAGTGTATTTCTTATCACTCATTAAAGAAGTTTGTTTCTTTTGGTAGTAGATTGAGCTCATAGCTAAAAGCCATAACTGTTCAAAATGTACAGAACATCTAACAACGGATGCTCAGTTCCTACTGATACAGCTACGACAGAATGCCTAAAGCAAGTTTCAGAAACATCATGGCATCGTGGAAGAGGGATCCAAAAGTGCATAAGAGCCAGAGTACTTGGCAGCCCATCACTGAAAGTTATCTGAAAAATGTCAAAAATACTATATACATTAAATCTCAACAATATGGATTCTAAACATAGTCTAAATAATGAAACATCATTACAAATGCTAATGTGGATGGTGATGTATCACTGGACAGTCTTAGACTCAGAAGTACCAGGAATTGTGGACAACTGAGAAAGGGTGAACCAGTCTTTCTCCATGAAGAGCTCCTTAATTGCTTATCCAACACCAAGTGGCCAACCCTTACTGCATCTACATATAAACAACGTTAAGTAGACTCCGAAGGTTGTATTTATAAGTATGGGTGTACAGCAATAAAAATAAAATAAAATGGGGACATAAATTTTCAAGGAAGTAAGGACAGGGAGGTCATGGCAGGAAATAGAAGGAGGAGAAGGAGAAGAAATACAGAAAGAATTATTATTATTCTTTCTTAATTTTTCTTTAA
>NC_022013.1:38357316-38361571 GCF_000317375.1 Microtus ochrogaster | reverse complement strand
TTACCTCACTCAGGATAGTGTTTTCTATTTCCATCCATTTGGATGCAAAATTCAAGAAGTCCTTGTTTTTTACTGCTGAGTAGTACTCTAATATGTATATATTCCATAATTTCTTCATCCATTCTTCTAATTGAAAGGCATCTAGGTTGTTTCCAGGTTCTGGCTATTACAAACAATTCTGCTATGAACATAGTTGAGCATATACTTTTGTTGTATGATGGGGCCTCTCTTGGGTATATTCCCAAGAGTGGTATTTCTGGGTCCAGGGATAGGTTGATCCCGAATTTCCTGAGAAACCGGCACACTGCTTTCCAAAGTGGTTGCACAATTTTGCATCCCCACCAGCAATGGATGAGTGTACCCCTTTCTCCACAACCTGTCCAGCGAAAGCTGTCTTTGGTGTTTTTTATTTTAGCCATTCTGACAGGTGTAAGATGATATCTTAAAGTTGTCTTGATTTGCATTTCCCTGACCGCTAAGGAAGTTGAGCATGACCTTAAGTGTAGAAAGAATTATTGTAATTAACAATAAAAGAAAATTTAAAATAAATTGGATTTAATAACATGTCTCATATTGATTGATATTTAATCTAGGCTGTGTTTCTGACTCTTTCTGCCTACTTGTAGGGTGCTTCTTCATCATAGGTTGCTTTGTCCATCCTTGATATGAGTAAGGAATTTTGCTTTATGATGGTGTATCTTGCTGTGTCCTGTTTGGCTGTATTCTCTAGAAGGCGTGATCCTTTTAGAAGGAAAATGACAGGGAGTGGACCTGAGATGAGGGTAGGTGTGGTGCTGTGGGAACTCCTTCAGACAATAGTCTTTAAGATACCAGCCCACTTTGGGTGTGGTTTCATGTACATTAAGTGCAGACAAAAGCAGGCACACACCCACTTTTTTCTGCTTGCTTCCATTCTAGTTCCATTTGCACTCAAGGACTAAGCATCACTGCTTTTATTGTGAGTTTATCTCCAAATAAACAAAACTTTGCTGTCCCCTATTCCGGGCTATTGGGGAACAATTTGATACAACTACATGTGACGAGGGTGTTTTGTCTCAAAGAATGAAGAGAGGGGAAACTGTCTTAGCAGTGTATTGCATGAGAGAAGAATCTATTTTTAATAAAAAGTGGATTGTAGAAGTGATGAATATTATAATTTCAAAAATGTTTGCAACGGGTTACACAAAATTTACATCTCAATTTTGGTTATGTTGAAATGATTTGAAATCCAATGATGAGAATCTTTCCTCTAAACTTATATCTTCAAGATACATGTATCATATATTAAAAAATTAGTAACATTATATTGCATTAGTTTAGAATTTCATCCTTAAATTCCACTGTGTTTATAAAATATCACTATAGAAAAAGCATATTATGATTCAGATTCAGAAACCATAAATGGCTATGAATTTTATTTTGTTATTTTTAAAAAGCTGTTTATGAAAATGACAAAACCAAAGATAGGAATATTTATGAATGTTGACATAGTAATGATAGAAGCATAGACATTCAAATACTGAAAGAGCTTGATCTCAGAAATCAGGTTTTTGCTCAGATATTGCTCAAATCCTATGTCAGGAATGTGTGATGTCTTCCACAGTAGGCAGAAATTTACTTTCAACTTCTAGGAGGCAACCACGGGCAACAGCAATACCCCCTTGCACATTGAAAATTTACTTAATTGTCCTAACAAACAGTTTGATAGGAGGTTTCTCAGTCTATACTGCGATTTTTGTTAAATACTCTGGGGCTCCTGAGAGAAACATTATCACTCTATGTGATAATTATAAAGTACGTGTGTATTTATTATTGTTTTGACTATATTTCATTATTTATAAATGATTTGCTAAATACAGTTTTTGGCCATATAAAGCTCATTTTTTCCCTCATCAGTTAAGAGTATTTTGAGAGGTACTTGTAAAATAAACAGACATTTGATCAACATGTCATTTAATTTTAAAGTTTTATCACTAACATGGATTCATTGTAATAATATGCACATATGGTGCTTAATGGCTGTTGAAACAATGTTTTTATGAAAACATACAATTCATACATATGAGAGAGACTCTTCAGTTATTATAACACATATGGTGCATACCTTGTCTTGCTCCTTATTTTAATGGAATAGCTTTGAGATTCTCTCACTTAATTTGATATTGGCAATTGTCTTGTTGTATATTGCTTTTATTATATTTATATATGGCCCTTGTATCTTTGATTTCTCCAAGACTTTTATCATGAAAAAATATTGAATCTTGTCAAAAGCATCTAAGGAGATGATCATGTGTTTGTTATTTTTTCTTTAAGTTAGTTTAAATGGTAGATTATGTTGACTGATTTTTGTATGTTGAACTATCCCTGCATCTCTGAGAAGAAGCCTAATTAATCATGGTGGATGACCCTCTTTTTGATATGTTCTGAGATTCACTTTGCCAATATTTCTTTGTTGAGACTTTTTGTGGTTTACCATAAAACTGGTAATTAATCTGCCACCAGAACCAGCTATGCCAGTCTTGGACATACATAGTTAAAGGATGCTCAATAATTCTACACACTTGATCAGCTGTTCATAACATTTTATTTACAATAGTCTGAACTTGGTAGCAACCTAGATGTCAATCAATGGAGGAATAGATAAAGAAAATATGGTACATTTATACAATCAAGTGTTACTCAGCTGTTAGAAACAAGAACACAAGGAAATTTGAAGGCAAATGACAGTACTAGAAAGAAATCATCTAGAAAAAAATCATGTAGAGTGAGGTAACCCAGGCCAGTAAAAGACAAACATATGTATTCACTCATAAGTGAAGATTAGCTGTAAAATAAAGGATAACCATGACACAATCCACAGACCCTGAAGAATACCTAACATGAAAGATTCATGGGAGTACTCTTGAATCTCCCTTGGAAGGGAAAATAGAAAAATTTATGGGTGATCTGAGGACAGGTAGGGATGGGAACATGAGAGATTAGGTTGTTGATGGGGAAGTACTGAAAGGTGTGGCATGTCTCAAGATTCCACAAGGATGACCTCAGTTAATCTGGGTATATGAAAACCGATTCTGAAGATGTTAAGGTTGATGATGACAAAAAACAATTGGAATCAAACTAACAATTATGTGTAGCATATTTTAGAGAAGAATTAGGGGCAATAAAGTAATTTAAAATTTTATTAACTTATATCCAAGTTATCCAGTGATCTTTAACCTGTTTAACTCAGAAATTAGTACAATATGTCTAGCTGTAACTAGTTTTCCAGTTTAGCAATGAAAGAATGTCTTAGAATGTAGTATTTAGAAATTTTTTCACTCCTGATTTTGATGTATATATAAACATAAAATTCCTAATACTTATGGAAAGAGTATCACACATTCAGTTTACAGTCAGTAGCATTAGCTTATGTTGATCATATAAATATAATTTGTATAATATTTCATATTTTCTTCACATAGTTATTTTTATGAACAGTTATTTTCCTACCAACTTGAGAAAAATTAGCGATAATTTCACATATGGAAATCCAAACTTGACTCATATTTCTATGCAAAGATTTGTTTTTGTGCACTTGAATATTAACCTCTCATTGATATGTATATATTTGTGGCAGTTCTGAACTCAAGGTTGCAGTGAGTGAAATGAATGTAGGACATTAGTAGATTGATGTCACATGATCTAAGGAATGGAGACATCAATCAGAAATTAAAGCAGATGTTCTCCCTCCTTCTGCTCCTGATTGGGACCTTGGGGAGCTCAGTCCAGCGTGCCAGTGTGGGTCTCTGTCTCTATCTCCATCCATCACCAGATGAAGGTTCTATGATGATATGCAAGATATTCGTCAGTATTGCTATAGGATAGGGTCATTTCAGGTTCCCTATCCTCAGCTGTCCAAGGAACTAATTGGGGACCTCGGCTTGGGCTCCTGGGAGCCACTCTAGGTTCAAGTCTCTTGCCAATCCTAAGGTGGCTCCCTTAACTAAGAATTGTGCTTCCATGCTCCCCTATCCAACCTTCATTTATCCCAATCCTCCTTTTTCCCCACGTTCCCCCCATCCTCCCCTTCTCCCTTATCTCTCCCCATCTCCCCTTACCCCCCTCACACCCCACACCCAAGATCCCAATTTTCTTCCAGGCAATTTTGTCTACTTCCCATAGCCAAGAGGATAACTATGAGTTTTTCCTTTGGTTCACCTTCTTATTTAGCTTCTTTAGGATCACCAATTGTAGACTCCGTGACCCTTATTTATGG
>NC_022013.1:38354657-38357037 GCF_000317375.1 Microtus ochrogaster | reverse complement strand
GGAACCCTGACTGCCCATTGGACTGGAGAGGGAGGGGGAGAGGAGTGTGGGGAGGGGGAGAACGGTAGGAGGAGAGGGGGAAGGGTGCGAGGAGGGGGAGGGAAATGGGAGGCTGGGAGGAGGTGGAAACTTTTTTTTTTTCCTTTTCTCAATAAAAAAAAATTGCTAAAAAAATAAAAAAAAGGAAATTAAAGCAGAAAATATCATCCAGCTTTCATTTCTTTCTATAGAACTTTGAAACATATAGTCATTCACAATTATGGAAATAAGAAATCACAGTTGGTAGTTCATGTGGCAGTCTGTGTGTGCATAAATGTGTGTGTACTCCTTATGCTATTATCAATAGGTAACATTATAACGATAAATTTAGAAAATCTCTCATAATGTCTAATATGGTAAATTTATTTCAGTATCTTGACTATCAGATTGGTAAGAACTCTGCTAACATTTTATTTAGGTACTTCTGTACTCTTCGGCAGTTTTGATTAGAATCTTTGCTCTTTCCAGATATTTATATCAGCATACAATTATTTGATCTATTGTTATAAAATCTACTCACTGGTTTATTAAAACTACTTACTAGTTGTCATGGATGTATCATGGATTTGTAGCAATGCTATTCATGGTAAATATGCCATGATTTTGTAATTTTAATTTTAAAGTTTGGATATTTATGCATTTTTGTCCCTTAAACAGTAACATGTCATGACATCAGATTTGTGTTATCATAAACCTGAGTTAATAATATTTTGGTTATATTATATATGAAAAAATAAGAATATATATGTATTAATGAAGAAATATAATCCGCTAATTATCTAAATTATATTAAACATTATCTACTAATAATATGTATATACATGAAATTTCTTCATTTCGGGCAAAATTATTCATCTGTTTAATAAACAAAATTGGCCCACTCAAAAGATAAAGATACTTTAATGAAATTTCATATCATTCTGAAGCTGATATATGAGTGTGGGTTTCAGTTAGGGAGTTTCAATCTCCACCAGCCTTTGTAAAATAAGCAACAGTTGGCGGTTTCTTGATAACATCACATATTCCAACACTGCTTTTCCCTACCTTCACAAGCTTACCCAGGTATCTTGGCTAAATTCTAATTTGCATAATTGAATTCTGCCTGCATATCTGACTTCTTCCATTTCCTTCCATTGTAATCTTATTTCCTCTTTTGAATTGATGAATGCTGCAGCCAGAGCTACTAAGGCTGTGTAACAGCAGCACAGGATAATTTCCTGTGCTGTTGTTACATGTGTGCTACCCTCATCTCCAGCTGCCTTTTCATTTGGAACTTCTGTGAAACTTTCACATTTCTTCATCTCAGTTTTAAAGAAAGGTAAACTCAAATTGTCTTCTTCCATGAATTTGCTATGAAAATAATTATTTACCAAGTGTAACTTAAGGTACAATTTTCCTCAAAAAATATGTAAGAAACTCTGCTTTACATTTAAAACTTTCACAGTATTTTGGGTAAAACAGGACTTACTAAAATAATATTTATTCACTTTCCTTCTAAACCTAGTCCCCTTTTCATAATCTTTATGAATACTAATTTAATACTCTGCACCAAGAATTCTGTACGAGGCATACTCAATAAGCAAGTATCAGTGTGCATAACTCCACCTCCAAGCAATCACGTCTGATCTGTATGAAAGAAGCCAATACTATCCTACTCAAATGTCAGTTGCTCTGAAATCAGTTTATTTCTGTCTACTAAATGGTCCTCCAGGAAAAGTCAAGTGTAGGTCATGTCATGGCAGCAAACCTTAATTGACCACATCATCTGTACCCTCATATGTTAGTTCAAAAAAGAATAGAAATCTTACTTTTTATATTATTATTATTACTTTATTAAGACTAGGCATCAAAATTTCCACTTCCTTCCCTCCTCCCACTTTCTTCTCTCTCCATCACTCCCCCTCCCCCCTCCCCTCCAGTCCTAAAGTACTCTGCCCTGTGGGAAGTCCAAGGCCCTCTCCCCCTCCATCCAGGCTTGGAAGGTATGCATCCAAATACTAAGATCCCAAAAGCCATAAATGCATCTTAGTTTTAATAACTGTAGTCTATTACTCATAATAGTTATTTTAAACATAATGTATTATCTTATAAATGAACTTTTACATATATAAGTATATACATTCCTAAATATAACCTGGTCAGTCTGTATAATGTTACTTGAATGTATTATTTTTAGGCTGCAGCATGGTATGATATGACCATTCATGTACAATTCTCTGAAGACTCTGATTCAGCTCTTACATTATTATTAATTCCAAATTATTATTATTATTATTATTATTATTATTATTATTATTATTATTATTATTTTGCTTTTTCGAGACAGGATTTCTCTGTGGTT
>NC_022013.1:38345089-38347284 GCF_000317375.1 Microtus ochrogaster | reverse complement strand
GGGACAATCCGCCCCTGGATAGCACACACTCACCTGTCCAGATGGGATTCCTCAGCAACTAAACAGGGCTGCCAGGTAGCCCAATGATCAGGTGACAAAAGGATGAACGGAGCAAGAGGGGGGGCGGTATCCAGAAGAGCACAGGAAGCCTGGCGCATGTAGGAGCTGAAGGTGCCAGGGCTCCCTTGCAGGGGACCCTGAGGCCTGCTCGGTAGGCAGGCACTCACCGCTCTGGGCAGGTAGCCTTAGTGTAGGAGCTTAAAACTGTTTTTGAGCACTGGTCCTAGCATACAGCAGGGCAGGGTTGGGGAGGGGTGCTGCTGGTCTGGGTCGTGCAAAAGAAAGACAGCCCTACAGAAGGAGCTGGGGGAGGGGAGTTTGTGCTCTCTTATGCCCCTGGATAGCACACACTCACCCGTCCAGATGGGATTCCTCAGCAACTATACAGGGCCACCAGGTAGCCCAATGATCAGGTGACAAAAGGATGAACGGAGCAAGGGGGGGGCGGTATCCAGAAGAGCACAGGAGAGCCTGGCGCATGCAGGAGCTGAAGGTGCCAGGGCTCCCTTACAGGGGACCCTGAGGCCTTCTTGGTAGGCAGGCACTCACCGCTCTGGAGAGAAGTCTTTTTTTAAGATCCTGTTTTGTTGCTGGAATGATGTCTTGGCCGGTAAGACAACTTGAAGCCAAGCTGAAAGGCTGACATTTGACCCATGACTTCTAAATGTTGTCCCTTGACTTGTACAGTACAGAAGCATTCATGCATAGACACACACACACTAAATAAATAAATAAACAAATATATATATATATATATATATATATATATATTATGTATAATATATATTTCAATGAATAATAAAAATCATGCTTTATTTTAAGATTACCTGTTTCTGGTAAGAATATAAGACTTTTGAAGAAAATACACTTATTACAGATTAAAACTTATTTGTAATTGCACTGCAAAAATTCAATCAGTGAACCAAATGTGTACTTTTGTATATTTTTCATATGAATAAATAAATATAGTTTTAAATTTTCAGAGCACTCAATTTCCAGTGTAAACAAAAAAAATAATGAATCTGGCAGAAGCTGCAGTAAATAATGTGATATTCAATTTAGTTTGTAATTCAACTACAATATAGGAGGGATAATTTCCTTTCTCTAGATTTGTTTACACTATATATAGTAAGAGAATTTCCTGGAACCCGACTTCCTAGGTTATTCTTTTGTTTCTAAATAAGAATTCAATTATGAACACTTCTTGTTACAAAACCTATTATTCTACCAAAAAACTAGCTTTGTATGTTTTTCAACAATACCTTTGTTTATTTAACATATTTCTATATTAGTTAATTATTAAAATTTTGACTAGTGAAATTATTTTTTATTTTCTATATTTTAAGACAAAAAGTATAGTATTGTCTCCCTGCAAAAATTAGAAATAATAAATATTAGAAGGTAAACAATTTTGACTTTTGTTTGACCAGAGATATATTTAGAATAGAGTTGTCTATTTGCCATATTATTTATTTTTTGTTGTTTATATACATTTTCAAGTAACTTAATTGTCTGAAACATTTTTGATTTCTGACTTACAAGGCTATGTAAAATTAAAGCACTGTACAGAACAAATCAAAACTCAATATTTCTCTTTTATATTTTAAACTGATAATTTTATTGATTCAGTTGCTAAATTTAGGTTACTATTATTCTCTGCATTAGTTTTATACATTTGATAAGAGATTAATGTTATTCTACTACATAGGGATATTCAAATTTTCTGGAAAACTTATTTACTAGTATATCATTTCTTATTGTACATTTTTGGCACATTCATTAAAATTCATGTAAATGTTTAGGTTTTATGTAATTTTCACCCTTTTGTGTGCATGTGTGCGTTCACGTTTATAAAGGTATATACCCGCATTCCACAGCATACATAAGGCTATTAGAAAATAACATATATAGTCGATCTTCATTCTCTATTTTGTTTGAGGCAGAGTATTTTGTTGCTCATTACTATTTCCACTGGTTATATGTCTGTTAAACTTCTGGATTTTTGTTTTTCCATATAAAGTTGATTATTGTCCTCTCAAGATCTGTGAAGAATTTTGATGTGACCTTGATGGGGATTGCATTGAATCTATAAATTGCCTTTGGTAGAATTGCCATTTTTACTATGTTGATCCTCC
>NC_022013.1:38343590-38344989 GCF_000317375.1 Microtus ochrogaster | reverse complement strand
TATATATATATATCACAAAATTGGTGCTTTTCTTGAATTCAAATCCTGTTTCCAACAGCAGTTTATGTTTCCCACACACTTTGAAGACATTTGACTCTGATCCATAGACCACCTTTTCCATTCACTTTCTGTCTGAAATGTGCATGTGCTGTCATCTGCAGTCCCACCCTGCCAACCTTTCTCTTCTCTGCATTCCTATTCAGAACTCTGCTGCTCCTCATTTGACAGGATACAAAATGTAATGGTCATAAAAAATGTCTGCTAACTTTCACTCTTGACAATTTTTCAAAAGGCACATTAAAAAATAATTGGAGAGAAACTGCACAGATTTTTTTAAATATATTGAGTCATTTTTCTTCAATGCTTGACTGGTCAGCTTGTAAGATACTATTCTCTCCATTTTTAAAAAGCCAGCACTTGCTTTACTGGAAGAAATAGGGCTGCACTGCATTCAACTTTCTCTTAGGTTTGTTGCAATAGACCTCTGATTTATTTGTTAAGTCAACAAGTAAAATAATCTTTTAGCACACGACTATTTTATGCTTCCAATTTTATAAATTATTTATAAATACTTCCCTTCCTTAGCCTAAAACTATCACAATAAAAACCGACTGAAGTTTAAGTCATGAGTATTGTAAATTTGCTTCTTTGTTTTTGATGAACACTTTAATGGTTTTGTCACATTCTTGGAGATTAAAACATTGTGTAGTCCTATTTACAGTCAATCCCAGACCATTTAATAATCCTAAATCCCAGTGGTCTTATTTGACAATCATCTAAATCTCATAAGAGATTGTAAGAAAGTGTAAATATACAATATTTACTTAGTACTATGAATTGGTAAATTTACTTGGTATATATATATATATATATGAGAGAGAGAGAGAGAGAAAGAGAGAGAGAGAGAGAGAGAGAGAGAGAGAGAGAGAGAGAGAGAGAGATTGTGCTAAAATTGAATGGAGGAACTTGTCCATGTTAGGTTAGTGGTCAACATCAAGCTGTACCTCCATCTAAAGATAGAAACTTAATAAATTAAATATAGAGTTTCCACAAAGAAAAACAATTTACTTTGATTAGAGATCCAAGAATTAAAGTCAAATACCAAAATTTATAAGCAATTTTATCAGTATATTAAATGCATAATCAAAACGTGATTTTTCTTAGACCCTATAGATGTAAAGTTTATTTTGTGTTATCATTGCAAATTTTATTTGATTATTATGGTAACTAGAACCTTATTAACAATGTAAAGGTTTGATATTCTTCTAGAAAATGTTTATCTTTGTGAAGCAGACTCACAGGATATGGGTCTATTTTCATTCTTCTACAGGTTGACATCCAGTTGTGCCAGCACCATTTGTTGAAGATGCTTTCTTTCTTCCATTGTATACTTTTAGCT
>NC_022013.1:38313710-38337610 GCF_000317375.1 Microtus ochrogaster | reverse complement strand
CACATTACTAAAGCTGTTTATCAGCTGTAGGAGTTCTTTGGTGGAGTTTTGGGGGTCGCTTATGTACACTATCATATTCTGGAGATTCACTTGTTTTTGTCTCCTATCTATGAGTGCTGAGATTACAAATGTGAGCTATTATTACATCTGGTTTTTTTTTTTCTTGATATTTGTACTAAGCTCCCTATCATCATAGGACAAGCACTTTACCCCTAATTTCTGTTTAAAATTCTGTTATATCATATTTAATGTTTTGAAATTGTAAGACTGTGGAGAAAAGGGAACTCGTGTACAATGTTTAGGATAACTAGCTAACATAACTCTTACTGTGAAAAAGAGGTATAGAAACTAAAAATTCTCACTTATTTGCTACATGGTACATCAATCTCACTTATGAATGTAATAAAAAATGATTTGAAATCAATATATCAGATATGTCTACATTTCCATTTCTGTTGTAGCCTCTGTAATGGAAGCTTCTATAGGAAATTAAACTAAGGGCCAGTAATGGGAGAATAAATAAAGGAAACACACACCTACATGTGCGTGCACACGCAAACACACACACGTGCACACACCTTATTCAGCTATAGTAAACATAAAAAAGTTCTACCATTTCCTAACAATGCAGAAACAAAGAAGACAGCATATAAAGTGAAATTAGCCAGTTTCAGAAGTATACATTTCACATATTCTTACTTAGATATAAGATCCAAAATAAGTGAATAAGTGATACAATCAAAGGAATGTTGAAAATTTTAACTGTCAGAAACTTGGGAATGTTGTAACTCAAAATTGTTAATCAAGCGGCAAGATGTTTGAGTTAGACCAGAGTTAGAAGAGTTGATGCTCATGATAATTGGATCAGGTCAAACTTTATATACTGTTTATATATACCATAGAATTATTTTTTCTTGGGCATATATAATAATGATACACTAAAAATAAAAAAAATAATGTATCAGGAATACATTAAATATAGTTTTATTTATTTATGTATTTATGTATTTATTTATTTATTTATTTTTGGTTTTTCTAGACAGAAACCTCTGTGGCTTTGGAGCCTGTCTTGGAACTAGCTCTGTAGAGCAGGCTGGTCTCGAACTCACAGAGATCTGCCTGCCTCTGCCTCCCGAGTGCTGGGATTAAAGGTGTGCGCCACCATTGCCCGGCTCTAAATATAGTTTTAATATAGAAGTTGTAGTTTCGTTTTTTGGATCAAATGTTATTTTCTCCTTTATATACCAGTGCAAGGACATTAGAATAGTTTAGGATCTATAGTCTCCATACAAAAAAAAAAAGCCAATTAGCCTGAATACATTTACATATATTCTTGAATTTTATGTATTGTTCTTTGACTTTATGGAATAAAATGTAACTACAGGCAAACACTTAATAATAATTTTAATGATTTTGATAAGACCTTAGCATACATAATACCAAAGAATACTTATTTGAAATAATATTTGAACTAAATATATATAAAAGCCATTGAGAATTGACAAACATCTGTGTTGATGCTTGTGTAATGTGTGTTTGTTAGTATGGGTGTGTTTCTGTGAAGGGTTTGTGATGTGGATGCACATACATCAGTGTGTTCAAACCTTTCTAAGGAAGGCTAAGTAGAGCCTTAGTATGATATTAAAATGAGGCACACATCAGCAATAACCTACGGCTTGGGGTTTTGCTATAAAGGCAGCAGTAGAAGTTCTCATGAACGTGGCTGAGTTGCATGTTTGGAATATCATGCCGGCATAGAGGGAGGGAAGGAAAGGAAAATTGCTTGGATCTTTTCATCCTCAGACATATAGGAAAGGAAGAAATACATACTATAAAAGAAGCCTATTGTGGAATGTTATTCTAATTGTGTAAATGTGTGTTACATTTATTTCTGCTGCCTTTTTTAATGATACAAAGATGTGTTAACTTGTTTGTTTAAATAAAATTAACCTGGGTTCAGTGGGCTGAGTCACTAACCAGCTGATAGGAAGTTCTAGGAAGAAACTAAGCATAGTGAGGCTGAGCATAAGGATGCCCCCCCTTTTTTTCTGGGAGATGCAAGTAAGGAGAAAAAATTAACTACTTGCTATTTAGCTTCTCTTTGAGAGCAGAATTTCACCTCAACATTTGAATCTTGGGTTCTATAGGAGGATATAGATTTAGATAAAGTTTCCTTTAGTGATAGAGCTGGTACCTGAGGAAACAAAATTTCTGCCTGGATATGACTACAACCACTGTTGGTCACTATGGAGCTAAAATTTTTGGCTGGGATAGGAGTTTCTTATGGTGCAGTTACTGTATTGAATGCAAACAACAGAATTCATGAGTTTAAGAGTGTGAAATTATGTTGATTGAGTTTTCTGTCCTGCATGGTTCCTGTAATCATTAAGTCCCAAAGAAATCACACAAAGGTCTACATTAATTATAAACTGACTGGCCCATTAGCTCAGGCTTCTTATTAACTCATAACTTATATTAGTCCATTTTTCTTGTCCATGCTAGCCACGTGGCTCAGTACCTTATTCAGAAAGGCAGTCACATCTTGTTTCTCTTGTGGCAGGGTCACAACTGCAGTCCAAGCTTTCCTCTTCCCAGAATTCTCCTGCTCTTGTCGACCTGCCTCTACTTCCTGTCTGATTGTTCCACCTATACTTCCTGCTCGGCTACTGGCCAGTCAGCATTTATTTAAAATATAATTGAGAGAATATAGACCATTGTCCCACAGCAAAATTATATGCCTTCCAAATTAATTTGAAATTCTAAAAATTTCTATGATATAAAAATGAGTTATTTAAAATAAAGTTTTTCTGAATATATTCAAGATGTGATTAATCATACTGGATACCCAGTTTGCAACCACTAACCAAGGGCTGGGTCATATTGGAATGTTGCCAGTTAGTGGTATGAGAAGGCACATACACAAGATTAGAATACTGTGAGGCTAGCAACAGAAGTTGAATTCATTCAGCCACAAATGACAAGGCCACAGAAAATAAACATCTCAAAATTGTGAAGAGAGACGGTTGTTAATGTAACCTATGCTAAAGTGCTCAGTGGTGTGTGGATGATGAAGAAAACTACAAATGGGATTTATAAAATAAAATTATCCAACAAAAGCTTATTGATCAAAAGATAATATTGTTAATAGAAGAAAATTTTACGTCGAGGATATCGAGTTTTCAGAAGAGCAATGGACTAGTTCAGAGAAAAGAAATTGACTGATATTATTATAGGAGGAAGTATAAAGAAGGGGGCATCCTCAAAGTTAAAAATATCTATTTCCTTAAAAATGGATTATTATTATACAGAATTATTCCAAAGGATAGTACAGTGATGGGAGAATAGAAATATGTGCAAGTTAATATTACAGAAGTTTTTGTAGATTTTCTAATAATGTCTAGAAATGTTTAAAAGAAAACTCAGGAAACACAGATATTGACATGATGGTTGTTTCCTACCAGCTGTTGAGGTTCCTTGTGAATGGAGAGAAGCTCTTTCACTTGTAACCAGTCCTGAAAATGAACTGAGTACATTTATTATATATGCCTTCTTATTCTGGAGGTTTAGGTGTGCTGTTAAGTTCTTGAATGATACCTCTCCAGGTGATTTAGATTAGTGCTCTGAACTTGCTTCTTAGAACTGCCTTCATTGTATCCCATAAGTCTCATTATGTTGTATAACCATTTTCTTTTAATTGTAGAAAGTATTTCATTTCATTTTTGATTTTTGTTTGACCCATTTTTCCCAGTAGTTAGTTGTTCCATTTCTTTGAGTATGTAAGCTTTCTATTGTCTCTGTCATTGTTGATATTCAGTTCTGACCTGTTTTGTTTATATAGGATACAGTGTAATATTTTAATTTTCTTGTATCTGTTGAGACTTGCTTTGTATCCAAGAATATGATCAATTTTTGAGAAAGTTCCATGAATGCTGAGAAGGAAGTATATTCCTTTCTGATTGCTTTCTTTTAGTTTTTAGATTTTATACTATTATGATGTGTTAGATTTTGTTTTATTTTTACCATATTTCATTTTATAATCATCTCTTAGAAGCTTATATATTTTTTAAAAAGAGACAGAAAGTGGGTAGATCCAGATGTGAGGAGAGATGGGTAGGAATTGGGTGGAGTAGAGGGAGGGGAAATAGCAAATAGGATATAGAACAAGGGAAAAATTTATTTCAATAAAAGGACACATGTATGCTGAATATATTATGAACAGGTAGATAAAATCATAATTACTCTGTATAACATTTCTATACTTTATACAACCTTATTTAACAATTTGTTCAATCAATTAAACCAAGCAAATAGAAATTTGCTCTTTGTCCTAATAAATCCATCCAAATATTTCCTCATTTTCCCTTTTCTCAAAGTGAGTGAAATCAAAGATTTTTTTAAATCAGTGAACATAAAATGTTGAAATAATTTTAGTTTAGTTTGTTCTCAATCTATCATATTTTATTTAAAATTTTATGTAAAATGTAAATAAAATATTTTTTAAGACTATGAGGTTTTTGATATTTCTCCATTTCACCCAAGGAAAGCTGTTAAAACAAACCATATATATATATATATATATATATAGAGAGAGAGAGAGAGAGAGAGAGAGAGAGAGAAATGTTGAATGGATTTGCTTTCAGAGATTGAATAGCTTTGCTTTTAGAGATTCTATGCTAAGAAGTGGGAAATGATAGAAGGTACTCAGTTACAACTAGTATGCACAGTTATAGTTAACGCTATTGCTGAGTATTGTTTCTTGACCACAGGGACTATTATTGCAAACCACCTAGGAGACCAATTTAGAGCACATCTGTCCTGTATTTGCCTGTACAGTTTATGTAAATTATATAACTTTCTTGTACTGAACATCAGAGTAACTGGACATTCTGTCAGTCAGTACTTTTGATGGAAAGGATGAATGGGTAAAAGCCTTTTGGTCTTTTAGTTTTGTCAGTTATTTTTAAGATTTACTTAGCAAGATATGAGTCTTTCTTTAGTCCATTTATCTATCTTATTAAATATTTTTGGAAACTAACTTGCTAAAATTCCCATTCAGATTGAAAAACAACAGCAGATTTTCTGTTAATACTTGTTCGTTGATTATTTGTTTTGAACAAAACAATATCAGTTTTAAATGGAGTGACTTGTAGATTAGATTTATAACTAATTTATCAGTTTTATGAACAATTTATTGTATTTGAGGAGTCTGCATTCCTGTAATTTAGAACAACTATAGTCAAATCTTAAAGGGAAAAGATGAATACTTCAGAGCAAATGCAGCCCTGGAATACATCACTCTCTCTCTCTAGATTCTGCCTTTTGCCTTTTGCTGGGCCACACCAGAAAGACAGGACAAGGGATGTCAGAAGTGGGATCACTGTTAGAATCACCTCTATTAAGTTTGAGCATTGAGACCCGGAATGGTTTGCTCAGGAACAAGAAGTGAAGGGGACATTGTAAGCAGTGTGAATCTTGCCACAAAATTTGATACATTATATGAGGTTGTTTTTTTAGCAATAAATCTGAAGAAAAAGTTATTTGAAAGATAAGATGATAAAGAGATCAAAACCCTTCAAATACTGAAATGGAAGAGTTTTTGAGGCCAGGAAGCTCAACAAACCATTCACTATGATATGAGAGCATATCAGATTCCTGCCGCCATACACAGAGATGTTTCCAGGCTGCACAATGCTCTATGTAGCAAATTTGGCTGTAACTCAGATAAAAAGAATGTATGTGCTGCATGCTCATTCTCACAGTTAAAGTGCTGAGCAAAGCTCCTGCCTGGCAGCCCCAGTGTTAGCACAAATGGTACATGTACCATTTTGAAAATGTAGAGAGCCGGAGCCAACATCCAGAACAGCTGCAACCAAACTGCTTAGCATTTTAAAAACTCTTCAAGACAGTAAAAAATCAAAAACAATACAAGAGGACAGATTCAGACATAAAAGACCTCTAAATGGGTCATATTGTTAGTTAAGGTACATAGGCTTGGGAGAGAAAAGAAAGAGTATAGAAAGTCATAAAACAAACTTAATGCTTTAAAAAACGGGGGTAAAGTTTTTAAAGAGACATTGTACAGATAATCATATATTTAAAAAAATTAAAAATTGAGGCACATAAAAAAATAACAGAGAGTCTTGATTCTGTATATCATTTATTTAAATTTTTTGACTGTAACAGAGCTAACTGCAGAGAGACATTTCATTGTGTGTGTTGCTAAGCTAATCCAGCATCTATATTATAAAGGTATCTTGACTTCAAAATTTGGGTCTAAGCATATCATTGGTGCTTTGGAAAAGAGGTTCTTCTTTTGTTTTCACAGAGGATGATACCGTATGGATTTCTTCTAGACCAATATGGTATGATAGGTTACGCCTCCTAAAAGGTTGCCGTAAACACTCTCAAAAACTTAATTTGCTCAACTGCCAACTGAGATAAACCTAGCATGCTAGATACACCATAAAAGACCTGATTAACAGCACCCCCAAAGAGCACAAATCAGTTTGGGAAAAAAAACTATGCCCATATTTTCAAATATTGTTTATAAATGTTCTTTTACATTTAAAGGGGGATATGATATAGATACGAATAATTTGCATTGGTATGGATTTTGCTTTATTGATATAAATTTAATGTCAATTTTGTTATATGTATATTTATGATTTTGATTAAGGTATTGTGATTGTTTAGTTCATTTTAAAAATGTAATGTATAATTAGAAAATATAGGTTGTTAATGGATAATTATCTATAAATGTCAAGTTTGTAGTCATGTTAGTTTGATTTTTTTAGATGTGCATAGATACATTTCAAATAGACATTCTTCATATTTTTCAAAGACTACAGAATATGGCTTTTTTTTAAAAGATGTATTTATTTATTATGTATACAACATTCCTTCCATGTTTGCTTGTATGCCAGAAGAGGGCACCAGATCTCTTTACAGATGGCTGTGAGCCACCATGTGGTTGCTGGGAATTGAATTCAGGACCTCTGGAAGAGCAGTCAGTGCTCTTAATTTCTGAGTCATCTCTCCAGCCCCCATAAATGATTTTTTTCTTTTTAATTTATTTATTTATTAAGGGTTTCTGCCTCCTCCCCACCACCGCCTCCCCTTTCCCTCCCCCTCCCCCTGATCAAGTCCCTCTCCCTCATCAGCTTGAAGATCAATCAGGGTTCCCTGACCTGTGGGAAGTCCAAGGACCACCCACCTCCATCCAGGTTTAGTAAGTTGAGCATCCAAACTGCCTAGGCTCCCACAAAGCCAGTAAGTGCAGTAGGATCAAAAACCCATTGCCATTGTTCTTGAGTTCTCAGTAGTCCTCATTGTCCGCTATGTTCAGCAAGTCCCGATTTATACCATGCTTTTTCAGGCACTCATATTTGGTTTCTAGCCATAAATAAAGGACAGTGAGCTTATAATTCACGATTCTAGAGAAGCTAAATAAGAAGGTGAATCCAAAGACAAACATATAGGCATCCTCCTGAATATTAACCTTCATCAGGCGATGAAAGGAGAAAGAGACAGAGACCCAAATTGGAGCACCGGACAGAAATCGCAAGGTCCAAATCAGGAGCAGAAGGAGGGGGAGCACGAGCAAGGAACTCAGGACCACGAGGGGGACACCCACACACTGAGACAATGGGGATGTTCTTTTGGGATTTCACCAGAATATGGCTCTTAAAATGTTTTAATAATTAAGGGTTTTTCATTAAATGAGACACATCTACTCCTGGCAGCACAAAGCTACTTTCTGAAGAAGATGGGCATAAAAGAGGCTCCTTATAGAGTTGGTTAGGGATTTGGGCAAGAAACTGCTGTTGCCTGGGCTGATGCATAAATTGGACGTAAATAACCCACAAGAGAGATGACTGTTAAACTTGCCTAGAGGTGAGATGGTCCTTCAGGGTTCCTGCTTCATAAAAGAGTCTGCCAGACATTCTATAGGACAGAAAAGAAAGTGATTAAACTGTCTTTAAAATTTCCTCCTTCAAGAAAAGGTCTGCTAGATACTATGGGCCTGTAGGGCAAAGATGGATGCCCCGAAATTACAGAAAAACTTTGAGTGACTGTACAGGCAGTGAGATGTCTCTGTCATTTCTAGAGTTTTGGAAGTTGCTTACTTCTTTTTTACTTAGGTAATATTATATACTTCTGGAGTCTTTAATGGAGTCAAAAATAGATAGATAGTTATAGTTTTCATTTGCTATGATAAAAATAAAATTGATACAAATATTGTAACTATAATTTTTGAATGATACCTGTTTTGCTATATGTAATTTTACTATGTTAAATTTAAAGTTTTCCTTTTTGTTTAAACAGAAAAGGGGAAATGCTGTAGGAGGTCCTTCTGTTTATGTATTGCTTTCATAGGTTAATCAATAAAGAAACTGCTTGACTTAATAGGGAAGAAAGTAGGTAGGCTGAGAAGACGGAATTGAATTCTGGGAGGGGGAAAGCAGTGTGAGAGAAAGCAGCCAAGGAGACGCCAGGACAGACATGATAAATCTTTCTCAGCAAACCACAACCTCATGGTGAGCACAGATTATTAGAAATGGGTTAAATCAAGATGTGAGAGTTAGCCTATAGGAGGCTAGAGCTAATGGCCAAGCAGTGTTTCAATTAATACAGTTTTTGTGTGACTATTTTGAGTATAAGCCAGCAGAGCAGCCAGAACAAAGGGCCCCTCTCATTCATCAACAAGTGCCTTGCTTTTGGTGATGTTTGCCAGTGAGGTACTAAATATTATAAGCTCCTTGATACCATCCATAACTAGATGGTTAGATACTACTGTTATAAACAATATATTTGAGATATCAAACATGGTGAAGTTTTGCTCATAAAATCTTGGAAACTGTATTACTAGTGGCTTAATTTCATTGGCAGAAGAATTTTTTTCTGTTGCCATCTTTTTGGTCTGTTCCTTTTTGTACCATGAATTTTTTGTAATTCTTTATGACAAATAATTTGTCTTCAAATATTTCTCAAAATTTTATTCATGAAGTAGGAAAGTTGGCTCAACAGTTAAGAGCATGAATTTCTCTTTTAGAGGATATAAATTAAGTTTCTAGTTTTCACATCGAGCAGGTCATCACTGCCTATAACTGCAGAAAAAGAAATACTATGTTCACAATATAATACAGTATTAACTATAAGTAAATATCTATACTATATTATATATTAATAGATTAAATATATGTACATATAAATATTAACCATACAAATGTTAACTATAAGTAAATATAATTTTTTTCCTACCAAAACACCTTTAATTCATCAATTTAATAACAGCAATTCTTGTTTGAGTATTTTTCAGCAGCTCATGGTGACCTTGAAGGTGAATTTCTATCATATTTCTATGACTGATCATTTATCCTGGAATAATCTCTAACATGACCTAATCTGACCAATTTGTACATAGCATATGTCATTGAGCTCCTTATATCTTTATCTGACAATATTATTCTGTATTAGGGAGGTAAGCAGGCCTGCTTTTCGTCCTGCCCAGCTCCCGCAAGGCTAGCTTTACACCTGAAATAACAACACACAAATTGTATTCTTTTAAACACTGCCTGACCTATTAGCTCTAGCCTCTTACTAACTCTCACATCTTGATTAACCCATTTCTATTAATGTGCGTAGCACTACGAGGTAGTGACTTACCAGAAAGATTCTAACCTACGTTTATCTTGGGCCGGAGCTTCATGGCGACTGTCTCATTGCCTTCTTCCCAGTATTCTGTTCTGTCTACTCCGCCCACCTAATTTTCTGCTCTATTAAAAGGCCAAGGCAGTCTCTTTATTAACCAATGAAAGTAACACATAGACAGATGACCCTCCTTCATCATTATTCTCTTTAATTCAAAACATTTACTTAGTAATTATACAAAGTATGCTCCATTTAAATTTTAGCTATTTGAATTTCTATTTTGTGCAATGTTTAATAAACTCCCTCATATGATTCCACTTTTATCTAATTTCCTTTATAAATCAAAGTTCTTAGTATACTGCCCAGAATAAGATATTACCTAATAACAACTTATTAACTACTCTGTTGAACTAAAGAGCCTATTCTCAGCACTGTATACATGCCTCGATATACTTAAATCCAAATCAAAGTGAAATAATTTTGGCTTGGCACTATGTTGTTTAACTTTGCAATTTATAAGTGTATGAGCAAAACAATCTCTATGGAGATCTTCAGCAGAATATATTGGCTTCAGCTTCAAAAAATGCATAGTCATCACTGAAATGTGCTTATCTTTGGCAAAGTACACTTGCAAAAGTCATTTGCTTAGTGATAATTTGAAGCATTTTTTTTTCTTAAACTGGTCTTTTGATTCCATGTTTATCATTGAAATCTTTAAGGAATGGTAAGAATTGTCTACTACCACAGCTTCCTCTCCTGGATTAGGTTTTGTACCTTTACTGGATCTTTTCTGTTTCTAGAAAAAAAATACTATAGGTATCTTTTATACCAATCTCAGTCTGTATTTTATCTCTCAGCTTGACATTCCAGTTGTATTTCTTATTGCTGCCATGTTTGACATATTATGCAGGTGCAGCCCTATAGCAAAGGCACCACAATTAGTGCATCTCACAACAAAATTTCATTATTATAATATGTTATTTATAAAAGAACTTTTACATCTAATGTCAAGACCAAGAAGCTAATTTGAAATATTTAACTGGAGAAAATGCAAAAAATATATTAAAATCATTTGCGCAAGGTAGCTCTCACCTTATGTAACTCACATCTTTACAGATCTGGAAGATTCTCAGTGAGGAAAGTGGTTGCTGAACAAACATGAAGCCTAAATTCTTTCCCATCACTCATTCAAGAGGTATGTGTGGTATATATTTGTAATTTTATCACTAGGGAAGAGACACAGAGAAACCAGAGCTGTGCTGGCCAGTAAGTTTTTCTGAATTGATGAGCACTATTTCCTATGGGAGACCCTGTTTTTAAAGCTAAGATGACAAGAATTGAGAGAAACATAACATTGACCTATACCTTCATTTATTTTAGAAAGAACTGATACACTTATATTATTATCAATCATTATTTCTCACATAAATTTTGGTACTTTTGGAAATTCTTCTTTTAAAGGGAAACCATAGAGTTGATTATTTAAATTTTTAAATCACAATTTTATATGATAATTGGCCATTAAGTAGAATGAAAAATTTAGTAGTTCTTCAGAAGTGGCCAGATTATAAAATAATATTACATAGTTGTTTGATAAATATTATAATGCAACTTTATTCTATATGTGGCAAAAATGAAAATACACTAAATACTCTTAGCAAAAGTCAAGCAAGCATAAAAATCCAATACAATAATTTATTTAGAGTACTAAGAGGAAACTTCAAATAGGGAAAGACAATAATTTTGGCAGCCAGGAGAGTATAGTTTGCACTGTCTAGATATCCAAACACTATGAATAAATTAGAAAAATCACTGGTGCTTTATCTGTTTTCTTTTTTTTATTTTGACAGGTTTTATTTTGTAAGAATTCATTATTTTTAAATTGTTTTTCTCCTATAGTGCAGTGATTGATATTTTAGTCTCAAATGGACTTAATTATAACAAGTGTTTCACCTTTGTTATGTCACCAGAAAAAGAAGACAGGATGTTTATACCCTCAAGATATTTCTCTCAACAATATGCTTATTGATTGCTATTTATTCCAAAAGTGTATGTTTGAGCTCTTCCATTGATTGGTTTTAGTTTTGCTAAAAATGCAAGTGAATAGAATATGGTCCTTCAGGAATGAAACTTGATATTATACACATGTTATTCTTATAGCTCTCATTTCAGTACAGTCTTCTCTATGTAATTCCAGATGAGGATACAACATGTCTAAACTCATTGATCAAAAAAGTAAGCCTTTTTAAAAAGGAGTTAGAAACCAGCAAAGCAAATAATGCTTTCCGTCTCTATCAAACAAACGTACTTTTTTTTTTCTCAAATTAATAGGTAGAAACTATGGAGACATAATAAAAATAGCAACAAACTGCTCTCTCATTCACAAGTAAAACATTTTCTGGCAGTGTCAAATTGTTTACAATGTGACTGTTGAATAATAATTCAAGATAACCAATATGTAATTTAAATTTTGAGGAATCACAAAGAAAAGGAAAACTGGAGATTAAATTAGTTTAATAACAATGTATTCTATTTTTCCAGGTATATGTAAAATATCCTTCAACTAGTCTATAAACCATGTTTTGAGATACTTTACTACTTATTTTTCCTCAGACAAGGGAGCTAAGATATAATCTTGGTTTAATATTAACAAGACTTTGAATTATAAGTACCCACTATAAATCCATTAGTAATAATAGATTTCCAAAAGGTTTCCAAGGCACACTTCTGAAATGTTGATGCCATAATGTCATTTTGTTATGCTCAGATCATGTGTCTCCCCCAAACCAACTAGGAGACCAAGTCCTAGATGTAAAAGGAAGAGAGCCTTTATTCTTTCACATGTTTACAAACTTATACCCTCCGTGTGTCCAACATAATGGAATAACCAGAGATTCCCCAAGCTCAGTTAGGGTTGTGTTTTTTATAGTAGCAAAAAGGGGGATGAGGGATTTCTAAGTTTCAGGACCCCTGACTGAACACAAATTTTATAAATTGATACAAATTTGAAATTAATTTTGTTAAAATACACTGTATATGTATATTTACTCTTGTTCAAGGTATTGTATCTATATAACTTATTTAACAATATAATGCAAATTTCTAGCCCTTGAAAATTATTACTACCAAATGTGTAGGATAATAAGGAAATATAGGTTAGTACTTAATCAACCAATATAATGAAACTTATAGTCACATAAGGTATGTTTTCACGGTCAAACAAAGATACATTTAGATAAATTACCTTTGAACACCTTAGAAATCTATAGAATATGACATTTAACGTGTTTTAATAACCTAGGTTCTTCTTTTTCTGGTGGGACAAGTCTGCTCCTGACAGCACCAATCTACTTCAGAGAAGACACTGGTTATCAAAGAAACTCCACATGAAGTTTGGTCTCTACGGCAAAAGTAAGGCACTGGGCAGAAAGAAGTCCCAGCCTTGACTGCTGACTATAAGACAACAGGACACAAAATATCTTGCTTCACAGAAATGTCTGTCTGATATGCAAGGCATTTTAGGCCAAAGATGGATGCCCCATTGTTTCAGAGGAACTTTGGGTGACTATCCATGAAGCCAGCTGTTTTGTCATTATTCACATCTTTTTTTGAAGTCTCTTGCTTGCAATTTCTTCTAACTCAGCTAATATTATTCCCTTCTTGGGTCTCTGAGGGAGTTGACATTGAAATAGTTATAGATATAGTTTACCAGATTCAGAAAGCAACTTGTGATAGAAAGTAAATTAGGTACAAGTCTTTGGACTCACCAAAATAGAGTAAACATGGAGTATTTTCTCTGAATTTGTCATATGCAAAGAGACTAGGCATTGTTGATGTATTTATTGCCTGTAAATAGGATATATGTTTATTGTATTTATTGCATATAGTTTTTCTTATATTATCTATAGCCTTCTTTTTTATTTTAGTTAAAAAGTTAAAGTATAGTGGCAATTATTTTTTTTTGTTGTTGCTGTTTTTTGTTTTTTTTTAAACAAATAAAGTTCACCTGGGGATCAGGAAAGTAAAACAACCACACTGGCTGACCTTACAGCTAGGCAGTGGTAACACATAGCTTTAATGCCAGTAGTCACACTAGTTACTGTAGAAATGAGACAGTGCATGCCTTTTATCCCAGCTTTAGGAAGGATTAAATATAGGAGGATTTTATACTTTTTTCCTGAAAAACTTTATAAGATATACATATCGATTTTTCTATAAATAATTGGCATTGTGAAAAATAACTGTGTTTATACAAAATGTATTGATGGAAAAAAATGTAAAGAAAACTAATAAATACATCCATATGAGGCAAACATTTTAATCTGGGCAGTGGTGGCACGCATGTTTAATACCAGCAATTGAGAGGCAAAGGCTGGCAAATGTCAATGGGTTTGAGGCCAACCTGATCATTAGAGTGAGTTCCAAGATAGCCAAGACTGTTACACAGAAAATTTTGCCTCCAAAAGACTAAACCCAAAAACAAATATTTGGAAGAAAACTTTCTAATAAATAAAATTCAAATAACCCCTATATTAATGAGAATAATCAGAACCTAGAACAAGGCAAATAGTACCACAAGCATTGAACATTCTATTCTTCATGATTAAGACAATATAGTAGCATCTTAAGTGACTGTGATACAAATTTCCATTTCAATAGATGCCATTTACTTAAGTGGGGAAACATATTTTAAAGTTTTGTATTTTTACACATCATTTGATCACATATTAAAAAACAATCCCAATTGAGCAATATAGTTACTAAAAATATAATAGTGTTGCTTAAACCAAATCAAATTAACTTTTCCACAATCTTCAGGTATATTTAAAATAATTTATTGAATGGTTTGAGAGAATGCTTAGCAGAAGGAGCCTGGTTCAATTTCTAGTACCCACATGGCTGGTTGCTCACAGCTGTCAGTAATTCCACTAGTAGGTGGTATAATGTCCTTCTTCAGCCTTGGTATGTGCAGTACACATGTGTGACACAGAGAGACATTCAGACAAAATATTTATAGAGAAAATGAAAATGAAGGAATTTTATCTTTAAATTTTCTTCAGTGATATTCAATGTTTAAAGAACTAGTATTAATGTAATTTATTGTACTTTCCTGGAATATATCTTACTAAAATTCCTTATAGGCTTTTACTAGTATGTGTAGGTTGTAGTAATAGGAGCTGTGGGCTGCTTCCTGCCACCCAGCTAGCTTTACCTGAAATAATAACACGCAAATTGTATTCTTTTAAACATTGCCTGGCCCATTAGTTCTAGCCTCTTATTGGCTAATTCTCTCATCTTGCTTTAACCCATATTTAGTAATCTGTGTAGCACCACAAGATGGCTTACCAGGAAAGATCTTAACCTGTGTCTGTCTTGGGTGGGAGAATCATGGCGACTGCTTGAATCTGCTTCTTTCTCCTAGCATTCTTTTCTGTCTACTCCTCCTACCTATCAGGGCCAAGGTAGTTTCTTTATTAACCAATGAAAGTAAAACATAGACCCTCCTCCATCAGTAGGTCCTGGATAAGTCTTGAATTTGGAGGAAGTTGGTTACAATAATCTGACATGACTCTCAAACTTCAAGGGAACTGAGAAAAGAAAAAGAGTATATCCTCTGGGGAATAAAAGCATATGACACAAGAGTAGTGTCCTCTAGGCATCTTAAGAAGGATAAGTTTAGTAGTGAAGGCAGAAGAATATATTGAAGTCAGTTGGCCAGAGTAAATACAGGGGATTCAGAATGTGAACTTGTTAATTCTGATCTCATTAAAGTTAGTGTCTCTATTTCCTGATCAAAGATTGCATTTTATTATCATACTCCAATAGTTGCTAACATCAATCTTTAATCTATGTGACTTAAAACAATGTAAGCCATTCTATCTTCCAATTTTGGGAAGCCAGAATTCTAATGTGAGCTTTCCTAAGCTTCAGAAGCCTCAAAGAAAAAAAAATTCACTTTCTAGAAACTTCTTGAGCTGTGTGACCTTTGTCCTCTAAAATCTCTAATATTTATGCAAGTGATGTTTCATTCATCATTCCTCTTATTTTCTAACTGAATCCACTTCCTTTTATCTTAAGACTGCTTTCCTTATATCATAATTATCATAACTCTGGATAAAAAGCTTTATATTCCACCTTTTGTGGTAGTGAAGAACATTCATGATTTAGATTTTCAAATCATATTTCATATTAAGGACCTAGTGAGAGCAAAGTTATTGGTGCTTGAGAAATGCAAATATGTATATATATTTCCTTCTTTTTAAAACTTTTTACTTAAAAAATTTCTTTATTTAACCAAAAAATATGTTTATCATACTTTATTACAAAAATGTGCAGTCACCAGACCAGAAATAAAAACAACTACACTTAGTGGAAGAACAAGAGCTTGGACACACTCTAGAGCAGCAATCACCTTGCATATTAAAAAAGAAAAACTAGCATCAATTTTGCAAGTATATGTTTGTTAGAGCATTGGTAAATTACAACACTATTATATTATAGACTGATCATTTTCATAAAATTTGTGCTGGCATCAATAAAATTTGTAAAGTGACTAAGTTGTCATAAAAGTATGTCACATTTATCACATACTTTGCTGATAAAAATCTTAAATTATTTGCTTCTTCCTAAAAATTACATAAAAGAAGTAAAAACAACATAAGAGGAAAACACACATATGAATGAAAAACCTAAAGATTGAGGTAAGAATGGTTCATCTAGGAGGTAGTATTCATTCCCATAAAAATAAAAACTCATAAAAAATATTCATAAAACTTCTTTAACTTTAGTTTTGAAAGTTATAATTCCATTTGAAAATATTTTAAGATTTAAAATGAATGTCTAGATTTAAGTACATTGTTATTGTGTTATCTTGGCAATAAGGTGAAAGTTATAATTAGCTTTTAAAATGTAATTATGTCACTCAAAAATCCTTACTAAATTTCACTAATTTTGAAGGCTTCTAATTATGGATCAGAATAGAAATGTTTAACGTTTCAATAATTTAGATTCAAAACACCATGAAAAGGACTAACATAAGAAAAAATTTAAAGTAACTAAATAAATATATGAGATCTATACATCTCTATATTAGAAATTAAAAAGCTGGGAATAGAAGCAGTGTTGTTGATGGCTGAAACAGTCAATGTAGTAAAAATTTCATCTCTCCAAATTAGCCTATAAATTCAAAGCTCTTTAATTATAACTATCACTGGATATTTTAGGGCTTAGGAATACATGCTGCTATTCATCTAGACAGTAAGAAGAATAGCCCGAACAAAAACCTGAGTATGATGGGCTGTTTATTCATTATATTTCCACAGAGTATGTAGCACTGTGTACATCTAAAGATAAAGAATGGCAAATCAAAGTTAAAAAAAAATAGAAACATAAACCAGAATCAGGAATGGAGGAGGATATGATGTCTAAAGTTTAACTTCCACTGTGGGGTTAGAAATGACCCAAGTTTTAATGTTTAAAGAGAAAGGCAGTATTCAGCTTAATTACTGGCACTGAAATATATTTTATGTGGATCAAAAACATAAAGTATGTGAAGCACAAACAAATTGCTAAAAGAATAGTTTCTTTTTAATAACGAATGTATGGAGAAGACATTTTTTTTGCAAGTATCAAAGCTAAAAATAAAAAATATATTTATGTGAACGTATGTCCCTTTCAATATGTGCACAGTGGCAAATACAACCCAAATAAGACAAACATGTTGAGTTGGGCAGTAATGGTGCATGCCTTTTATCCCAGCACTTGGGAGCTAGAGGCAGGTAGATCTCTGGGACTGGACCAGCCTCAATCTGGTCTATCAAGTGAGTTCCTGGAAGGTAAGGATACACAAAGAAACCAGGCCTCCCCAAAACAAAACAAAAAGGCAAACATGTTAAAAGTATTATTCGCATTATAAGAATATTTTTAATATCTTGAATGAAGTTAAATAATAACAAATACTTATTACATTTGTAATTTATTTCTAAACTGAGGAATAGTAAACTACGTTGGACATTTGTTAATTGATTTAACTTATCCAATAGGGAAGGAATGTATTTTACTTTAATTGCAGACTTCATCATAACAATAATTAATATATTGGAAAAACATAATTGTGTAGCCTGTCATAGAAAGAAAATAATTATAATCAAATATTTCATGTGTTAAAGATCAAATGGTTTTAGAATCATTTTATGACTAACAGAAAAGCTAAGCATTGAAGTGTATAAAGAATCAAAAGGGAATGATGCATTTTTCATTGCATGATACACATATTTAATTAGTTTAAAATGCTATTTTTTATTGTTATTATTATTTGAAAAGAGAAAATACTGTTATGTGCTAGTTAAAATTTAATAATCTGAAGAAAGACATTTGAAAAATTACTTCAAAAGCTCATTCCAAATTTCTATCAATAATTTTACTTAATGAGATTCACCAATTCATCTTCACTACTTTTCAAATGTAGCCAATATTTATAGTGATATCTAGTAAAGTCTTCCTTGAGGATTTCATGGTTTGACAAGAATATAATCTGACAAAAAATTAGAACTATCATTTGATTAAGCAATTCTTGTAATGAATAAACATTCAGGGGAAGGGTCCTGGTGTATTGAAGACACATCAGCATTTTCATGCCTCCTGAATCACTACATAGACCACCAAGGTAATAAAACATACCATAATGTCTATTGGAGTAAACACAAAGAAAGCTTAGTGTGTGACTATAGACAGGGATCATCAGTTAACAATATTTGTTGATTAATGGTGCATATTAGAGCTTGACTCCCAACACCCCTGTAACTTGAAGGTATCCTCCAAATTACTGTAACTCTAGCCCTTAAAGAGATGGAAACAGGAGAATATCAGGGTTTTGCTAGTTTGGGGCTTATCAAATAAAATACAAAAATTGTCAATAAAATACTGGCAAACAGAATCCAAAAACACATTAGAAAAATTATCCATTATGATCAAGTAGGCTTCATCCCAGAGATGCAGGGCTGGTTCAACATACGAAAACCTATCAATGTAATCCATCATATAAATAAACTGAAAGAAAAAAAATATGATCATTTCATTAGATGCTGAAAAAGCATTTGACAAAATTCAACACCCATTTATGATAACGGTCTTGGGGAGATTAGAGATACAAGGGTCATACCTAAATATAATAAAAGCTATTTACAGCAAGCTGACAGCTAACATCAAATTAAATGGAGAGAAACTCAAAGCCATTCCACTAAAATCAGGAACACGACAAGGCTGTTCGCTCTCTCCATACATCTTCAATATAGTGCTTGAAGTTCTAACAATAGCGATGAGACAACATAAGGGGATCAAGGGGATTCGAATTGGAAAGGAAGAAGTTAAACTTTTGTAATTTGCAGATGATATGATAGTATACATAAGCGACGCCAAAAACTCTACCAAAGATCTCCTACAGCTGATAAACACCTTTAGTAATGTGGCAGGATAAAAGATCAACTCCAAAAAATCAGTTGTCCTCCTATACACAAAGGATAAAGAAGCAGAGAGGGATATGATAGCCATGAAGAGCATAAGATATCTTGGGGTAACTCTGACCAAGGAAGTGAAAGATCTATTTGACAAGAACTTTAAGTCTTTGAAGAAAGAAATTGAAGAGGATACCAGAAAATGAAAGGATCTCCCTTGCTCTTGGATTGGGAGGACCAACATAGTAAAAATGGCAATTCTACCAAAAGCAATCTATAGATTCAATGCAATCCCCATCAAAATTCCATCAAAATACTTCATAGACATTGAGAGGACAATAATCAACTTTATATGGAAAAACAAAAACCCAGGATAGTCAAAACAATCTTATACAATAAAGGAACGTCTGGAGGCATTACTATCCCTGACTTCAAACTCTATTACAGAGCTCCAGTATTGAAAACAGCTTGGTATTGGCATAACTGGATGTCAACCTGCAGAAGAATGAAAATAGACCCGTATCTATCACCATTCACAAAACTCAAGTAAATGGATCAAAGACCTCAATATCAATCTGAACACACTGAAGCTGATAGAAGAGAAAGTGGGAAGTACCCTACAACATATGGTTACAGGAGATAGCTTTCTATGTATAACCCCAGCAGTACAGTCATTAAGGGCAACATTGAATAAATGGGACCTACTGAAACTGAGAAGCTTCTGTAAAGCAAAGGACACTGTCACTAAGACAAAAAGGCAACCTACTGACTGAGAGAAGATCTTCACCAACCCCGCAACAGACAAAGGTCTGATCTCCAAAATATATAAAGAACTCAAGAAACTAGACTTTAAAATGCTAATTAACCCAATTAAAAAATGGGGCAATGATCTGAACAGAGAATTCTCAACAGAAGAATTTCAAATAGCCAAAAGACTTTACTTAAGGTCATGCTCAACCTCCTTAGCGATCAGGGAAATGCAAATCAAAACAATTTTGAGATATCATTTTATGCCTGTCAGAATGGCTAAAATAAAAAACACCAATGATAGCCTTTGCTGGAGAGGTTGTGGAGGAAGGGGTAAACTCATCCTTTGCTGGTGGGAATGTAATCTTGTGCAACTACTTTGGAAATCAGTTTTTCGGTTTCTCAGGAAATTTGGGTTAACGTACCCCAGGACCCAGCAATACCACTCTTGGGAATATACCCAAAAGATGCCCGTTCATATGACAAAAGCATTTGTTCAACTATGTTCATAGCAGCATTATTTGTAATAGCCAGAGCGTGGAAACAATATAGATGTCCTTCAATGGAAGAATGGATGAAGAAATGTAGAATATATACATATTAGAGTAGTACTCAGTGGTAAAAAAACAATGTCATCTTGACTTTTGCATGCAAATGGATGGAAATAGAAAACACTATCCTGAGTGAGGTAACTCAGACCCAAAAAGATGAACATGGGATGTACTCACTCAAAATTGGTTTCTAGCCATAAATAAAGGACATTGAGTCCATAATTTGTGATCCTAAAGAAGCTAAATAAGAAGGTGAACCCAAAGGAAAACATATAGTTATCCTCCTGGATATTGGAAGTAGACAAGATTGCACGGCAAAAAATTCGGATCTTGGGGGTGGGGTGGGATGGGGGAAAGGGGAGATGTGGAGAGAAAAGTGAGAAGGGGAGGATGGAAAGAACTTGGGGAAATGGGATGGTTGGGATAAAGGAAGGGTGGATATGGGAGCAGGGGAGTATATATCTTAATTAAGGGAGCCATTTTAGGGTTGGCAAGAAACTTGAACCTAGAGAGGCTCCCAGGTGCCCAGGGCAATGTCTCCAGTTAGTTCCTTGGGCAGCTGAGGATAGGGAACCTGAAATGGCCCTATCCTATAGCCATACTGATGAATATCTTGCATATCAAAATAGAACCTTCATCTGGTAATGGATGGAGATAGAGACAGAGACCCACATTGGAGCACCGGGATGAGTTCCCAACATCCCAATGAGGAGGAGAAGGAGGGAGAACATGAGCAAGGAAGTCAGGACCGTGAGGGGTGCACCCACCCACTGAGACAGTGGGGTTGATCTATTGGGAGCTCACCAAGGCGAGCTGGACTGGGACTGAAGGCATGGGATAAAACAGGAATCTCTGAACATGGCAGACAATGAGGGCTGATGAGAAGCCAAAGGACAATGGCACTAGGTTTTGATCCTAGTTCATGTTCTGGCTTTGTGGGAGCCTAGCCAGTCTGATGCTCACCTTCTTAGACCTGGATGGAGGGGGGAAGACCTTGTACTTTCCACAGGGCAGGGATTCCTGACTGCTTTTTGGACTGGAGAGGGAGGGGGTGAGGAGAGAGGAGGGGGAGGGAAATGGGAGGCTGGGAGGAGGCAGAAATTATATTTTTCAATAAAAAAAGGAGTCACTGAGATACTATAACAGTTCCTGTTTCCAAATGTTCTCTGAGGTGACAAAAAATAAAGAATATATGGTTAATAGGTATTCTGGATACACTGGATGAAGGATATATAGATATATCCTGGATAAAGGGAGTTGCAAATATAGAAACTGAATATAAGGAAATAATAAAGAGTAATAAGCATCATTTAAAGACATCTGTTACAGAATTAACAGTCCTGATTATTTCCTCATTTTTTTCTTTTTCTTTTCTTTTTCTTTCTTTCGTTTTGTTTGTTTAATATAGTGTTTTTCAGTAGCTATGAAGCCAGTTCTAGAACTAACTTTGTAAACCAAGTTGGCCTTGAACCCAAAGAGATCCACCTCTCTCTGCCTCCAGAGTGCTGGGATTAAAGGCATGAGCTACCACCACCTGGCTATTTCTTCATTTTCATATAACCTACTCTGTAAACCCTTCAGTACTGGCTGCATGTAAGGCATAATTATGATATGATTCTCTGATTTCATAAACTTTCACTCATCATCAGAGAGAGTTTACTTTTTCATTAAATATATATGTCTGAATAAATAATGTTTAAGTTTTCAACAATGAACAATAAATTTTCCTGCAGTAGTCTTTGAAGTTTCCTGGAAGAAGATGGGGTCCCACAACAACAATTCCACTTGGTTAATATGATGTCATGATGCTGACAGAGCTACAATTAGACATCTTTTGGGTTACCAGCTGCTCAAGATGGTTCCAACTTGGTTAGGTGAAATGATCCTTGCTCCTACTGTTAGGAGTCCCATAAGAAGACCAAACAACTCAACTGTAACATATACAAAGAGGTCCTGGGTAAGTGCCATATAGGTTTCTGGGTTGTCCAAACAATCTCTGAGGGCACCTATGAGCCCAGGTTAATTGATTCTGTGGGTTTTCTTGTGATGTCTTTGACAAATCTGGCTTCTACAATCTTTTCATCTTCTTTTCCTTAGGGTTCCCTGAGCTCTGCCTAAGGTTTCTCTGTGGGTCTCTGCATCTTTTTCTGTCAGTTGCTGAATGAAGCCTCTCTGATCACAGTTGGGCTAGGAAGAATAAAATCAGGAATATTTGTTAGAAAAGATATATTTGGATATTTGCTCTATGATAACAAAAACACTCAAGTAAAACAGAAGTATCAGATTATTGTAAAAAATTATATTTTCAAACTATATCAGGAAGCTAAGATTCTCAAGTATTATAGGGTGGATTATGTTGCCATTATTGCTTAATGTACTTATTCTGTTCTGGATTATAACTAACTTGGGATAGTTTAACAAATATATTTTTAAAAGTTAAAGTAGTATACACATATATTAAATTAGCTGGCAGCCTCAGAACTCTCTTTATAGTCTTAAATGTGCTTAAAATAAATGTAATCACACAAAAACTCCTCCAAATGCAACCACATGCTATCAAACAGAGAACAAAAATAATGTGTCTATCACCAATGCCATGAATAAGATGAGAAAAGTACATCCAAATTTATAGTAGATTTATTCTCACAAGTTTAATATTCAACTGTTCTCACTATATAGTCCACATTCTGTTTCTGTCATCATATTTTAATTAGTATAATCACATCACCTCACATGACCTTAGTGAATATTAATTGAATTGAATGTGTTCAAAATTTACTTTATGCACTTAACAGACATATTCAAAAACACTTGCTGAGATTAATGTGTCTCTTAATCAGTTGGTCAGAGATATATTGGTGGTTATCTTCTCAAGTAACCTTAGAGGTAATTTGGGTAATTATCTAATTGAGTCTTTCACTCATTGGACTCTAAAGTCAAAGAAAGGTGTAAACAAATTTCTCATTACTCACCCAGAATGCCCAGAAGATTTGTCTCAAATTATTTTGTATGAATTAAAGTGTAGCTATTAGAATTTGAGTCATTCTGCTTCTGAATATTGTATCTAAGTTAAAGGAATTAAAGATAAAATATTTTCCCCACTTGCTTTTTCCTGTATGAGTAGCCAATTATCTCTGCTTCATCAGTCATTTCAAGGGTACTTCTTTCCTGTCCCATTACATCCAATTGCACCTACTACTATGAATTTAATTTTGTCATTTATCTGCAGATGTGTTCTAATAGGAAGAGGTATGATAAAAAAGTTGACTGGAAGTATAGTATGAGCCTAATCAATTTATTGAAGACTAATTAAATCTGTGTGCTTAATCTGTTTAAAAAACTCTTACCCCTCATTGGAAATCAGTATTTCGGTTTCTCAGGAAATTCGGGATCAACCTACCCATGGACCCAGCAATACCACTCCTGGGAATATACCCAAGAGATGCCCTATCAAACGAAAAGAGCATTTGTTCAACTATGTTCATAGCAGTATTATTTG
>NC_022013.1:38302635-38312620 GCF_000317375.1 Microtus ochrogaster | reverse complement strand
GGGGAAGGGTGGGAGGAGGGGGAGGGAAATGGGAGGCTGGGAGGAGGTGGAAACTTGTTTTTTTTCCTTTTCTCAATAAAAAAAAAAATAAAAAAAAAAAACTCTTACCTCACTTTTTAAAAATGTATTCCCTTACAGAATTTACAGCATCTATCTGTGTCTTTCTGATAAATTGCAGCAAAGCTATTTTATTTTAGTGTTTTTCTTTTTTACCTATTTAGTATTCTGAAACTCATATACTCATTATATCACAGTAATATGATTCTGATTCTCATTTTATAAAAATGAAAACAAGAAATTATTCTTTCACTACCAATACATGAAACATTTTGTTTTGCTTAAGCAAGTTACTCAACAGGAGTTCAATTCTTAAAGTTTTAATTGTAACAAACTTTTTACATGTGCCTATAGTTGTGACTCAGACCTCTGCATTACTTCCAGTGAATGTAAATTTCATCAGAAAAGGAGAGTGAATAACTCTTATAATCAGCCTAGCAGAAATATAAATATCCTGATAACATGCACACATTATTATGTATAATTAATGCTACAAGTATTTTATGAATGGAATATAATTTTGCAAAACCGACATACACAATATTAAATTATTAAATCATTTTATGAGATAAGATACATAAATGAAAAAGGGATGATGAACATGTGACAAATATAAGTATAATATTCAACTAAAATATATGAATAATAGTCTAATAGGATTGATGAATTGATTCCTGGAAGAGATTAAAAACAGATAATCCCCAAAAGGTCAGAAATCATCAACCCCAGCTCTTACAGTGTAAATAATCTTTTGACCAAAGTTAAACATTAGACATTTTAGGACAAGATTAACTTAATTGTATTCACTTAATTCTGCCTTTATTACTTTGCATTGATTTGTGTTTTTTCTAATTAATATGTACATATAGTCTTTGTTATAAATATTACTTCATTGTAATGAGCTTCCGAGAAATATCTTCATGCAGTCACATAAAGTAGCCACACACACACATACTCAGTTCCAAACTTTATATTTCATTGTGAACTTCTGTACAATTAGGGTATAAACTCTGAATAATGGAGTAATGGAACTGCATTTAGGTTTTTGTACATTTACTATCAATTGAATTTTTATTTACTTACCTAACACACACACACACACACACACACACACACACACACACACAAAGAAAAAATAAAATATGACAGCATTGAAATTAGGAAAACATTAGCTTAATATTGCCTTTTCGATTCATATGCACTTCTCAAATTTCGTCTTTTCTCAACACAGGATGTACTCCTTTATTTGAAGGGCCTTGCCCATAATGAACACACACATATTTGTAACCAACTTTAAGCTTAAACTAGTATTATATTTTGAATTTCAATGTTAGATGATACAGATGGACAAAAAGCCAACAAAAAGGCAAGAGCTATATATGAGAATATCATTATCGAAAAATAGATATTGAATTCTGTGACTTGAAAAATGTGCTCTTATTACATTACTCATGACCTTAGTAATTATCAATTCAAATGTATCTTGGTGTTATTAGTAGAGATTAACCATTCATTGATCTTTATCTCACTGACTTTCACAAATGCCATTTTTGAATTAGGTAAAATATGTGGCTCAAACACAGACTTGTTTACTTCTTCAAAATAAGAATTTTGAAACTATCATTTGAGAAGGTGCTCAACATTTTGTCCTGCAAACTATTCCAACTGGAACACTATGCAGCATTGAGAGGAGATGGAGATAATTCTGTAAGGAATTCTGAGAAAAATGTGGCAGGTTAATGTAAAACCTTGATCTTGCACAGAGAGTACCAAGAAGTGAGTAACTACTCACCAGGCAGGACACCCTACTTTCTAGGCCCTCCATACTGGGTAAAACACCTGGCTTCTCCCCAACCTGCCTCAGCCTCTCTAGCCAGTCAGCAGGCAAGTTTTCTGCGGGTCAGATGATCCAAAACCCACATCTCATCAACCCTGTAAGCTACAAAAACCACTCTGTACAAAAGTAAAAGAGCGGGAAGAGCGAGAATATGAACAAAGTGGTCAAGATCATGATGGGGATACCCAGAGAAACAGTGTAACTAAGCTAATGGGAGTTCACAAACTCCAGCTAGACAACAAAGGAACCATTTTAGGCCCAAATTCTGAAAATGGGTTACAGTTAGAGCTGCAGGGCTAGATCTGTAGGGTTACTGGCAGTGGCACCAGGATTTATCCCTACTACTTGTACTGGCTTTTTGGGAACCCATTCTCTTTTTATGGATATCTTGCTCAGCCTAGATATATTAGGGAGGGCCTTGGACCTTCCCCAAAATAATGTGCCTTACCATCTCCTAGTGGTGGATGGGAGGTAGAGTCTAGTTTGGGGTGGGAGGGAGTAAAGGAAATGGGAGGAGGGGAGGAAATGAGAACTGGGATTGGCATGTAAAACGAATAAAGGTACTTTGTTTAAATAAAAATAAAATGAAAACAAGTTGAAAATGGGGGAAAATTGACTTTGATCCAAGGTTTGTGTTGGAATACATTGGCTTCCATTGACTTGTAGTCAGTGTCCACAGAGATAATATCATTTCTAAAGATCTGCACATCTTCTCAAATGTTATTGTTTATACCAATGTTATTTTTCATGATCTTTGTAGTTGTTAGTTGGGACCATTTGGAGTCCTGGCCTCCAGCTGATCTTCCCTGCTAGTGATCTTTACTTTCCTTCTGATTTGAGTTACTGAAAGCTGTGTCAAAGTTGTTTACCAGCTCTGCTTCCCGAGCTTGTGTTGCCTTGGCCTTGAGGATCAGAGGATAAGGTTTTCACCTGTTGGCCCACCTTACTCTGTTGGGTATATAAGCCTTTGTGGCGCTATTGAATAAAGGGATTCTTACCAGTGACTAGAGGTTCATGTCTCTTTCTCTCTATCTGTGTGTCGTTGTGTGTTTCAGTCTCCAGCCCCTTGCCCGAAGCTCATGAACTGTATGGTAGTGTATAGAGCAAAGACAGACATTGTACGCTGCAGTTGTTACCTACCTTTAGGTGAAGACAGGACTTTATTTACCAATTTCTTTTAAATTAAATTTTTAATTAATATTAGGGAAATAGGTAGGAAAGATTAATCTTTAACATTAGAACTTTACATTCATGTTTGTTTTTATCGTTGTATATTCTGAAAATATAGTATGTATATTAAAATACCAGATACTATGTATATTAAAATACTAACCTCCCTAAATATCCACAAACTCAGTAATATGTTATCCATAGAAAATGTGAGGGCAAATGTAAAGACCTTTTCTTCATGTACTTTGTTGGTGTTGGGATAGCTACTTCTTCTGAGAGTTTTTTTTCTTACCAATAAGAAGAAGAATCTTTAAACAAACTCGAAAAACTATATGAAATTTAAAAAAAAACTCAAGAAAATAAACTTCAGAAGCATCAAAGATCTTGAAAATAATAAGATTCATAGTTCTACTTCTCTAGGATATGAAAAATGCTTGTGGAGGAGCAGAGACTAGAAACTCTAAACAGTCACATATAATTTTTTCATGGATCATTGGAAATGCAGGTCTTTGGGGTTGTTGCTCATGATAAAGTGAGCCCTTAAATGATAAAATTTGCCTTTGTTTCTTCCATACTCCTGAAAGTAATTGATCTATAACTGACCACAATAAGCATTCTGGTACACTAAACTCAGCTTGGGTAGAATTGTCCATTTGTCTGTAACTGGTCACTTGTTTTCAGTGAATAGAAAGATGCTTTCTTATTTCCAGGAAAAAAACATTACACAATACATTTATCAAATAAAATTTTTCAAGGACTATCTTGAGTGCACACTTGAGAATGAATTCTTTCACTAAAGTAGTGGTAGCAATTATTCAGTCTCAAATTAATCCACATATTACTAATGGGAAGGAAATCTACTTTGATATTGTCTCAGAGAATATTAATAAGTTTAGTCAAATTTCATACATTTTCTACAAAATTCTAGTAGATGAGTTAGATTTCTCAAAGTAAGGATATTTCAATTGCAGTCTCTCTCTCTCTCTGTCTCTGTGTGAATGTTGGACTTGAGTGTGTATATGTGACTGTATGTTCATGTTTGTTTGTGTTTGTATATTGATTGTAAAATGCACTCAAAATACATTCAATATTTTTCTTGTAAAGAATTTCATTGAATAAAGTACTAATTATATAGACAGCAATTTCTCCTTTTCCTCACTGAAAGTTGCTATAATTTGTATGTGATAGAAAGAAACACCAGTGAGAGAGAATGAAATAAACTTTAAGTCTCTATGTACATAATTACTTACCAAGCCAGGTTTAGTATATAGTTATTGGAAATATTAGTGCTCTAAATTTAAGTTTTGTCTTCTGCTGGTATTTTCAGTGATATAACCTTCTAGCTTACTTTATTTTATTAGTTGTTATTTAATAAGAAAACATTAATTCTAATAGTATACATGCCATCAATAATCTTCCAATAAAATGAAAAGTCTCTTTCTATGCGAGTTTATTGTGATATTATATTGGGAAAGACTAGATAAACAGTAAATGAAACTTCCTAATGAGTGTTTACATCTTTGGAACCTTTAGAGTAGACTCAAGAGTTGACTATATGACACTTTGTTATGTTATAATTGAACGAAAATTAGAAGTCTTTTTTTTTAGGTTACCATAATATCTTCATTTTTGTTTAAAAAAAAGTTCTATCAGAAAGTTTTATTTACTTTTATTCCCCATTGAAGATGCCAGAGTCGACAAATGAAATCTGAAGCAAAGATTGAAGTTCTGTTTTATTTGTCTAAACTGTTCCTAAGCAGACACGCTATGGCAAAAATACCACAGTCAATACTACATCTTAAAGGGACAAGACAAAATCCCAAAGGTTTTAGAGAATTGATATTACAAGTAGCATGTTGTGCATATAAAGCAAAACAATCCAGCTGAACTTGTTGAACTGTTTTCAATCATGTTCTCAGTCTAAGTTTAAGACTTGTATATATAAATTATCTCAATGATCAAAAATGAATCATTTTACAATGGATAAAATTATACCTCATAGTCTCCTAGCCTGACAAGACTTTTAAAAATAAATAAATACTCACATTATTAGTCAAATTGAAATGCAAATCTTTCAGTGCACTTTGTGTTGTTCCATGAAAACATGCTTTGGAAATTTAGAGCATTAAATAATCTTCTTATATTAAGTTATAATAATATATATGCAATTAGAGTTATATTTGTGTTTTATTTTACTAAATATCCTTGTTTCTCCTGGGGTAGACTAAAATAAATAATGAACCTATAGTCTTACAGTTCAGATGCAGACCTCATGTATTTAGGCACACTTCCTTATTGAATCTCCTCAATCTAACTTCCTTTTTGGCTTATGTGAAAACAACACCTAGCTTTCTGTTCATATGTCCTTGGAAATATTCTATGAGGTCTAAAGGTGACTACATTTATATAGACAACAAAACAAGTGTTTAGGACATTGCAATTTGGTTTCCTTTCCATGAAATGTCTTTGTAGTTTTGTGATCAGCATGACAGTCATTGTGCCTCTACAGTCACTGTCCTGAATTTGTCCTAAACCAATATGAAGAAAAGCAACAAAACCTTTTATCTAATTAAGAGATATTTGGAAAGCAATGAGAGCAAATATCATTTCACTTACCATTTTATATAAACACCGGTGCCCAGCCAATTCTTTAAGATACATTTCTTATGTCATATTGGTCATAGAAAAATGTCCTAGCTGAAATTAAGTCTAAAATATTCTTTATCAAATGGAGAACAAGGGTCCAACAAGATACTTCGGTGTGTGAATCTTAATTACAAAGCCTGTGGGAGAGAAAATCTACTTCCATAAATTATAGTCTAACACCTAAGACAGATACACAGAGAGAGAGAGACAGAGACAGAGACAGAACTAATATTTTCTTGTTTAAAAAAATGGATTCATTTCTCATGCAAATATATATTGGTTATCATTTCCCCCCTTTTTTTGCAGGAAGTAGAGATTGTAGGTCAAAGGATTTGTGGCTGGGCTTGTGTTCAGATTTATCTTTCAGTAGCTTGCAGAGTACCTTCCTGGTGAAGGTACCATGTAAGCACAAACTGGATTTCTCCATTTTCAGTGAATTCTGTTGCATCCTAGATAATGGTCTCTGCTATCAACGTGTAGAGAACAATCATTTGTCTTAGCAACAACCTAGGTTGTTTGGGGGACTCCCTATTGCCAACAAATCAGTTAAATTCAACCATGTCACACCACTGGAAGTCTTGCAAGGTTTATATTTTCTTTGATTTTTTTTTTCAATTTTAGTTATTGAAGAGGTTTTTTGTTGTTGTTTTCTTCAACTGTTTGTTACTTATTGGATTTCTTTAATTTTTTTATTCATTTCCCCCAATTGTTCTCTGTATTTTCCTCTATTTCCTTAAGGAATTTATTCGTTTCCACTTTAAAGACCTCTATCATCTTCATATAGTTGGTACTTCAGGTTTCTCTCTTGTGTTTAAACCTTGTTGGAATATTCAAGACCTGCTGTGGTAAGAAAATTAAGCTATATTAACTAATTAGTGGCATCCAGACATTTGGGTTTGGGATGATTATAGGTCTAGGTGCTATTTCTGGATTTGCATGTATTGAGTGGCTATTATGTTCCTTTATTGCTGTTTCCTCTCTGGTGTAGTGGCATTTCAATTGTATTTTAATAAAGAAAGCTTGGCTGGAGATAGCAAAAGTAAAACAGCCACACTGGTCAACCTTACAGCGAGGAAGTTGTAATACCTACCTTTAATTCAAATTAGTTACCATAGAAACCGCGAGGTGCATACCTTTCATCCCAGTGGTGTGCACCTTTAATCCCAGCCCTAAAGACAATTATAAAGCAGGAGGATTCAACTCCCAACAGTCCAAATGGAGATTCCTGGAGGCAGGATCACCATATGTACTGAAATCAAGGTAAGAGCCAGTGCCTGGAGGCTTGACTTTCGGATCTTCAGGTTGAACCCGAATTTCTGTCCCTGAATTTTATTATTCATGTACCACTCTGTAATTTGCAGAGTATGATGAATGTGCATGGCTTGTTTTCTTCCTTTTTGACTGGCATGTTCACAGGGAACGCCTTCTGGTATTTCAGGCTGAGTTATTGTTTGAGTTGGGGGATAAAAGTTTGAAAAAAAAAGTCTTTGAACTTTGGGCATAGGATCATTGATTGAGGAAGGGGAGACCACGCAGGCTTCAGGCTACATAGCTGGAGACAAAACTGGGTGTACTGAATCTCTGAGCAATAGGAGAGGTATGCATCTATCTTACCATATTTGTTGCCCTGGGAGTAGTGTATTAGATTAGTACAGGCTGCCCTCTGGACTTGGGGCCTGAGATAAAGCAATGAATAAGGACACAGAGCTTAGAAGGGGAAGATCTGTGGAGTCACAGGGGGTTGGATCATAAAACAGGGACGATTATAAGGGGTATTCTGCTGTAGATCTAGAGATGGAACTGGGCAATTGGATCTTGGGGATAGAGAGATGAGATCTTAGGGTAGTCGCCTGATTTTCTGAGGACATGGTCTGTGGGTTAGTAGGGAATGCCTGATGAAGTTTGGAGATAGGATAAAGATACCACGTGGGGGGATGGATAAGGGAGGAATGGTCTGTGGCATCCACAAGAGATGCAACCATCCCAGAAAAAGGCTCCTGCTGGTGTTTTGTTGCAGTGCTAGGAACAAGTCTCAGAAACTGGTTATGGAAGGAGGAGGGAGTAGTAAGGGTCTTTAGTTAGCTTATCTGTTCTTCTGTTTTGCTTAGCTGGTGTGTTACCAATTATTGTCTTCTGGTGCTGGAAGCTGGGATAATGAGATGAGTTAGCGGAAAAATTGGGGAAAGATCTTTGTGCTCTCTAAAGGAGGGTATCAGAGAAGAAAGGAATATTACAGCTGGTTTTCTTTTCCATAGCTGGGGACAAGATGAGTTCAGGGGAATTGGTTTCAAACGCAGAAGCAGGAGGAAAGCAGTGGGGCTGCCTTCCACCACCTTGTGGCCCTGTGAGGACTGTCCCTTGGGTTAGCAGTGGCTTCCTGCTAGGGTTGAGTTCTCTAACAAATCAACAAATGCTGAGAGGAAGGTTAAAAAGGAAAGATCCGAACCATCCACAGAAGATGGGAGCTGGAGTTTAGTGATGTCTGCCGTGGGTTCTCTTCTTAGGAGCTAAGGATGAGAAGAGTTGATTTTAAGGGAACAAACATAAAAGAATGTTTGTGGCATGTCTACCTTGTTTTCTGTTAGGCATGTTCTAATAATTTTTAATTCAAAGCTGAATCACTTTGCTGTACTTAAATATATTCTGTCTTTGCTTTAGTCTGCAACTCAATAGTATGAAAGCTTTTGCTGTGAATGTGCTTTTGACTTAAGATTGATATGAATAAATCTTTAGATATTTGAATATACACAATGTGGTATATTTGGCTGTTCATATATAAGCACAGCATGAAGTGTGTCATGTTATAATATAATTTCATAAACCATAATCATGATCTGAAATTAAATACTAAATATTTTAGTTTTTAACAAAAGTGCTATTTGAAAAGATTAGATTAAGTTGTGAAAAATTCAAATGAACATCTTCTCTGTGTCTTTCAATTAACTATGTCATCTGTGGGATATATTTATTTGCTCACCCAGATTTGAAATTTCATTCTGTTTTCTTTCAAAACATTTTATCATTATTTAAAGTAATTTATATTAGAATGTTTATTATGCTGTGTAAATTTGTGCATGTAAATGCTATTGTGTTTATTTGCACATGCATCTGTGTGTGCATTTCAGTGTGTATATTGTGTGTAGATGACAGAGCTTGTCATCTGTTGCTTACCACTTTCTTTCCAACTTATTGAAACAGGATCTCACATTGAATCCATATCATGGCAATTTGCCTAGACTGTCTGGCAGACAATCTCCGTGGGTTCTTCTATCTCCATCTCTCTTGTGGTAGAATTGTTTGAAGACACCAGTGCTCACAGCAGATACCCTGGTGTTAGGGTTAAAAAAAAAAAAGGGTCTTCATGCTTCTGCAGCCAGGTCTTCAAGTTCTTCACCAACTGAACTATCATTCCAGCCCAAGAAATTACTTTTCGTATCAAGCATAGAGCTTGGAAGAATCTTTGTTTTCTACCAATGTTATCCATAACCTACCACCTGTTTATGTTAAAGCTATTTAATAAACTTTCATATTACTATAATAATAATAGCAAACAAAAGAAAAAAATAAGATGGCATTAGTGACTTTTTAATCTCTGAGAACATTTTAATAAAAGTTTCTATTTTCTGTAGATATAATTGTCAGTGCCCAGATAATTTTAAAACATTTTTTTTATATTTTAAAAATGTTTATAAATATACGGACAAAACTGTTACTATAGTTCTGTGTTGTTTTGTCAAAACCAGACTAGCTACTCGTCATTATTTATTAGACTTGGACTATATTTGTGAAAGAAGAATCTGCTCATTTCAGGTTGTGGTATTCATTTTCTCTAGTATTGAGCGTGTGATCAAACCGGACTCTCTGAATGTGTCGGACAAGGAGGGCTGACTGAGAAGCCAAGGACAATGGCACTGGGTTTTGATCCTACTGCATTTACTGGCTTTGTGGGAGCCTAGTCTGTTTGAATGTCCACCTTCCTAGACCTGGATGGAGAGGGGAGGACCTTGGACTTCCCACAAGGCAGGGAACCCTGACTGCTCTTTGGACTGGAGAGGGAGGGGGAGGAGGAAGAGGGAGGAGTAGGAAATGGGAGGAGGGAAGGAGATGGAAATTTTTAAGTAAAAATAAAAATAAAATAAAAAAAGTTACATTAGCTACTAATTATACCCATAGTAAACATAAAGACACATTTGCTTCTCTGTTAAAAAATAAAGATATTGCTGGGCGGTGGTGAAGCATGCCTTTAATCCCAGCACTTGGGAGGCAGAGGCAGGC
>NC_022013.1:38297704-38302535 GCF_000317375.1 Microtus ochrogaster | reverse complement strand
CCAGCCTGGTCTACAAGAGCTAGTTCCAGGATAGGCTCCAAAGCCACAAAGAAACCCTGTCTCGAAAAACCAAAAAAAAAATAAAATAAAAATAAAAAATAAAGATATTGTATAGTCGACATTGACCTCTGTGTTCCATGAAGCTATAAACTATGCAGCTAGTCAGTTTTGTTCAAGTTCAGTTGTCCTGGTTTACCTTTTGTCATCTATGACAATTGGTCCTCCTCATTGATGGATGAGGTCTATAGCTACAGGGACTCTTAGTGTTCCATCTGATTTCTTGTGTTCATTAGAGGAAAACGAAAGAGGAAGCAAGAGTGAGAGACAGTAGGTAATATAAAAGTCATGGTGTCATGGTGACCAATGTGATTCTCTCACTCTGCTGTGTTACAGGCCCAGAATCAAGTTCCATAGTATGGCATTTATTTAAGGAAAAGTGGTTCAAACTAAAGAATCAGCTCACAGTAATCATGTCTTTCAAACATTGTTTTTTTTTGTTACTGCTCTCCATGATTACTTATTTTTCTAGTCTTTTGTATTTATGCATTATTTTGGTTATTAATTTTTGACTTGAGTTTTTAAGAGATGACTTTAAGTAGCACTTGCTGGCTGGCATGAAACTTGTTGTGCAGCTGAGGATACTCCTGATATTTCTGCCACCAACACAGAATAGAGTCACTAGAATGCACCACCATGTACAACTAGTGCTACATATTCTACTCTTAATAAATAAGTGCTAAGAACAGTGGGAATGGCATTATTAACACTGCATAGAGACTATTTCTTTATATTTTGAAATTGTAATGTCATTATATTATTTGTCTCTTCTGTTACTTCCCTTTCCAAATATACTGGCTTTTTTTTTTCAATTTCCTGACCCTTTTTCATTAATTGTCTTTATATGTACATATGTATATACATATGTATTTCAAAAACACATCTACTTTATCTTCATAATGGTTAATTTGATATGTTTTTAGAGCTGACCATTTGTGATCAAAATTAATTTATGTGCTCTTCTTTAGGGAAGATTATTTCTTCCACTCTTAATAACTTAACTGCTGATATTTGCTTGAGTAGAGTTGAAATCTCATGGATTTTCCTTATCTACATTGGCATGTCTATCTTTTTGTTGTCCCTGCTTAGCTCGTGTTTAGGCAATCAAGTTGCCGAGACTTTACAGTTATAGCTTCTGATTTTCCAAGAAAAACAATGTCCCATCAAATTCCCAATCCTCTCTCCCTTACAATCTGTCTGTCCTTTTCTGTTATATTTCATAAGCCTTTGGTTCAGTAATTGTTCCAATTGGGAATGGAGACTCCACCACTTGGCAGTTTGATTTTGGTTTTCTTTAATGGTCGTTATCTGTTGAAAATGGAGTTTCCTGAGGAGGAGTGAGGGCAATTTTAGTTTAATTCTGTTTGTTTTTAGATTAGCCAAAATCTTTAAAGGCTGCTATCATTTTGTTCAACAAACTATATTGCTAGATGTCTAAAATTATCAATATCAGAAAAATTCTTTATCAAGGAATATAATATACTCATTACAAATATGTTATTCTTAAGTCATTTTTAATTGTTGATTTTATAGTGAAGATTTTTAAAAATCAGATTAGTTTCTCACTAAAAATAATTAATTTGTACATTGCTTAAAATGTTTTTCTATATGCCCAAATCTATTTATTCATGTATCATCAGATAGTATTTTAAATATTAAGATGATTTTGATTATATCTAGTACTTCCAATTATTTTGAATAATTTATTCATATGTATTCTGACATTGTCTCATAATATTTTTAAAGATTGAAGAAAAGTAAATTGCCTAGAAGTTTATCTAATTCTTGTTATGTAAACTCTTGTCATCTAATTAATGCCATATTCATCCCATGATCTTTCCATACAGTCTCTCACCTGTGATGATCATAGATATTTTTCTGTCATCTCTATGATTTTTTTTTAGTAGAGATGCCACTCACCATGGTATATCTAAGAATGAGCAAACAGTTTATTCTTACAATTAATAAGCCAAATATGTAGGGTTTTATCCATTACTAAATTGTCCTAGGCTACCGCATATATTTTTGAAGATATTTAAATAATAGTTTCGTGTAATTAATTGGCAAATGTTCTGTACCAGTAAGTGACTAGATATCTAAAATCCTGAAGCAATCACAAACAATGTTATTTATACTAGATCTCCCATACCAAGGTGCATTTCTTTTATTTATTTGTTACTCATTATCATGGAGTTTAACACTGAAGAGGTTACTAAATGCTTGAATTCACAAAATTCATAATCAGTCACCTCTCTAAAACATTTGCTCATGTTAAACTTTATGACTGCAGTATATAAAAAGCCAAATAAAGACTTAGATTTCCTTGAAAATAATGCATAGGTGACACTGATGAATTTATATCCTGTTTCTGCAAAAGTCAACAGCCAATATTACCACAAAGAACAATAAAAAGGAGATATTTAAAATCCTTACTTCTATCAGTAAACAAAACTTGCATGGTGGTGGGTAAAGCATCTGTGTAGCTTTCCATAGAAGGATCAAAATAAAATTTATACTTCCTTTGAAATTCTTTTAGTCTTCACCACAGCTGTTTCCATTCACCTTTGAGAAATTATATGATAAAGAATAGTATTATATATTATTTCCACATGATTATTTAATTCCATACGCTATCATAAAACCAGAGGAACTCCTCATTACCACATAAGAGTCACTCTGTGCTTTTGTCAGCATCTGTCCCCTTATATCAGAGCCGGTTTTATTCATTTCATTTAGCTTGATAAACTCACTGACCAAATAAAGGAAAGTGGTGGTCTATAGTCCATAAGCGGATCTATGATATAGTTCTTGCAAGGTATTTCTAACCTATTTAGAACACCAAATATACTACAAAGGGAAGAAATTTGAACATTGACTTTAAGCTTTTATCTTTAGCTAATGATATGTCCTTAGACATTCTGTTATTTAGTAATAGCTTTCGAGACATAACATTTGGGTGAACTTTTAGTTTAACATGAAATTTTTCCTTCTTAAAGCTAATGTTAAACTCAGAGTATTTTATTCTAGGGAAAGGCAAAATACTTTCACCCGAAAGAAAAGGTGACATTTCCATTTTGTACAGTCTGCTAAAAATGCCACAGCAGCTACAGTTTTTAATCCATGATTGTGAGTTATGCATGGATTGATTTTAAATGTAGCATTTTATTACTAGGGAAGAAAAAATGGTATTTCCTTAAAAATAAGATTAAATAGATATGTAACGGGATTTTAGTTGCAGAGGTGAATTTTTATGCATACTCGTTGGTTATGCTATAAGAGATTTCCTTTCTGAATTTACTGTATGTTTAAAATATCGGCCATAAACACCCTGAAGGGCAGGTGCTGAAATGACAGACAGAGACTCCATTCCATCTGTGTAAAAGGTTAGTGCCATATTGTAATACTTAGCATAACCTTAAAAATCCATAACTTATACCCTCTTTCTAGGCAAGTTTTATATTTAAATGTGGTTTGGAAAATATATTCTCACACGTTAAACACATAGCAAAGAGTATTGCCTTATTTTCATAAAATAATTAATCACATACTGTAGAGTTGTTATAATTCTATAAGTTTACTGTTGATTTGTGTATTTTATACATGCATGCAAAAATCTTCACAGAAAAATACAAGTTTCCTAATATCAATCTGTGTATAGTACACTACTCAAATAAATTATTTTAATAGCTTGCAAATATTGAAACTAAAATGGAAATCGGTAAAGAAAAATAATTTTTCTCAACTTCAGTAACCTTTATTACAGATGGGAAAAAGTTGCTCTGTTCAAATTTTGAGAAATCTCTTGCAGACAATTAGAATTTATAATATGAATTCATTATTATATCTTCTAGTGATTATATGTCCAAGATAAAACAAGTTAGTTGCAAATACAATGCTACTGATTATCATGGTAAATCATGCCTTCAGCTTATCATTTCTGTAGTTGGGACAGGAAAATAAGCATAAATTTGGGTCTAGCCTTGGCTACATAAAGAATTTCAAATCCATTTGGGTTTAAATATGGGTCTTCATATATTATTTTCAAAAGTGAAAAATAAAAAACAAAAAAAAATCCCAGAAACTATGACTTTTATTATCTTATTTATGTAGCTTCATATGCAATTCTATTTATGATTAATTAAATTGTTATTTTAAAATTTGACTGAACTTTACCTTTATAAATAACATTATTAATTTTTCTTCTGATAGGTAACCTTCAAATTTTCACCTCTTTTATCCTGCCAATGTACACTTACACAAACAGCAATATTTCTCCATCCTGGTTTTCATTGTTAAATTCTTCCACTCTTTTTTTTTTCTTTAATTTCTGCATCTTCCCTGCCTCCCATTTCCCTCCCCTTCCCCCTAATCCCCTCCCCCTCCCTCTCCATTCCAAAGAGCAGTCAGGGTTCCCTGCCCTGTGGAAAGTCCAATATCATCCCCGCTCATTCCAGGTCGAGGAAGGTGAGCATTCAAACAGGCTAGGCTCCCACAAAGCCAGTCCATGCAGTAGGATCAAAACCCAGTGTCATTGTTCTTGGCTTCTCAGCAGCCCTCATTGTCTGCCATGTTCAGAAAGTCCAGTTTTATCCCATGATTTTTAAGTCCCAATACAGCTGGCCTTGGTGAGCTCCCATTAGATCAGCCCCATAGTCTCAGTAGGTGGGAGCACCCCTCGCGGTCCTGACTTCCTTGCTCATGTTTTCCCTCCTTCTGCTCGTCATTTGGACCTTGGGAGCTCAGTCCAGTGCTCCAATGTGGGTCTCTGTCTCTA
>NC_022013.1:38296309-38297604 GCF_000317375.1 Microtus ochrogaster | reverse complement strand
CCTGGGAACCCCTCTAGAGTCAAGGCTCTTGCTAATGCTAAAATGGCTCCCTTAATTAAGATATATACTTCCCTGCTCCTATATCCACCTTCCTTTATCCCAACCATCCCATTCCCCCAAGCTCTCCCCATCCTCCCCTTCTCACTTTTCTCTCCCCATCTTCCTTTTCTTCCATCCCACTCCACCCCCAAGTTCCCAATGTTTCCCCGGCAATCTTGTCTACTTCCAATATCCAGGAAGATAACTATATGTTTTTCATTGGGTTCACCTTCTTATTTAGCTTCTCTAGGATTACGAATCATAGGCTCAATATCCTTTATTTATCCACATAAAAGTAATCAATCTCAATTTATTAGATCATGATTACATTCAAAACTTATTTAACTTATCTACAATTTTTAAGTAATGTAAATAGTTATTGAGAGCGTTGGAGAGATGGTTTAACAGTTCAAAACAAAACAAATAAACAGAAACTTGCATCTTTTGCAGAGGACCCTGGTTTACTTCTCAGCACACATGTTGTATGATCCATAACCACCTGGAACTCCTGCTTCAGGAGATGCAGCCTTTCTCCTGATCTTTGTATGTGCTAGAACATGCTCAAAACAAGAATACAAGTAATTAAAAATAAAATAAATCAGTAAAAAGTAATTATTCTCAGGAGCTATAAGAATGGCCAAAAATTATATCTAATGTCAGAAGCAATTCTTTGTACTTGTCCACTTTCTTTCTTATTTAAATGTTTTTAAAGCAAATGAAGAGTATTAGTCATTGCATTATAGGTTATATAGAATGTAATTGTAGATGGGTCTATTTTAGGACAAAGGATATTATAATCATCTGTTCCAATTTCTTTAACAAAATCTAAATCTGAGTACTCTGTTATAAAAGGTTTTATTTAAATATTTATTTGAGAATCTGAATATCCAAAATAGCCAGGACAAATTGCTTCAATTTTTTTAAAATTTATTTATTTCTTAAGGATTTCTGCCTCCTCCCCGCCACCGCCTCCTATTTCCCTCCTTCTCCCCCGATCAAGTCCCTCTCCCTCATCAGCTCAAAGACCAATCATGGTTCCCTGACCTGTGGGAAGTCCAAGGAACCCCCACCTCCATCCAGGTTTAGTAAGGTGAGCATCCAAACTTCCTAGGCTCCCCCAAAGCCAGTAAGTGCAGTAGGATCAAAAACCCATTGCCATTGTTCTTGACTTCTCAGTAGTCCTCATTGTCCGCTATGTTCAGCAAGTCCAGTTTTATCCCATGCTTCTTCAGACCCAGGCCAGCTGGCCTTGGTGA
>NC_022013.1:38294608-38295441 GCF_000317375.1 Microtus ochrogaster | reverse complement strand
TCCTCCTCCTCCTCCTCCTCCTCCTCTTCTTTACGTTTAAAAATATGGCTTCAAGTTTTATGTTTTTATGCTGTGTGTGTGTGTGTGAACCTGTGTGCCTCTGTATCTCTATGTATTTCTCTTGCTTTTAGGGGGAGGGAGGCTCTTTTTCTTCTGTTGCTTTTTAAAATCTATTCTGATAGGCTTGCTAATACGTTTTATTTTATTTTATTATTGAATGCTTGTAAGGTTTCCACAGGTGTGGAGCAGTAGGGAGGTAGGAGAAACTGGGAGAAGTTGGTGGAATGGAAAACCTAATCAGAACGTACTGTACAAAAAAAATCTATTTTTTAGAAAAGATCAACAACAAAAAAAGAGAGTTTGATGCAAGATTTTTAAAACTTACAGGTGCTTGTAAACCATTGTATTATTTTTGGAATACCTTATTTCAGACAAGAAACTTAAGTCAAACCATAAAATAAACTTTAGTAATGCAATTTGTCTATATGTTTGCAGCCTTCTGCCTTGGTCTGTCAGAACTGCATATGCAGCTCAGTCTTCAGTCTCAGAATATCCCCGGTTGAGAAATGACAACACAGGAGTAAAAACAAGCAACATTTACTATATAGGCCTTGGGTCTTTCATATAGAGGTAGAAGTTAATTCTCAAACAAATTTCACAAGAATACCAAAAATAACATAATTTTCAAATTCAAAAGTACAGTATCCAAAAACTGTTGCTGTTCTTAGATGTTAACTTTCTTATTTTTTTTAATTGAGAAAAGGAAAAAAAGTTTCCCCCTCCTCCCAGCCTCCCATTTCCCTCCCCCTCCTCCCACCCTTCTCCCCCTCCAC
>NC_022013.1:38291437-38292443 GCF_000317375.1 Microtus ochrogaster | reverse complement strand
TGCATTGAATCTATAAATTGCCTTTGGTAGAATTGCCATTTTTACTATGTTGATCCTCCCAATCCAAGAGCAAGGGAGGTCCTTCCATTTTCTGGCATCTTCTTCGATTTCTTTCTTAAATGCATTAAAGTTCTTGCAAATAGATCTTTCACTTCCTTGGCTAGAGTTACCCCAAGGTATTTTATGCTGTTTGTGGCTATCGTGAAAGGTGAAGCTTCTCTGATTTCCTTCTCTGCTTCCATATCCTTTGTGTATAAGAGGGCGACAGATTTTTTCGAGTTGATCTTGTATCCTGCCACATTACTAAAGTGCTTATGTAAAAGTTCTTTGGTGGAGTTTTGGGGGTCGCTTATGTAGACTATGATATCATCTGCAAATAACGAAAGTTTAACTTCTTCCTTTCCAATTTGAATCCCCTTGATCCCATTATGTTGTCTTATTGCTATTGCTAGAACTTCAAGCACTATATTGAAGAGGTATGGCAAGAGTGGACAGCCTTGTCGTGTTCCTGAGTTTAGTGGGATGGCTTTGAGTTTCTCTCCATTTAATTTGATTATAGCTGTCGGCTTACTGTATATAGCTTTTCAGATATTTTCGTATGACCCTTGTATCCCTAATCTCTCCAAGACTTTTATCATAAACATTGACTTTTGTCAAATGTTTTTTCAGCATCTAATGAAATGATCATATGGTTTTTTTCTTTCAGTTTATTTATATGATGAATTACATTGATAGATTTTCGTATTTTGAACCAGCCCTGCATCTCTGGGATGAAGCCTACTTGATCATAATGGATAATTTTTCTAATGTGTTCTTGGATATGGTTTGCCAGTATTTTGATGAGGATTTTTGCATCGATATTAATGAGTGAGATTGGCCTGTAATTCTCTTTCTTGTTTGAGTCTTTGTGTAGTTTTGGTATCAGAGTGACTCTAGCTTCATAAAAGGAATTTGGCAATGACTCTTCTGTTTCTATATTGTGAAATACATTAAGGAGTATAGGTAT
>NC_022013.1:38273259-38290055 GCF_000317375.1 Microtus ochrogaster | reverse complement strand
GTTTCTTGTAAACAGCAGAATGTTGGATTCTGTTTTCGTATCCAATCTTTTAGCCTGTGCCTTTTTATAGGTGAGTTGAGTCCATTGATATTAAGTGATATTAATGGCCAGTGGTTGTTAACTCCGGTCATTTTTTTTAGTACTAGAGTTTGTGTGTTTCCTTTCTTTGAGTTGTGCTGGTGAAGGGTTTCTTGATATTTGAGTTATTGTTGTCATTATTGGACTCCTTGGTTTGTGATTTTCCTTCTATTACTTTCTGTAAGGCTGGATTTGTGGCTATGTATTGTTTAAATTTGTTTTTATTTTGGAAAATTTTGTTTTCTCCATTTATAGTGAACAATAGCTTGGCTGGGTATAGTAGTCTGGGCTTGCATCCATGGTCTCTTAGTTTCTGCAGTGTATCTATTCAGGACCTTCTGGCTTTCATTGTTTCCATAGAGAAATCAGGTGTAAGTCTTATAGGTTTACCTTTATAAGTAACTTGGCCTTTTTCCTTTGCAGCTGTTAATATTCTTTCTTTATTCTGTATGTTTTGTGTTTTGATTATTATATGGCGAGGAGATTTTTTTTTTGGTACAGTCTATTAGGTGTTCTGTATGCTTCTTGAACCTTCAAAGGAATATCCTTCTTTAGGTTGGGAAAGTTTTCTTCTATAATTTTATTAAATATATTTCCTGGACCATTGAGCTGTACCTCTTCTACTTCTTCTATCCCAATTATTCTTAGGTTTGGTCTTTTTATTTTGTCCCATATTTCCTGAATGTTTTGTGATGAGAATTTGTTGGTTTTGCTGTTTTCTTTGATCAGTGTGTTTATTTTCTCTATCGTATCTTCAGTGTCTGAAATTCTTTCTTCTATCTCTTGTAATCTGTTGTTAGTACTTGTCTCTGTAGTTCCTGTTCGTTTACCCAGGTTTTCCATCTCCATCCTTCCCTCGATTTGTGTTTTTTTCATTACTATCATTTCATTCTTCAAGTCTTGAACCGCTTCCCTTACCTGTTTGATTGCTTTTTCTTGTTTCTCTTGGTTTTCTTGGGTATCTGTGAGTGATTTAGTCATTTCCTCTACCTTTTTGTTTGTAATCTCTAATTGTTTATGGCAGTTTTTCACCTCCTATTTAAGGTCTTCTCTTATTTTCATATAATTCAAGCAGGGCGAGATCCAGAAGAGCTCAGGCACCACTGGAGCACAAGCTGAAGGTGCCCGGGCTCCCTTACAGAGGGCCTTGAGGCCTACTCGGTAGGCAGGCACTCACCACTCTGCGTGGGTAGCCTTAGTGTAGAAGCAGAAAACTATTCTTGGGCACTGGTTCTGGCATTCAGCATGGCAGGGTTGGGGGGCTGCTGGGGGACTGAGTTGTGCATAAGAAAGACAGCCCTGCAGAAGGAGCTGGGGGAGGGGGGTTTGTGCTCTCTACCAGGACACTCAACCCCTGGATAGCACACACTCACCCGTCCAGATGGAACTCCTCAGAACCTGAACAGGGCCGCCCATCCAGAGATGTTAACTTTCTCAATTATTTAAATATGTACATGATATGAACATAAAATTAAAGACACATATAGATAATAATCAATGGGATTACATATTTTAATTTGTTTACTTTTGAAGAAAATTTAAATTGCATCCTGATTTCAGTGACAGGTTTGGTTTTTAATGCCTGCTGCTAACTTGTCTCAGTTGGCGTACTGACGCTTGCCAAGGTAGATGAGTTATAATGTTTGAAATTCCTCTCGACTGGAATTTCACTGTCACAGAGAAGCCGAACTTTTAATGTTGTGAGATATTTGTGCACTGTGTAAAAGATATATTGCTGTGATTGGGTTAATAAGGAGACAAAGAGCTAGTGGCTGTGCAAGAGATATAGGCGGGATTTCCAGGCATAGAGAGAGGAAATAGGAGATGAATTAATGTGTAATATAGACACACTAGCCTGATATACAGAATGGGATAAATGTAAAAGCCATGTGGTAGAATGTAGATTTGTAGTAGGAGGCTGTTAATTTGTTTTCCAGCTGCACAGACTCCTGAAATAACCACACAGAAACTGTATTAATTAAATCACTGCTTGGCCCATTAGATCTAGCTTCTTATTGGCTAACTCTTGCATATTAATTTAGCCCATCTCCATTAATTTATATTTTACCACAAGGTTCGTGGCCTACTGGCAAGATTCCAATGTTTCTCTCTCAGGTGGTTCCATGGCTTTTCTCGGACTCAGCCTCCTTTCTCCCAGCATTCAGTTTAGTTTTCCCCTGCCTAGTTCTATTCTGCACTGTTCTGCTATAGGCTCAAAGCAGTTTCTTTATTAACCAATAGTTGTCACAGCATACAGAGGGGAAATCCCACATCATAGATTAATAAAAATATGGGTTAATTTAAGTTATATGAGCTAGTTAAATCAATCCTCAGCTAAAGGTCAAACTCTTATGATTAATAATAAATCTTTGTACCATTATTTGCAAGTGGCTTGTAGCACAGTGAAAGACTCCTTATCTTGTATTTGGATTGTAAATCCAGTGCAGTAAATAAAAGTTTTCTAATTTTTGTCATCCTTCACTCTTTGTCCACCTCATTCTTGGATGGGGTTCAAGACAAAAACCTGGCAAAAGAATAAGTTCTTCTATCACTACACTTAGTACCCTGTTGTGACAACATAAAGGGCTGAAATAAGTATAACATATGGCCCTAATTAAGTCTGTACAGCTGAGGATTGTTGGGCATTCATCAAAGAATAAGGTGTGCGTAGAAATAGAAACCCATTTATTTTTATAACTCTCTCTCTCTCTCTCTCTCTCTCTCTCTCTCTCTCTGTCTCTTTCACACACACATACACACACACTGAAGTGGTTGTCTCAGGGTTCAGCTGAAGACTTGGATGACAATTGTGAGGCTCCTTATACCATCTCTATCAAACTGATAAATAGATTGAAGGAGGAGATGAGAGAATTAGAAAAAAATAGAGGTGTTAAAGTAGAGTGGTTAAGAAAGTAGGAAGGAAACAGCATCAAAGAAGAGGGAGAAACCTTTAAAATGTAAAAGGTTCGCAAGGAAATTTATACTCATGTTCCTTCTCAAATTTGTGAACTATTCCAGAATTGTGAATACTTTGACAATAAATATGTACTCAACCTATTAAAAAAAACCAAACCAAAACAACAACACCAAAAATCTATAATTTGAAAAGAGATCAAGGAGGATCATAAAAGAGGGTTTGGAGACAGAAAATGGAAGGAAGAGTGTATTTATTTCAGAGATACCCAAATGTTTATATGTTCTGCTCAGTGTTTACAATGTTTAGCATGAAAGGGAAAAGGCCAAAAATATATTTTTCAGTGGTACTTTGATTCAAAATTTACCATAAATGGCAGAAACAGTAAATTAACCTCTTGGAAGATAAGAGGAAATCATTCCATCACCTATCAGTGGCATAAAAATGAGCCTATGTGAGATAAATTATAATCCTTTAATTAAAAGTATTACTAGGGAAACTGTTGATCATCACCTCTAAAAACTCTGGCCTTTTAAATCAGACTTGGAATAGATTGTAATTATCTTTAAATATCAATACTTATTTTCTGGGTTTTTGATATTTTAAATATCCTGCAATTATATATTTTCATATTAAGTGAATGCTAAGTTATAGTACAGGACTTTTAAAATTATACACTTGCTGGAGATAAAGCAGAGAAAAACAAATGTAGCAGTGATCCAAAGGCTGGCACGCATACCAATATGCCAGTTTTACATCTGGCAGTCCACGATGACAACAGATCTGCTGAAGCAAATGCTTTCCTGACAAGCCATTAATTAGAATTACAATCATCTTTCCTGAAATGGTCTTTAAAATAAATTGTCAACTGCAAATGGATGAAAATAAATAGTTTCTCTCTTCCTCCCCAAGCTCCTGAAATAAAAGGCCAAAGACAAAAAGGCTTACAAGTATGGTAATTTTCAAATGTGAATGTAGAAGCTGTACCTCATTTTAGATCATAGCTAGTTTTCCCGTAATTGGAAGTCTGTAGTAATATAAGCGGCAGGGCTGAGTCCCCGGTACCCAGCTGCCTGCATGGCTAGCTTTACCCAAAATAATTACATGGACACTGTATTCTTTTAAACACTGCTTGGCCCATTTCTATCTAGCCTCTTCTAGGCTAACTCTCACACCTGGACTAGCCCATTTCTAGTAATCTGCTGTAGCCCACAAGGTGGCTTACCAGGGAGATTCTAGCCTACGTCCATCCTGGGTTGGAGCTTCATTGCTTGTGCCTCAGAGAGCAGAGCTATCCCCGCGTCCGCCCAGGAGCCGGGAGCATGGCATCTCTCTGAGGCGTCTCTGCTCCAGAGTGTGGAGCTGTCGAGTTTGAGCTCACTTCCTCTTCCTCCCAGCACTCTGCTCTGTTTACTCCTCCCACCTATGTTTTAACCTATGAGGGCCAGACAAGCAGTTTCTTTATATTTTTTTAACCAATGACCTTCCTCCATCAGAAGTCTTTCCCCACCTCCCTTTTATCAGATTTCTCTAGAATTACATGCTAAGAGGATGTTTCTGTTTACTCTTACCATTAAGCAGCAACTTTATTCACATTCTTCTGCTGAACAACAGGTATTTGCCAAAATTTCTTTATTTCATGAGCCCAAAGACCAGGTAAACAGTCCTAAGGAGTTTCACATCCTCATAGCTGTATTGACTACAAGGATAACTTTCAATCTTTCATGATATTAGCCTTATATATAAATCTTAGAAAGAATGAGATTTTCCCAAAGACATTTAGTAAATCATTGGGTCATAATAACAACATTTACAAAATATTCATTCAAACTTTAATTCTAATTAAAGAAATTCATATGTTAATGTATTGTGCATCATGTTTTTATTATTTTGTTTGGACAACATTTCCATTCATTTCCTTTAGAATGTGTTCATTAAAGGTAATTCAAGGGTCTGGGGAGATAAATCATTTATTAAATCATTTTATTCTTGATCATGAGAAATTGATTTCAACTTTATTAAAATCTTATGAAAGGCAGGGTCATCTACATTTTCCTTTAAGCCCAGGTCTGGGGAATGAAAGATAGTATCAATGAAGAAATGATGGCTTCAGATTCACTGAGAGATCATGCCCCCCTAATAAATGTAAGACAGAAATAGTCATATCACATCAAACTATGGCCTACACACACACCTGCACAGACACACACCAGATAAATACATATACCTGCACCAACAAACATGTACACACAACACACCAACAGACATACAAAAACATACTCACACACAGACATACACCTGTATCTGAAAACACACGCATACATTGACCAACCATGTCTGTACCTTCAAACATACCCTACTCAAACATATGTAATTTGCCCACAGTGATTTAATAATACTAATTAAATGTTTTGAATGAAGAAATTAGAAGTCTCAGAATTTATAATGATACTAAGGGAAGATTATATACAAATAAATAAACTTTAAATTGAGCTTAACTCCTTTTATTAAACACAATAAATTTATGAAAATAGATAACATAATCTCCAGAAAAAAAATCATACTGACAAAATGACATGATAGAAGAACATTACCACACTTTTTAATCTCTTTATCCATAATGTTATTTTATATTTTAGTTACGGTTTCTTTACATATTCCACATAAAATAGTAGAGAAACTCTATCACCAGTATATGCATAACAACTATCTAAAGTTGTGTAAATCTTATCAATATGATAGGTATACATAAAAACTAAACTAATTTACTTTACCTTTTGTGTATACCTATATAATCTTCCCAAGTTGAACAGCAGTAGTGTGCTGGTTAAATTTGTGCCAAAATGACACAGTTATAAGGGAGGAACATCACAAGACTATTGGGCATTTTCTTATGGTGTGAGAGACCTCAGCTCATTGGATGGTGCCTTTTCTGTACCGGTGTTCCTAGGTTAATAAGTAAGATGGCTCAGTAAAATATAAAGAGCAAGCCAATAAGCAGCATACTTTCAGGCCTCTGCATCATGATTATCCTGTCTCCAATTCTCTGATCTTGAATGATTACATTGCCTTCCCTCAGTTCCAAATAAATCTTTTCTTTCCCAAATTGTTTTTGGTCATAGTTTGGGTGGAGGCTTCACTCCAGCCCCTGGTATCCATATATCCAAAGTGGAAGGTCCATCCCAAGCCCCTTACCCATATATCTCCAAACCTGTTGCCTCTCAGAAAACCCACCAAATAATGACCTATCCCTCAGAGATGCTCAAGATCCCTCCCAAATTGTGTTTAAGGTGCACCAGAAAACAAACACATGGTTTTCTTTTTCTTCTAAGGTCTTATTGTAAAGAAAAGCATATTATACAATTTAAGTAGGAAAATATGAAGAAATTATGCCAAAGGGTTCTGTAATATACAAACATGTGAATATCAGAAAGACTAATTTCTGAGAATTTGTTAGACACAATATTTTGTAACTGTTGTATATAGGCTTTATTATGTCATAAAAATTTTCCCTTCTCATTGAACTTGTTATCATCTGAAATTTCCTAACATGTAGCCAACAGTGTTTCTAATTATTAAGATTAAACTTTCTCCTCCTGTCACTATCTATTTTATCAATTATATAAAACAATGTGTCAGAGGCATAATTTCAAAACCCAAAATCTGATTTGGAATACAAAAGGTACTGAGCCTGTGTAAGTAATCAGGCATGTATTCTGTATTATGAAAAGTTTTACTGAAAATTTCGTTTATTATTATCTTGCCAATGAAAGCTTAGAACAATTTATCTCCAAATCCTTCTATGTGACTGGGAATATAATTCAGTGCCTTGAGTGTTTGCCTACCATGGTAAAGTCCTAGATTCTACCCTCAGCAGAAAATGAAAAAACTTCTGATATTAGAACCAGTATACTTTCTCTATGAGTTTGGTTTTATGAGCATTTTGGCTGTTTTGAGGTCTGTAGTAAGAGTCCACAAGTCAATTGAAAGACTCTGTCTTAGAGCAGGCAGTCTGTCATGTACTTACCTTAAACTTCAATCTAAGATTCACAGACAATAGATCATAAGACTCTGCACATAGAAAGAATTAATAAAAACTGGCCTTGCCCTGTGGTCAGATTGATGAATATCTTAAATGTCACCATAGAAACTTCATCCAGCAACTGATGGAAACAGAGGCAGAGACTTGCAGAGGAGCATTGGTCTGAACTCCCAAAGTCCAGTTGAAGAGTGGGAGGACTGAGAATATGGATAAAGTTAAGATCATGAAGGGGACAAACACTGAAAGTTTACCTGAGCTAATGGGAGCTCAACAATCCCAATTGGGCAGGGAAGGAACCACCATTGGTCCAAACTAGACCCTCTGAATATGGGTGACAGTTGTATGGCTGGGGCAGACTACGGGGCCACTGGTAGTGGCACCAGGATTTATTCCTACTGCTTGTACTGACTTTTTGGGAACCTATTTTCTTTAAATAGATACCTTGACCACCTACATATAGTAGGGAGGGCCTTGGACCATCCGCAAATCAAGGTACTTTATCCTTTCTGAGGCGTGGATGTGGGGTTGTATGGGGCATAGGTAGAGGAAATAGGAGGAGGGGAAGGAATGGGAACTGGGATTGATAAGTAAAATGAAAACACAATAGTTTGTTTTCTTTTTTAAAAATATAGAATGAATTAAATTAAAAATAAAACTACACACAGAAACAATACAATATTTCAATATACAGAACCAGGGTACACATGTAAGTTACTGAAAATACCAGTGTTTTGTTACTGGGTCAAGTTTACCTTATAAAAGTAATGAGAAATGAATCTTGACCAGATCAGGTTGGAGGAATCAAGCAAGACTTAGGCTCTGACAATTTATTGCACGCAATTAGATTTTTTATACCCTTATCAGAAACACAATAATGGTAGTTATTAGATTCAGTTCAATGGTAGTTGCCAGGATACAATGGCATTAGCAAGCTATACGGGTTACTCAAGATTATTGTCTAAGACTAATTGTCCTGTCAAGCGTCTATATGTTCTACTCACTTCTAGGGAATGCAGATATACATAGGTGGTCTGAATACTTTCAGTGCTGGAGGGAGTGTCGCAGTTTCTCAGGAAATAAAAGACACACAGTGCCACAGGAACCATGGGCTCCAACTTGAAATATCTATGACACATACCTCTTAAGACACTTAAACCAGACCAACTCCTTGATATTTTGATGCCACAATGTTCCAAACCAAGATAAAAGTAATTGCCAGAACAGTCCCTCTGAGATGCGTGATTCAGTAGAAAACACTTAAGAACACACCATCAGGAAAATTTAGCATCAAAGAACTTCTCTTATAACATACAGAAGAGGGCACAGGAAAAAGGTATTTGAAAAAGGTATTCAAATACTTCTTTCATTGAACATTCAAAAGACTAGAAAAATAGAAGAAAATTAATGTAAAATAGTAAAAATTCTTGCTGTTACCAGAGTAGATGATCAGATCTTCTCTAAATCACTGTTAGAAACTTACAAATAAAATAATGAGTCATTAAAACAGTTTGAAGAACAATGCTGCATAGCAATAAAATGCAATATTTACCTTTAAGAATAATCTGGAGCAGCAGGTGCTAAGACAGTAAAATGTGACTACAGGATGATGTGGAGCTGACACAGAGAGGGAGATATCAGGATAAAAGAAATTTTAGGTGAGGAACGGAGAAATTAGGAAATAATTGGGAGAGATAAAAGAGATAAAAACAAAAGGTTAGAGAGGAAGGAATGTAAAGTAACAATAACTTGATTTGAAAAAATCATAAAAAGCATACTGTTATCTGTTTACCAGAATTTACATAAAATGCACATGACTATGTATTTATATATAATTCATATTTAAATGAACTTTTCCCACCATGGCTGGCAATGCACCCTACAACTTCAAGAATTACAGAGTATCATAGGTATGAGTAGACCTCTTAAAAGGCATTGATCATGGAAGTTCAAGACTAAGCAAACTTATAGGTTATAGTTATTGTACTTGGTTATATAATAGATAGGGAAGGTAAGCCAATATTTTTGAAGACCTTGTCCACATTTGACACTGAATCTATGTCTGACTTGAAAGCTCCTCCTAGAGAACTAACATTATGATGTTAAAAATCCAGTCAAGTTTCCAAGTGAGGGAAACAACCAATAGTCCAACACAACTAAAATGCCTATGAACTACAACTCTCACCATGGAACAGTACCTCTAAGGGTTCATTCAACGCTGGTAAGTAACTTGGTAGTAACCATAGTACTCGAGATGATAAATCTAAAATCAATCAGCAGGAAGAAAATTATGTATGAACTAGAAATCTAGCCAATTATCCATAGCTAGTGAAGTCATGGATCTTGTAGGAGACCCTCTGTCTGTCCCTTGGCAAAACCAGAGTAATTCCTAACTATTTCTTAAATATTTATTCTTTACCCACAGATAAGTATAGCTGTCTTTCCTCAAAACAGGAACTTCTCATTGCAACATATAAAGACCATTAGAGAAAATTGTAGCTGATCAAATGTGCAGATGAAGAATGATCATGTGGTACCCAGACCCAACCAAACCATCTTCAACAAAACTCCTGCACCTAAGATGCAAAGAACATTTTAGAAAGGGGGCAGAGAGACTGTAAGAGCCAAAGTATTGGAAACATTGCATAAAAGTTCTTACACCCACGGGTCTCCATAAAAGCTAGCAATGTTAAACATATAGGATTATATTTCCAATGGAAAAGATGTACAAAATAAAACAACTCAAACAACAAACAAAAAATAGAATCAAAACAAAACTGTTTTTCCATCTAGAAATCTGTTAATTGGACATAATTAATAGTCATTGATCTACATTATCTGTTGGGCCAGGTTAGATGAAGCTCCTTCAACCAGGACTGGAGGTGTTTATTTATCTAAAGGACCTTTAAAGTCAGGGATTTCTCAATGATCTCCCACAACCAGGACAAGAGATTGCTTTATCTTATTGACCGAAACTAGGCCAAACCCTTCCCTAACCCTTAAGCTAGCACAGGTAGTGTAGCCTATCTATTGAACCCAATTTCCTGCATGAATTGACATGTACCATAAATTGAGTTTTGATGCAGTTAAACTTCCTTATGTACCAAGGATTGTATTACACCAAAAAACTATTATTTTTTCAGATTATGCTAAGCTTTAATATGTTGGAAATAAATTGTATGGCATCAGTTTCTTTTTCAGAGTCTTTTTCCAGGTTGATGAAAGTCAAATTGAACAAGGCTTTCAGTTTACCCAGATTTTCAACCACTGGAATGAGAAACTTACAAGGATGTCATATGTGTTAAAAAGACTATGGAAACAACAAAAATCAACAATAGTTTCAATAATTCTGTTAAAATTTAATTCACCCTTCTGTGTTTTATAGCTATAAATTACAAAGTAAATAACCTAAAATGAGGAAATATTTTCTGAAAATCTTCTAAGTGGCTTTTAAAGAATATGATGCTTTGTTTTCTCAGGTTGTCAAGGGTGAATTTACAAGCATAATACAGAAAAGCTTGCTTCCCCAAAAGGAAACACTAACATCGAAAAAATACTACACTATGCATACTTTTTACTGCCCTTTCACCCCCAGGTGTCAGATTTAATAATCTAAAATTTTCAAACAAAATAGAAAACTTCAAATTCCAATACCCAAAAGTTTACTTTTCCTTACATTTGTTTTTTTACTTTCAAAATTCCCCAAAGTCCTTCAAGTATAATAAAAATAGACACAACTTTTAACAAAAAGATATCTTAAGGACTGATGATTCTGAGTTTAAAATTTGCATGCATTCTTTATAAATAGCAGTAATGCATGTATTGTGAGGTATTCCACGTTTTGTTTATCTCATTTGAATTCTTTTTTTTCTGTGTGTAGCTTTTGACTACTGCATCAAAGTATGAAAAGAATTACATTTTATTATTAAAATTAGTGGAGCTCAAAGGCTTTGAAAATTCTGTGCATGGAAGATTGTATTGTTTCTATCAACACATAAAATCTTAATCATTAATATGTAACATTTGTTCTTAGCTAAACGGATCTAAATGTTGTTTTAAAGTCATAAAGCCTGTCCAACCTTGTAAACAACTTTTTAAAATCAACTACGCTTTATTTCAATAAAAATAAAAATGTACCTATAAGTAAAGCTGGACTATATACTTTGGATTTTGCATCTTAAAATATATATTAAACCATGATAGGGTGATTAAACAGAAAAAAGTTGCAATACCAAAGATAATACTGGATAAAAGTTTAAGCTTTCTTTCCTTTGAATTCCTGATAATCTTCATTATCAGGACGGAGACAGAATATAAGTGTCAGATGATCTTTATAATTTCTTTTAAATTTTGAGATAATATAACTGCATCTTTTCCTTATCCCTTTCCTCCATTCAAACCCTCCTATATACCACTCATTGTTCTCATTTACATTTATGTCTAATTTTATTTAACTGTTATGATATAACTATAATATATCTGTAATAATAACCATCTATATCCTTAAATATAGCCTGCTTTAGTCTTTATAATGTAACTCATATGCGTGGTGTCAGGGCTTACCACTTGGTGTTAGATAACAAATTGGTGTGGTCTTCCCTGAAGAAAATTAATATGTGATTCTGCTCTGTGTGCTGTGAATACCATTGGTGAAAAAAGAACTTCTTTGAGCCAATGGCAGAACAGAGGTAGGTGGGGAAAACTAAACTGAATGCTGAGAGGAAGTAGGCAGAGTAAAGAGAAGCCATGTAGCCCTGCTAGAGATGGAAGCCAAGAAGTTTAGCTGGTAAGGCACCGTCAAGTAGCAAAACACGGATTAATAGAAATGGGCTAAATTAATATGTAAAAGTTAACCAATAAGAAGCTAGAGCTAATGGGCAAAGCAGTGATATAATTAATACAGTTTATGTGTGGCTATTTTGTGGTTGAGCAGTCTGGAACGAAACAAGAGACCTCCTCCAACAGAAGATGATTTTTCATACTCTCAGTATTACTTAGTTTCCCAATGACTAGTGAAGCCATGAATCTTGGAAAAAAAATTATAGTCTCCATATTACTAAATCATCATAATTCCTAACTACATTCTATACATTTGTTCTTAAACCCATGGACTGACATATTTGTCCCTCCTCATCAAGGAAACTTCTTTTTGCGACAGAAGGGGTTCATTACAGAAAACAATAACCAATGAAAATGTGGAGCTGGAGCCCACTCCTAGGGATATGTCTATAAAACTATTCACTTATTTCACGGAGGTTTAGGGAACATTGACGATGAGTGGACAGAAAAATTATAAGTGTAAGATTATCATGGAGTTTGATGTGAGTTTTAATTTCCTAGAATGTTAGAAGTGAGACCTAAAACCTTTCACCAACACAAGAGACAGCCTAAACATGAGAGGAACAAGAACAACTGTTCTACTAAAGTATATGTGGGAAAGCCCAAGAGGCATCAGCCCTAAAGAGGCATTGGTGGCTCCTTATGTGATAAAGTGAAAAATAAAAATCACTTATTGATTTTATCATGAATCTAGCTACAGTGTGGAAGCAAAAGGTCTTGTCAGAACCTGATACTACACATATTTGCAATGAGTAGGGTCCAAAAATTAATATTAAAGTTGAAAGCAGTACAAATTTGTTTATGGAAATGTAAATATCCATAATGTAGTCTGACACCACTACTATTTAACAGAACATATCCCATGACTTTCCGTGAATTTGGGTCGTATTTACAGTACAAGGTATCAATTCTCTCTTGTGAGACAAGGCTCAAATCTACTAAAAAAATGTTAATTACTCATATAAACTTTCCTACCACTATGGCACAAATATGAATATCTTACTTGGTAGGTTAAATTTAGAGTAGAAAAAGAAACGAAAAGAAATAAAATTTTATTATCCAATCTTCTATGGGCAAGTATTTTTTTTTTTTAAAAAGTTCTTCTGAGTCAATCATATCCTTAAACAAGTCTTCCTGAATCTATGAGTAAAAGGTTTTTCTTTGAGATAATAAAATTGATATTGTTGATGTGAATATATATGCTTTGGATCTTTCACACACATAGCTTTTTTTTTAGTTTTACAATTATTTTTTCTGACATTTGAAATTGTTGGAGTTATATATAGTCTGTATTCTAAGATGAGAAACATTAATCTTTTATGTTAAATTTTATTTTCAATTTAAATTTAATAGTTGTTTTAAGACTGAGACCAAGTGCCTAACATTTTAAGAAAATTGTGTTTTAGTGTGGAAGAATGTGGGGTAACATTTAAAAAGACTCATTTGTGGGTATTATTTTGGGTAGTATAGATATATTATATTCTGTATCATGATGTAAATCAATGAGAGCAGTTAATAACCTGTAAGATATAGAGGTTTAATTTTTATTGCATCTTGTCATGCCATGTTCAGTTGATAGCCTTGGAAGATCTATTCTTTCCTGAAGAAAAATAGAGGATAAGGAGATCTGGGAAGATGTGAGGTGTGTGTGGAGAAGTGGGGAGGTAGGAGGGAGTGGAGGCTAAGATTGAGATGTTTGAGAGAAGAATAAATAATAAGAAATAAAAAATAAAAAAAGAAATAAAATAAAAAAGACTTCTTTGGCTAAACTCACACAGATACCATTTGTGAACATGTCTCTTTCTAGAGCCTGTACACTTTAGGAAACTCTCAGTTAAGCCCTCTGACCCCAGATAATACTTATTTTTTTAACATAAGTAATTGCAATATTCCCTCTAATTCTCTATTTCTCATTTTTCTTCCCTTCCTTTTCCACAAGAATGAATATTCTAATGTGTGTTATTTATAGTAACACATGTGCATAGTTTTATAGCAATTATTAATTCTTGAAAGGTTATCATCAGAAGTCTCTTGTGAGTTTATTAAAACAACTGTGTAACCTAAATTTTGGCTAAGTGTATATTTAGTTACCTATAAGATAAGCATTACTTTTTACTTGGTTGACTAAAAGTACTCAGGAAATGCAGCTAATGCAAGTTAGTTTCCATCCATGCTTCTGTACATGAATGACTAGAAGAGACATCTTCAATTTACATTTCTCAACTGGTCATACTTTCAGTCCCTGAAGGACTATGTCACCTGATCATTAAGATGCCAGCTATCCTGTTAGAGTATGTTGCACTTGTTTACCAATAAAACTCTCTTTTTATGAAAATAAAATACTAAAATAGCAAAAAATTAAGATACACTGAAAATGAAGACAAAGCTTTACAGATATTATACATTCATATATTTGTGTAAATCCTATTGATAATATATAAAATGTGCTATAATTTGAAATGTAATCCTTGACACTAAAGTATTAAAATAGGAAAATTTCAAGATATGATTAGAAAACAAGAAAAATTTCTATTTTGAGTGGGACATTTGTATTTTGAGCTTTACACACGGCAGGAAAAAACAGTCCCTTTACCCCTCTACGTTTAGCCTGTGAAGGCTGGCTAACAAGGTTACGTCCTGAAGGTACTTCTTGTCCTGCCCAGGCAGGATCCCTGCCAGTTTGTCAGTGGTTGAATTTCACTCCTCATGATGGTGGGAGATAAGAATCCTATATTTATAGAATATCTGCTCTCACGCTGTCTTGGTTATTTTTCTCATTGTTTTGACAAATTACCTGATATAAATCAACTTAAAGAAAAAAGGATTTATTTTGGCTTGCAGCGCAAAGCAGATTTTACAATCTACCATGGTGAGGAACCATCTTAGAGACACAGCTGACAATATTCCATCTGGAGCAAGGAAGCAGAGTGAACAGGAAGAGATGCCAAGCTATGAAACATCCAACCTCTTCCTCATTTCTTCCAATAAGGCCCCACCTCCAGAACATTCCCACAACAGCAATCAATGTCACCATCTGGATGGAGATCAGTGTCCAAACTCATGACTCCATGACAGACCTTTCACATTTAAACCACAAAGCATTGTTACAGCAGCACAGGGCAGAACCATTGCTGTTGTCCTGTTTCTCTAAAGAAAATGGTGAATTTCACAGACGTCAGTGTCACCTCAAGCAGAACTCCAGGAATTTCCTTAACTAGATACATAAAACAAGGAAGAAATGATAGACAGACAACATCAAAAATCTAGAATTTGCGGTCCTGACAATTATATGATACTGTGAAAGCTTCCCACATTTAGTGTATAAATTCAAACAGGAAGGAAGGGTTATTACATACAGCGATAAGGAGTCAATGCTTATGGTGCACAGCAGGATCATGGAAACAAGATAAGCTAATCTTGGTTGGAGCAGTCTCTGGAGGGGAGCAATATTCATGCAGAACTATAGGGAGAGGAATTCGGTTGGATTTTAGATTTGTAATCAGAGACTTAAGTGTCATTTTTATGCTCACATTCATTGTTATTTCACTACACACTGTGCATGGCTCTCCTATCTCTATTTTAAGCTCATTAGAAAACTTTCAAGTGGCATTATTAGGGTTATTAACACAATTTAATTGAGGGTAAAATTTTATATCTCAGAATATTGCAAAACTAGAGCTAAAACCTTCAACTGTAAGTATTATTGGTTTTAAGAAATCCCCAGGTTAATCACAGAAAAGCTCAACAGGATATTTTGAGCAATTTTCAACACATTCATTTCAACCCCTCCTCACAGCAAACAAATTACCGGACAAATAAATGTGTAACCATAACAAGATAATTTAATATTAACTTTATAGCAATACTGAATGAGCTATTGCATTGAGAAAATACCTGACAAAGAACAACCTAAGGGAGAAAGGATTTATTCTGGCGTATAGTTCAAAGCTGAATGTGTGTGTGTGTGTGTGTGTGTGTGTGTGTGTGTGTGTGTGTATGTATGAAGGAAGGCAGAGTATAGAGAAGTCATGGAGTCACCACTAGAGACAGACATGCTGAAACTTTGCCTGCAAGCCATAACCACATGGCGATACACAGATTAATGGAGATTGAGTTTAGGATATAAGAGTTAGCCAGAAATACGCTGAAGCTATTGAATAAATAGTATTGCAAATAATATAGTTTCTGTGTAGTTATTTAAGGTCTGAATAAACAAGTGGTCTCCTACTACAGTCAAATATTAGATAGTAATAGCTACATTCATTCCTGTTGTTGTCTTTTATTGTGTCTAAATTGTCTACATATTTAATTCTGTGCAAGCATCAAACTGTTTTTATTACTAAAACTCTTTAAAATATTTTGACATCTAGAATCCTAATACCTATGAAAGTAAAATATTTCAGAATAAACCTAACTAAGTAGGTAAACGATCTCTATGGTGAAAATTTTAAATCTCTGAGAAATTATTGAGGAAGCTGATAAGAATGGGAAGATTCTCCATGCTCATTGATTGGTAGAGCTAATACTGTAAAAATGACTATTATACTAAAGGCTATACACAGATTCAGTGTGCTCTCAATCGAAATCCTCAAAACAGGCTGAGGCGGTCGGAACCTGGACGGTGGGGGCGGTTGGAACCCGGACGGGCAGGGGTAGCTGGAGGACGCCCTCCGCGGCCAGCAGGGACCAGATGGGACAGGCTGGGACCGGCTGGGACCAGAGTGGCAGCAGAGGACACAGGCCATGGGCGGCGGGAACCAGCGTGGCGACAGACACAGGCTGCAGGGACCAAGCACAACACCTAGAGCAGATCGCCCCACTAAGGTTGGATCAAGGAGGTGCGCCTTTGGTTGGCGAGGTCTCTGGCAGAGGAGGAGCCAGGTCCTATTACTTGGGGACCCTTCTGAGGGGTGAGAGGGATCTTGC